>NC_133326.1:724737571-725090621 GCF_042186555.1 Aquarana catesbeiana
ATGGAGGGGGGTGCAGAGGTGAACTGTGGATGGAGGGGGGTACAGAGGTAGATGGAAGGGGATACAGAGGTGGTGGATGGTGGGATACAGAGGTGGACGGAGGAGGAGGAGTACAGAGGTGGACGGGGGAGATACAGGGGTGGAGGGGGGTGCAGAGGTGCACATGGGGGGGTTTAACGAGATGGACAGAAGGATACAGAGGTGAACTGTGGATGGGGGGGTGGTACAGAGGTGGATGGTGGGATACAGAGTTGGACGGAGGAGGGGGGGTACAGAGGTGGAAGGGTTGGATACAGAGGTAGACGGAGGAGGGGGGGATAAGGAGGTGGACAGAGGAGGGGAGGGAAAAGAGGTGGTGGGGGTACAGAGGTGGACGGAGGAGGGGAGGGAAAAGAGGTGGTGGGGGTACAGAGGTGGACGGAGGAGGGGAGGGAAAAGAGGTGGCGGGGGGATACAGAGGTGGACGGAGGAGGGGGGGTACAGAGGTGGACGGAGGAGGGGGGGTACAGAGGTGGATGGTGGGATACAGAGGTGGACAGAGGAGGGGGTTACAGAGGCAGCAGGGGGGGTAACACGATTGGACAGATGGATACAGAGGTGCACATGGGGGGTTAACGAGATGGACGTTGAAGGATACAGAGGTGAACTGTGGAAGGAGGGGGTGGTACAGCGGTGGATGGTGGGATACAGAGGTGAATGGAGGAGGGGGGTACAGAGGTGGATGGGAGGGTACAGAGGTGGCGGGGGGGGGGGGGTACAGAGGTGGACTGAGGGTGATACAGAGCTGGCGAGGGGGTACAGAGGTGGATGGTGGGATACAGAGTTGGACGGAGGAGGGGGGGTACAGAGGTGGAAGGGTTGGATACAGAGGTAGACGGAGGAGGGGGAGATAAGGAGGTGGACAGAGGAGGGGAGGGAAAAGAGGTGGCGGGGGGATACAGAGGTGGACGGAGGTGGGGGGGTACAGAGGTGGATGGTGGGATACAGAAGTGGACAGAGGAGGGGGTTACAGAGGCAGCAGGGGGGTAACACGATTGGACAGATGGATACAGAGGTGCACATGGGGGGTTAACGAGATGGACGTTGAAGGATACAGAGGTGAACTGTGGAAGGAGGGGGTGGTACAGCGGTGGATGGTGGGATACAGAGGTGGATGGAGGAGGGGGGGTACAGAGGTGGATGGGAGGGTACAGAGGTGGCAGGGGGGGGGGGGGGGTACAGAGGTGGACTGAGGGTGATACAGAGCTGGCGAGGGGGTACAGAGGTGGACGGAGGAGGGGGGTACAGAGGTGGATGGGGGGGGATTCAGAGGTGGACGGAGGAGGGTGGTACAGAGGTAGCGGCGGGGGGGGTAACGAGATGGACAGAAGGATACAGAGGTGCACATGGGGGGTTAACGAGATGGACAGGATACAGAGGTGGATGGAGGGGGGTACAGAGGTGAACTGTGGATGGGGGGGTGGTACAGAGGTGGATGGTGGGATACAGAGGTGGACGGAGCAGGGGGGGTACAGAGGTGGTGGGGGGTTTCAGAGGTGCACATGGGGGGGGTTAACAAGATGGACAGAAAGACACAGAGGTTGATGGAGGGGGGGGGGTACAGAGCAGGAGGGGGGTACAGAGGTGGATGGTGGGATACAGAGGTAAATGGAGGAGGGAGGGATACAGAGGTGGACAAAGGAGGGGGATACAGAGGTGGATGGTGGAGTACAGAGGTGGACGGAGGAGGGGGGTACAGAGGTGGATGAGGGGGTACAGAGGTGGCACATGGGGGTTAACGAGATGGACGTTGAAGGATACAGAGGTGAACTGTGGATGGAGGGGGTGGTACAGAGGTGGATGGGGGGTTACAAATGTGGCGGCGGGGTACAAAGGGGGACGGAGGAGGTGGGGTACAGAGCTGGTGAAGGGGTACAGAGGTGGATGGAGGATGGGGGGTACAGAGGTGGATGGGGGGGGGGGATTCAGAGGTGGACAGAGGAGGGGGGTACAGAGGTAGCGGGGGGGATAACGAGATGGACAGAAGGATACAGAGGTGAACTGTGGATGGAGGGGGGTACAGAGGTGGATGGTGGGATACAGAGGTGAACGAAGGAGGGGGGGATACAGAGGTGGACAAAGGAGGGGGGTACAGAGGTGGACGGAGGAGGGGGATGCAGAGGTGGATGGTGGGATACAGAGGTGGACGGAGGAGGGGGGGTACAGAGGTGGCACATGGGGGGGTTAACGAGATGGACGTTGAAGGATACATCGGTGAACTGTGGGTGGAGGGGGGTACAGCGGTGAACTGTGGATGGAGGGGGGTACAGAGGTGAACTGTGGATGGAGGGGGTGGTACAGAGGTGGATGGTGGGATACAGAGGTGGACGGAGGAGGGGGGTACAGAGGTGGCTGGGGGGGTACAGAGGTGGCAGGGGGGGGTACAGAGGGGGACGGAGGAGGTGGGGTACAGAGCTGGCGAGGGGGTACAGAGGAGGACGGAGGAGGGGGGATACAGAGGTGGATGGGGGGGATTCAGAGGTGGACAGAGGAGGGGGGTACAGAGGTAGCGGCGGGGGGGGTAACGAGATGGACAGAAGGATACAGAGGTGGATGGAGGGGGGGGTACAGAGCAGGAGGGGGGGTACAGAGGTGGATGGTGGGATACAGAGGTGGACAAAGGAGGGGGGGATACAGAGGTGGACAAAGGAGGGGGGTACAGAGGTGGACGGAGGAGGGGGATACAGAGGTGGATGGTGGGATACAGAGGTGGATGGAGGAGGGGGGGGTACAGAGGTGGCACATGGGGGGGTTAACGAGATGGACGTTAAAGGATACAGAGGTGAACTGTGGATGGAGGGGGGGTACATAGGTGAACTGTGGATGGAGGGGGGTACAGAAGTGAACTGTGGATGGAGGGGGGTACAGAGGTGAACTGTGGATGGAGGGGGTGGTACAGAGATGGATGGTGGGATACAGAGGTGGACGGAGGAGGGGGGTACAGAGGTGGCGGGGGGGTACAGAGGGGGATGGAGGAGGTGGGGTACAGAGCTGGTGAGGGGGTACAGAGGTGGACGGAGGAAAGGGGGTACAGAGATGGATGGGGGGGATTCAGAGGTGGACAGAGGAGGGGGGTACAGAGGTGGATGGGGGGGTACAGAGGTGGTGGGGGGGTACAGACGGGGATGGAGGAGGTGGGGTACAGAGCTGGCGAGGGGGTACAGAGGTGGACAGAGGAGGGGGGTACAGAGGTGGATGGGGGGGATTCATAGGTGGACAGAGGAGGGGGGTACAGAGGTAGTGGGGGGTAACAAAATGGACAGAAGGATACAGAGGTGAACTGTGGATGGAGGGGGGTACAGAGGTGAACTGTGGATGGGGGGGGTGGTACAGAGGTGGATGGTGGTATACAGAGGTGGACGGAGGAGGGGGGTACAGAGGTGGATGGGGTGGACAGAGAAGGGGGGTACAGAGCTGGCGAGGGGATACAGAGGTGGACAGAGGAGGGGGGGGGGTACAGAGGTGGATGGTGGGATACAGAGGTGGACGGAGGAGAGGGGTACAGAGGTGGATGGTGGGATACAGAGGTGGACGGAGGAGGGGGGGTACAGCGGTGGATGGTGGGATACAGAGGTGAACGGAGGAGGGAGGGTACAGAGGTTAATGGGGGGGATACAGAGGTGGACAAAGGAGGGGGGTACAGAGGGGGCGGAGAGGTGCACAGGGGGGGGGGGGGGTTAACAAGATGGACAGAAGGATACAGAGGTGAACTTTGTGAGAAATGTTATATGCTATACTCTGCTGTGATTCTGTGCTGTATACTCTATCCTGTGATGAGCTGTATACCCTGACACTATGAGTGGAAGCAAGTGGAATACAGGGGACGGAGTGGGTGGATGCTATAAGGGGTGGGGCTTATAAGTAGGAGGGGTCAAAAAGGAGGGGCGGATCTGGTGCCCCCCCCCCCCCCCATCTTAAAACTTCACCAGCTGCCACTGCTCCTCACCTCTGTTCTCCATCCCATAGCTCCTCACCTCACCTCTGTTCTCCATCCCATAGCTCCTCACCTCACCTCTGTTCTCCATCCCATAGCTCCTCACCTCACCTCTGTTCTCCATCCCATAGCTCCTCACCTCACCTCTGTTCTCCTCCATCCCATAGCTCCTCACCTCGCCTCTGTTCTCCATCCCAAAGCTCCTCACCTCACCTCTGTTCTCCTCCATCCCATAGCTCCTCACCTCACCTCTGTTCTCCTCCATCCCATAGCTCCTCACCTCACCTCTGTTCTCCATCCCAAAGCTCCTCACCTCACCTCTGTTCTCCTCCATCCCATAGCTCCTCACCTCACCTCTGTTCTCCTCCATCCCGTAGCTCCTCACCTCTGTTCTCCTCCATCCCGTAGCTCCTCACCTCACCTCTGTTCTCCTCCATACCATAGCTCCTCACCTCACCTCTGTTCTCCATCCCAAAGCTCCTCACATCACCTCTGTTCTCCTCCATCCCATAGCTCCTCACCTCACCTCTGTTCTCCTCCATCCCGTAGCTCCTCACCTCACCTCTGTTCTCCTCCATCCCGTAGCTCGGACTTTAGATAGATGCAAGTGCAGTTGCACTCGTTTTCACCAGAGCTTAGTGAATGAGGTGAAGTTTTGCTGATTTCCATCCCCCAATCATGTGCATGGAAAAATGGTGTTTTGTGTTTTTTTGTTTTTTATTTTTTTGTCTTTTGTTTTTTACTTTCTTTGCACCTGATTGGGCATTCTTTACAAAGTGAAGCTCCACCACATTCACTAAGCTCTGGGGAAAATTAGTGCAACTGAACTTGCAAAGTGTACAGTCTATTTGCCTTTAGTAAATTCTAAAAAATAAATATATATAGTTTTTTTTTAGTTCTTCATTCAAAGAATATGAAATATAAACTGGGCTCATTCTTATGTTTTCAGGCCCACGGCTGGTGGGTTATGCTCTGTCCTACTACAGCTACAGCACGTGGAAGGGGCGATCGTTGTACCTGGAGGACCTCTATGTCATGCCGTCATACAGAGGTGGAGTATACCAGATTTATGATGGGAGTGATGGGAGTGGTAGACATGTGCACTGACAAAAAAGTTTTTTCGTTTTTTGCTGTTTTGGGAAGTTGGAAAATCTGAAAAAAAAGAAAATCAGTAATTTTGAAATAATAATAAAAATAATAATTAACTAATAATAACTAACTATTAACCACTTCAGTTCCAGCGGGTTTTACCCCCTTCCTGGCTTCAGAGCACTTTTTGCAATTCGGCACTGCGTCAATTTAACTGACAATTGCGCGGTTGTGCGACGTTGCACCCAAACAAAATTGACGTCCTTTTTTTCCCACAAATAGAGCTTTCTTTGGTGATATTTGATCACCTCTGCGGTTTTTATTTTTTGCGCTATAAACAAAAAAAAAAAACGACAATTTTGAACGCATTATTTTTTACTTTTTGCTATAATAAATATCCCCCAAAAAATATATAGAAAAATAAATACATTTTTTTTCTCAGTTTAGGCCGACACCTATTCTTCTACATATTTTTGGTAAAAAAAATCTCAATAAGCGTTTGTTTGCACAAAAGTTATAGCGTCTACAAAATAGGGGATAGTTTTATGGCATTTTTATTATTAATTTTTTTTATTAGTAATGGCGGTGATCTGCGATTTTTTTTTTTTTTTTTTTTTTTTTTTTTTTTTTTTTTTATCATGACTGCGACATTATGGCGGACACATCGGACACTTTTGACACTATTTTGAGACCATTGTCATTTTATACAACGATCAGTGCTATAAAAATGATTACTGTGTAAATTTAAAATTATAATAAACTAAAGCGCTAATGGATTCTAATATTAGGTGATACGGTGATTCAAAAATAATAGTGATTCAAAAATTGTGATGATTCAAAAAATCCAAAAAAATATTTGTTCAAAATTTCAAAAAATATGTTGTGCGTTTTAATATATCAAGTGCATTTCTACATCAACAAAAATAATTTAGGTGTTATGTATAAAGCCGCACCTCTAGCGTAGTGTTCTGATGCCACTCAAAAGGGATTACCGGTAATTATGTGAAATAAGATAAGATGACTGCTCTATGCGCTGACATACGATACTAATACATGGAGTGTACCTTGTTTTGTAGTTGCCAAGAAGCTTTAAATGAATAGTGCATTGCGTAATGAAAGTTTCTTTTTGTTTGATTACTTTATATAGTTCAACAGCAGCATAAGCAATTTCAAGTATTATTTAATATTAGGCACTTATCATTTAGCACAGAGTTGGCAGTGTTATTAGCGCACTATCTTATTTCACATAATTACTGTGTAAATGACACTGGCAGGGAAGGGGTTAACCACTAGGGGCGATGAAGGGGTTAAGTGTGTCCTAGGGAGTGATTCTAACTGTGGGGGGAGGGGCTTCCACTCACATGACAGCGATCACCGCTCCCGATGACAGGGAGCAGTAGATCTCTGTCATGTCACAAGGCAGAACGGGAAATGCCTTGTTTACGTAGGCACTACCCGTTCTGGGGCTCCGTGACACGATCGCCGGTCCCGCGGACACGGTCACGCTGTACACGGCGCGCGTGCACACCCCCCGCTAACCCCACCAATTTAAGGGGACGTACAGGTAACGCCCATTTGCCCACCGCTGCCATTGTGCCGACGTATATCAGCGTGCGGCGGTCGGCAAGTGGTTACATTTATAGGTATTGGAATTTCCTTTCACATTTGGCTGTTAGTGAACGTAACAAATACGAATTTATCCGAAGTTACGAATACCAATTATCTGAAATAACGAATGCTAATAAATGGAATGGAACAAATTAATAATAAATAATAATAAAAAAAGGAAGTAGTAGTAGTAGTAGTAGTAGTAAGTAGTAGTGTAGTAGTAGTAGTAGTAGTTTGTTACGCTCCATTCGTTATTTCAGATAATTCGTAACTTCGGATAACAGCGTATTATTCGTTATGTTCACTAACAGCAAATTTGAAAGGAAATTCCAATTCCTATAATTTAATAGTTATTGTTCATTATTTCGAATTTTAAGATTTTCATTCTTCTTTTCAGATTTCCAAATATGAAATTCAAAATCTCGAAAAATTCTAGAATTTCGAATTAACGAATTTGTCAAAAATTCATTTAAACAAATTCAGAACTAAACAAATTGCATATGTCTAATGGGGGGAGGAGAGCCATCCAGATCACATGATCACCCTCCCAGACTACCCCCCCCTCCCACAGTCACCTCCAATATGATGTCATAGTGTAATGTAAAATGGATGTTTTACCCCTCCAGGACATACGTTTTTTAAAAAAATTTTTTGTTCTGTGTGTGTTTCCTTTCCCCGGGCTCCTGTGTGCAGCACTGACAGCTAGATCCTTATAGGTCCCTTCCTCTCATATAGATAAACACATGGTGTGTCTCCTCCATATACTGACCCCTCTTGTCTCCTGCAGGTAAAGGCATCGGCTCCAAGCTGCTGACGGCTACAGCGGAGGTAAGTACACCCCTCATATACAGTACACACGCAGGGTAATATTTAATGTGCGGACCGGCAGCACCGGGGCGGGTGTAGAGATGGGTAATGTTCATGGTCCGGACTTATTACAACCTGGAAGAGAGCCCCAACCTGCCCAGAGTGTAACCTGCAAATGATCAGACACTGTGCACTGTACTAAGAAATCGCTAATATGTGTAAAGTCTAGCCGGAGGCTAGTCTGTATTTGTGGGAGGAGTCTGAGAGGGCTGTATTTGTGGGAGGAGTCTGAGAGGGCTATTTAAGCCTCCTCCTCTGTCAGGCCAGGGCTCGTCGGTGGTTCTGGGTTCAGAAGGGGGTGGGGCTTACACGTCACTTCCGGCTCCTTGCAAGCCACGGTCGGCTGCAACATGGTGGCGGTGCCTATCTCGTGCTCCTGCCCACCCACCTGGTCACCCCTCGGCACATTCCTCAATCACGGGTCCCCGCTTCTCCGGTGTTCTCGCGCCGGGGAGGGGGTGATCGGCCGCCCGCCTCTGACCTCCTCTCCCATGTACATCTAGCTCCACGAGAAAGCCGTCCGCCTGGCACTCCGCCTGGGGGGGGGTTAATGGCCGCCTGCCTTACCATCTTGCTCCCATGTGGGAGCTGCCCGCCGCTTCCCTGGGTGTTCAGGGGGAGGGATGTTCAGCAGCTGCCTGCTCCTCTCCTCATAGGGCTCCACGAGGGGGGCGCCCGTCCGTTTCTCCCGGTGCTCAGGGGGGGGGAGGAGGGACCACCCGCCCGCCCGCCTGCTCCTCTCTCCGCACAATTCGTATCACTGCAGCACAGAGGACATCAGACCACACACAGCAGCCCAGACCTGAGGTGACAGGTCTGTTGTGGCTTGCTGTTGATTGTACCATGCTGGATTGTTCATCATTTTATTATCAATTTTCATTGTGTTTTAGTCGCATGTCATTCTCATAAGCTTACATAAGGTCACATTCATTGTCAGCAGGGCTTGGCTTGGCAAGACGGGGAGGATGTAACTACAACATTGCTGCTTTTACTTGATTATTTTGTTTCTTTGGTCAGTGTTACCATCATAGCGTTTTTCTGCCCCAGGGATTCTGTCATAGCGTTTTCTGCCCCGGCATTTCTGTCATAGCATTTCTGCCCCAGGGTTTCTGTCATAGCGTTTCTGCCCCAGTTCTGTCATAACATTTCTTGCCCAAGGTTTTCTGTCATAGCGTTTTTTCTGCCCCAGGGTTCTGTCATAGTGTTTCTGCCCAGGATTCTGTCTCAGCATTTATGTCCACTGCGTTTCTGCCCCAGGGATTTCTGTCATAGCGTTCTGCCCCAGCATTTCTGTCTTGGCATACAGTCTCGGCATTTATGTTCACTGCGTTTCTGCCCCAGCTTTCTGTCATAGCATTCTGCCCCAGCGTTTCTGCCATAGCGTTCTGCCCCAGCATTTCTGTCATAGCATTTTCTGCCCCAGGATTTCTGTCATAGCGGTTCTGCCCCAGGGTTTCTGTTATAGCGTTTTCTGCCCCAGCATTTCTGTCATAGGGGTTCTGCCCCAGTTCTGTCATAGCATTTCTGCCCCAAGGTTTTCTGTCATAGCGTTTTTTCTGCCCCAGCTTTTCTGTCATAGCATTTTCTGCCCCAGGATTTCTGTCATAGTGTTTCTGCCCCAGCATTTTTGTCTCAGCATTTATGTCCACTGCGTTTCTGCCCCAGGATTTCTGTCATAGCGTTCTGCCCCAGCATTTCTGTCTTGGCGTTCAGTCTCGACATTTATGTTCACTGCGTTTCTGCCCCAGCTTTCTGTCATAGCATTCTGCCCCAGCTTTCTGTCATAGCATTCTGCCCCAGCTTTCTGTCATAGCATTCTGCCCCAGCTTTCTGTCATAGCATTCTGCCCCAGCTTTCTGTCATAGCATTCTGCCCCAGCTTTCTGTCATAGCATTCTGCCCCAGCTTTCTGTCATAGCATTCTGCCCCAGCTTTCTGTCATAGCATTCTGCCCCAGCTTTCTGTCATAGCATTCTGCCCCAGCATTTCTGTCATAGCATTTTCTGCCCCAGGATTTCTGTCATAGCGGTTCCTGCCTCAGCATTTCTGTCATAGCGGTTCTGCCCCAGCATTTCTGTCATAGTATTTTCTGCCCCAGGGTTTCTGTCATAGTGTTTCTGCCCCAGTTCTGTCATACAATTTCTGCCCGAGGGTTTCTGTCATAGCGTTTTTCTGCCCCAGGGTTTCTGTCATAGCGTTTTTCTGCCATAGGGTTTCCGTCGTAGCGTTCGGCCCCAGCATTTCTGTCGTAGTGTTCTGCCCAAGCATTTCTGTCGTAGTGTTCGGCCCCAGCATTTCTGTCGTAGTGTTCGGCCCCAGCATTTCTGTCGTAGTGTTCGGCCCCAGCATTTCTGTCGTAGTGTTCGGCCCCAGCATTTCTGTCGTAGTGTTCGGCCCCAGCATTTCTGTCGTAGTGTTCGGCCCCAGCATTTCTGTCGTAGTGTTCGGCCCCAGCATTTCTGTCACAGCGTTCTGGCCCAGCATTTCTGTCACAGCGTTCTGGCCCAGCATTTCTGTCACAGCGTTCTGGCCCAGCATTTCTGTCACAGCGTTCTGGCCCAGCATTTCTGTCACAGCGTTCTGGCCCAGCATTTCTGTCACAGCGTTCTGGCCCAGCATTTCTGTCACAGCGTTCTGGCCCAGCATTTCTGTCATGGCGTTTTTTCTGTCATGGTGTTCTGCCCCAGCATTTCTGTCTCGGTGTTCAGTCTCAGCATTTCTTTCATAGCGTGAGGTAATCAGGAAAAAAACAAAAGGAGAGAAGCGCCTCTAAGTAAAAAGTTCCACACCGTGCCTGATATACCCTCCTTATCTGTCACCATTCAACATTTTTCCAGCATTTTTGTCATGACGTTTCAGGCTCTGTGTTTCAGCCTGTTTCTCAGAGGGGCGTTGTTGTTCAGTCACGGCATACTCCAGTAGCTGTTTTTATCTTCATTGTTTGTCATGTCTCATCGTATCTTTGTTCATGTTCGTACCTGGGTCAGTTAGCTAGGGCTCACATGTCAGGATCTGTCACGTCTACAGATCCATAGGGGCTGAGGTTTCGTTTGTTAATGATTGTTGTCCACAATCTTCTCGCCCGTATACCATACGTCATACGATGCACGTACAATCACCCACCACGGTCTGTGGGTACACCAGCCCTGAGTTTTCAGTTTAATTACATGCCTCTGCGCTGCAGGTTACTCGGGCTCACTTACCATTTACACAAGGGGGGATCTGTCATCAGGTTCATTCACGCGCGGTGGTCTTGGCATTTCTGCTTATGTTCTCATACTTGGGTAGGCACAGAGGGGTGTTGTTGTTCTCATGTCTTGTTGTCTGTCATTTCTCTTGTTCGTGTTCTCAGGTTGGGCTGTATTGGCATTCGCCATCCCCTTGTTGGTCCTTAAGTGGTAGGTTTGTGCAAACGTTGTCATGATTCTGGATTCCACTCTCGGCACTGATCTCTTGTCTAGGATGTGGCCTGGAAGACTGCTCAGGGATGTCAGTCCAGTCATCTTTTCCGTTCCCCAGCCGGTTCCAGGTAGGAGGGTTTTCAGTCACTTTGGGTATGACTGTTTCATGCCATGGGACTTATTTCCCCGGGGTGGAGTCTGGCCCTTCTTCCTCGGTTCAGGATTCAGACTCTGTTGCCAGGTCACAGGCTGAAGCACGACCCGGTCGAATCAGGTGGGACCAGTATTCTGTGTCTGGCATGGTTTCTCCATGTTGACAATGCTTATTGCCATAGTGCATGGGCCTCATCCACCTACTCCATCACATCCTTCAGGTATTCAGCATTTTGAACTCCTGCCAGTTGTCCTTTGGCACTCACCCTCGCACTTCCCCATACCAGTATGGGTAGGCCAGGGGTTGGGGGGAGGGGTTTTCACTGAGCACTTCACTGGTGTCCGGTTGAAGTTTCGATCTTCTCGGCTATCATTTTGCAGGGGCTCCTCGGGACAGCATTTGCTCCCCTTCCCCCACGTATCCTCTCAATCACAGGCAGTTAATTCTCATGTCTGTGCCGTCTTGGGATTCAGGCTCTATCCAATCATTCACGGGATGTTTAGTTTGGGTTCTGGGTAGCTTTGCAGGTTCTATAGGGGGTTCTGTCTCATCACCAAGTCAGGAGTCGGGGGGGGGGGGGTGTCTCCTGTCATAGCTGACACTTATCGGATATATACTGTTACCATCCGGGCGCGCGCTACTCCACTTGATGGATTGTTACCTTCCCTTCTTCACCTAAATTTGCCCTCTTTTCGGGCATAGTGACCAGCCAGGCCAAGGTCTTGGTGCTTAGGATGTATCACTTTCTCACTTGAAGACTGACTACAAGTGTAAAGGCTAGCTGGAGGCTAGCCTGTATTTGTGGGAGGAGTCCGAGAGGGCTATTTAAGCCTCCTCCTCTGTCAGGCCAGGGCTCATCGGCGGTTCTGGGTACCCACCCGTTTCCCCCAATCTTCATACATACTCATAATACTTTTTCTTATTCTTACATTCAGGGTATGCCCTCTTTTCAGGCATACTGACCAGCCAGGCCAAGGCACACCTCAGGCATTGGTGCTTAGGAGTATCACTTTCTCACTCGAAGACTCTGACTACAAATTCCATTGTGGAACTAGCTAACTAGCTCCGTGCGCAGGTGTGCGCTCCTAGTCCTAACTCCATAGACAAGGGTTCTATATACATATGACCTCAGTGGTATGGATGTGTCATTGCCATCAACCCATATCAATTAGTAAAGAAATATCATAGGACCTCTAAAGGGATTTTTAAGGCAATGAGTTTTAGATTTTTGAGTAAAAAACTATTTTATTAATATCAATAAAGGTTAAAAATAAAAAAAAATTACAAAAAACATGATCAGGTAAGTGAATGTTCAGGTTCAAATTTTCAAGAAAAATTTTTTTTCAAGAAATTTTCTTTTATTTGTATATACATCAAATGATAATTGTATCACATTACAAATATTGCGTAAAAAGGAGTATACAGAAGGAAGTGATGTATCTCACTACCCGATACAGTTACCACAGATGGCAGCTGTGGCGTGGAGTAGTGGGATTCCAACGCGTTTCGACATACATATTTCAAAGAAAAGTCTTCTTCAGGGAAATACATGACAATCTAAAAAAAACAAGAATCACAATGTTACAATTTATAAATATATATATGTATATATGTGTATGTTTCCTGCATTTGTGAAACTATCATCTATCAACTATGCGTCCTCCCAAGCATCTCGCAGGTAAGTGTAATCTCCCATGTCAGGGTGAGGAGCCCCGAACCTCTGGGGGCTCTTTTGAGTTGTCCTATAGCTCTCCCAATATTTGGCGTTTCCAGCATCAAATTGCTGATAGCTGTCTGTAAGAATAGGGCAAAATAAGTAAAGGAGCCATAATGGGGGGTGCCAAAACCATCTCCCCCTCCCCTCCTACCCCCACCCACCCCAACCCACATAGAACGCCCCCCCCATGAAAAACGGGGGGCAAATCTAACACCAATATGGGGAGAGTCCTATTCAAAGGCAGGAGTGTGGAGCAAAGAACTTACTTTCTCTAGGGTGGAGATTGCATTGCCTGGAACAACAAAGGTCCGTGTAGATCCAAAACAGGATAAGCCCTGATACTCCTAGGTGGATACCCAGGGAAGAATGGCAAGGGTTCTATAGAGCTCCAGTTTTATTACAACCTAAAAAGAAAAAAAAAAAACGATCCCCGATCGTAGTCTGTAATTTTTATCAATCTCAGGAGCAGGAGCAGTGACCCCTGCTGGTTAAATGCCAATCTGCATACCTTCGGAGAACTAGCTGCATGCACAGGTGTGCGCTCCTAGTGCTAACTGACAGCCAAGGGTTCTATAGAGCTCCAGTGTTGTTGCAACCTAACAACAAAAAAACAGCTATTGCTGATCACAGTCTGTAATTTGTATCAATCTTGGGCACAGTGACCCCCTACTGGGAGAATTCTAAACTACATTCCATTGGAGAACTAGCTGCGTGCAGAGGTGTGTGCCCCTAGTCCAACCTGCTTTGTTACTGACCGCTAAGGAGTTCTATAGAGATGGGTGATGTTTTTAGGCCCGGACTTGGTACAATCTAATCTAAAATTTGTGCGAACCCCATTCCAGTCTATGGGACTCGAATGTGAGAAATCAAAAGTGCTAATTTTAAAGGCTTATATGCAAGTTATTGTCATAAAAAGTGTTTGGGGACCTGGGTCCTGCCCCAGGGGACATGGATCAATGCAAAAAAAAGTTTTAAAAACGGCCGTTTTTTCAGGAGCAGTGATTTTAATAATGCTTAAAGTCAAACAATAAAAGTGTAATATCCCTTTAAATTTCGTACCTGGGTGGTGTCTATAGTATGCCTGTAAAGGGGCGCATGTTTCCTGTGTTTAGAACAGTCTGACAGCAAAATGACATTTCAAAGGAAAAATTGTCATTTTAAAACTGATCGCAGCTTTAATGTAATGTCGGGTCCTGGCAATACACATAAAACTCATCGAAAAAAAGAGCATGGGATTCCCCCACAGTCCATTACCAGGCCCTTCAGGTCTGAAATTCAGAATTCTTCTGATCTTCTCATTGCCACTATATACACTATATTACCAAAAGTATTGGGACGCCTGCCTTTACACTTACATGAAATTTAATGGCATCCCAGTTTTAGTCCGTAGGGTTCAATATTGAGTTGGCTCCGCCCTTTGCAGCTATAACAGCTTCAACTCTTCTGGGAAGGCCGTCCACAAGGTTTAGGAGTGTGTCTATGGCAGTGGTTCTCAACTCCAGTCCTCAGGACCCACTAACAGGCCAGGTTTGCAAGATAGCTGAAATACATCACAGGTGATATCACTTGCTGCTCAGTGATTGCAGTATTCTAGTCTGCAACTCCCCAAGGTAATACTTAAAATCTGGCCTGTTGGTGGGTCCCGAGGTCTGGAGTTGAGAACCACTGGTCTATGGGAATGTTTGAGCTTTTTGTGAGGTCTGGCACTGGATGTTGGATGAGAAGGCTCACAGTCTCCGCTCTAATTCTTTTTTTTTTTTTATCGGGTTGGGGATCAGGACTCTGTGCAGGCCAGTCAAGTTCCTCCACCCCAAACTCGCTCATCCATATCTTTATGAACCTTGCTTTGTGGATTGGTCCAAATCATTAGGTGGAGGGGGGATTATGGTGATATTTTTTTTTTTTTCTTCATAGCAATATTCTGTGTTAAGATCTGCAGCCACCAGGGGGTGCAATGGTTGGCATGTCAGCCAGTGAAATTGTCATTGTTGAACAAATAGTGTGTGATAAGTAACACTGAGACCCCAGGAGAGTGGCCAGGCTGGCCTGAAGAGGATGGAGTTGTGGACACACCCACTTTCACGGGTAGGCCCCTCCCACATTATAAGAAGAGGACTCATAGAATATAGTGGGGGTGATATACAAACTCCAGATCTGACACTATGAGTAATACACTCAGGTGGACATGAGACCCCTCACTTAGTGTGGTTTTGTAGTAACAGGAAAATTCCTTGAAGGAGGGGGGGGGGTCCCTATTTTCTGGTTGTTGTAAAATCAGCTGATGTTATAATATAATGGTGGCTGTGCCAGTCCTCACTGTGTCTCTCATCTCTCCTCAGATGTGCCTGTTTCTGGGTTGTGCCCGTCTCCAGCTCTCTGTCCTGGACTGGAACCAGCCGGCCATCTCCTTCTACCAGTCCCGCGGGGGATGCAACTTATCTGACAAGGAGGGGTGGCGCATGATCCGCTTCCTCCCCGATGACCTGCAGCGGATGATTTCGAAGAGCACCGAGCGGGACTCTTATAATGCAGTGTAGCTTCGCCTCTTCTTTTCCCACAAGGAATTTTAGGGGTGCTCCACCCAAAACTGATATTACAAGCTGATTCACTGGCTTCTTTTATCTACAGTCTGTTCAGCCGTGTTCACAACTCCGCCTACCTCGGGGGAGGGGATTCAACCTAATCAGAAGCTACTGAGTGAGCCTATCAAAGACCCTCAGTTATGGGTAGAGTGCCCCTTTTAGATTACCTACCTGGCTTTGATAGGTAGAGGTAGTAGGTATTATCTCAACCCCCCCCCCCCCCCCCCACATGGACTTTCCTGAACCTTGGCTAAGACTGTGAAAATTTTGTATTTCGTGAATAGATTTTATTCTCATTGGACTTTTGTTGAATGGTCTCAAAAGTCCACTTCATCCAAAAGTAAAAATGAAGCCTTGAATTGTATGTGGTGTCCTGAAAGTGCAAATTAAAGAGTCAGAGGAGTGTACAGGTGTTCCCAACTCCGCCCACTGTGCTATCTCTGCTTTGGCGTGTTGAAGGATGGCTTATTATGCTGTTAATTCCCCCCCTCAACTCCTATGATCCTCCTAAGAACCTTACTACCCCCTCTGCCGGCCACCCCCTGGATGTTGGTGGAGGTGGGGTTTATATATACTGGCATCTCTGCTGGCTGTTCCATGGATAATATAGAGAAGGCGGGTTTATATCTACTGCCGCCTCTGCTGCCCTTCCCCTAGATATTATAGGAGGTGGGTTCATATCTACCAACCCCCTCTGCTTCCCTTACCCTAGATATTAGAGGAGGTGGGTTCATATCTACCAACCCCCTCTGCTGCCCTTCCCCTTGATATTAGAGGAGGTGGGTTCATATCTACAAAACCCCCTCTGCTGCCCTTCCCCTAGATATTAGAGGAGGTGGGTTCATATCTACCAACCCCCTCTGCTGCCCTTCCCCTTGATATTAGAGGAGGTGGGTTCATATCTACAAAACCCCCTCTGCTGCCCTTCCCCTAGATATTATAGGAGGTGGGTTCATATCTACCACCCCCTCTACTGCCCTTCCCCTAGATATTAGAGGAGGTGAGTTCATATCTACCACCCCCTCTGCTTCCCTTCCCCTAGATATTATAGGAGGTGGGTTCATATTAGGGTTGTCCCGATACCGATACTAGTATCGGTATCGGCACCGATACCGAGCATTTGCCCAAGTACTTGTACTCGGGCAAATGCTCCCGATGCTTCCCCGATACCTAAAAGTCAGCTGTGATCGGCGCATGGGGGAGATACAAGCTTCCCCCCCAGCGGCTTTCAGCTGCTTTTAAGTGACACAGCGGTGATCGCTCACTGCTGACTGTCACTGCATTATCCTCCATGCCCCCTCCATTTCTCTGTGCCTCTCCGCTGTCCCCCTCCGTTCTTCTCTCCTTTTCTGTCCCCTTCCGCTGTCCCCTCCGTTCTTCTCTCCTTTTCTGTCCCTCTCCGCTGTTCCCCTCCGTTCCTCTTTCCTTCCCTGTGCCTCTCCGCTGTCCCCTCCGTTCCCCCCTCCTTCTCTGTCCCCCTCCGTTCTCCCCCTCAGTTCCTCCGTCCCCCTCCTCCTTCCTTTGTGTATGGATAGAGTCAGCTGACTCTGTCCATTCACATAACTGAAACATTGTAATCTCTTGTGATTACGATGTGTCAGTTTATGAATGGAGAGAAGCCGCTGTCTTCTCTCCATTCATTGTCAGTGCAGCTGAGGCTGCAGAGAAAGGGACTGGGGAATCTCTATCCTCTGTCTCTTTCTCTGTCTCAAAGGGGAGATATCAGAGGTCTGTTAAGACCCCTGATATCTCACCAAAGCCCCCCAACAGGGCTGATTAAAAAAAAAAACAAAAACAAAAAAAACACATATTGCAATAAAGAATAAAAAAAAAATTATTGTAAAAAATAAAAATTGTAAATTAAAAAAAAAAAACAAAACAAAACACACACACACACATACACCGTTCCCCCCCCCCCCCCCCCCCAAAAAAAAAAAAAAAAAAAAAAGCACTGTTAAAAAAAAACACTGTCACGTGACATAAAAAAAAAGTATCGGTATTCGGTATCGGCGAGTACTTGAAGAAAAAAAGTATCGGTACTTGTACTCGGTCCTGAAAAAGTGGTATCGGGACAACCCTAGTTCATATCTACCACCCCCTCTGCTGCCCTTCCCCTAGATATTAGAGGAGGTGGGTTCATATCTACCAACCCCCTCTGCTGCCCTTCCCCTAGATATTATAGGATGTGGGTTCATATCTACCTTCCCCCAGATATTATATGAGGTGGGTTCATATCTACTGCCCCCTCTGTTGGCCATCTTTTGGAAGTTATAGTGGAGGTGTGAATTAAAGCTACTGCTGCCTCTGCTGGCCATTTCCCTGAATGTTAGAGGAGCTTATAGCTTCTGCGGGGCTTATAGCTTCTGCACCCTCTGCTGGCCATTTCCCTGGATGTCATTGAGGAGGTGGGGTTTATATCTGCCACCCTCTCTGCTGTCTGCCTCCTGGGAAATACAGAGAAGGCAGGATTTTGATCTACTGCCCCCTCTGCTGGGTGTTCCCTGGATAATACAATGGAGGTAGAGTCTATACCTACTGACCCCTCTGCTGCCCCCTCTCTGGATGTAATGGAGGAGGCGGGGTTTAGATCTACTGCCCCCACTGATGGCCATCCCCTGAATGTTATGGAGGAGGTGGGGTTCATATCTATTGCCTCCACTTATAGGGACTGCCATTCAGGGACACCCCCCTCCCCCCCCCCCCCAAAAAAAAAAAAGATTTTTGATACCTTTTTTTTGTGATGCTATAGATTTCACAGGTAGAGCGGAGACTGCGAGCTAGGCCTTCTCGTCCAACATCAGTGTCTGACCTCATAAATGGGCATCTGGAAGAATGGTCAAACATTCCCATAGACACGCTCCTAAACCTTGTGGACGGCCTTTCCAGAAGAGTTGAAGCTGTTATAGCTGCATAGGGTGGGCCAACTCAATATTGAACCCTACAGACTAAGACTGGGGTACCATTAAAGTTTATAAGTGTGTAAAGGCAGGCGTCCCAATACTTTTGACAATATTGTGTACGTAGATGGACACATTTCTATTCTACACTTGCTGCATCTACATTCCATCTGTTCCACTGTGGGTCCTCCCTGGTTCTGCTCCTACAGCTCCCGGGCCAGACGTACCTAACCGTCACTAGATGGAAATGTTTTTGTGGTGTTCAGGCTCCGCTGATCTTACAGATCAGACACCTATGGTGTCCCCTATGGTTTGTTAGTTACCATTTATTACTATGTGGTATATTCTAAAACTGATGTTCTATAGCAGGGATCCTCAAACTACGGCCCTCCAGCTGTTGCGGAACTACACATCCCATGAGGCATTGTAAAACTCTGACATTCACAGACATGGCTAGGCATGATGGGAATTGCAGTTCTTGAACAACTGGAGGGCCGTAGTTTGAAGACCCTTGTTCTATAGACATATATTTTATGTGCATCCACTCCTGAGGAAGGGAGCAGTGGATCACGAAACGTGTCAAGTTTTCCCTTATCGTCTTTCAGGACAGCACTTGAGAGAGTGACTCCTCCCCTTGCAAACAGGAAACACCTCTTCCACCAAACTTTAAAAGGAGGCTCCTTTCCACACATTGGCAGTAGTAGTAGTAGAGAACCTCCGGCCCCAAACTGGAACACATAATCGAGATATGATTAGTCACAGTATATATATATGTATATATAACAACAATAGGGCGGGATGCTGCTGTCCTGAAAGACTCATGAAAAACAAGTTACCGGTAAGTCTAACTTGAATTTTCCCTTATCGTCTTTCAGGACAGCACTTGAGAGGATAATAGAGACTTACCCCCCTAGGGAGGGACAACAGCCTGCAGAACCTTTCTGCCAAAAGCCTGATCACCTGCTGATAGGAGATCCAGTCTGTAATGACGGACAAACGTTAAGTAGCTTGACCACGTAGCCGCCTTACAAATCTGATCTGGGGTGGCACCAGCTCTTTCTGCCCATGTAGTGGCCTGGGCTCTCGTTGAATGAGCCCTAATTCCCAGCGGGGAAGCTAAACCCATGTGAGAATAGGCTACAGAAATAGCTGTCTTAAGCCATCTAGCCAATGATCCTTTCGATGCTTGTTGGCCTTTTTTGTTTCCAGAAAAAAGAACAAATAATGAATCTGAAACTCTAAACCCTCCTGTTACTTCCAAATAATGTAATATTATTTAAAGCAAAACACGCAGCTCCCGAATTTTTTCTCACTTCAGAGAGACAATTGCTCTCAGGGGATAGATGCTCTGGCACATCCGTGGGATTTTCACCTGGGGTATGCTTTTCCCCCATTCAGGTTAATCCCTCTAGTGTTGAGAAAAATACTGAAAGAGAGAGTATCAATAATTTTGATTACTCCATATTGGCCAAAGAGAGCTTGGTTTTCCACAGTTCTTCAGTTGGCAATCAAACCATGTTGGCATCTTCCGCTCAGTCAGGATCTGTTGATTCAAGGGCCAGTGCATCATCCAGATGTAGGCAGGTTAAAACTCACTGCCTGGTATCTGAGGAGCAGTTAATGAGAAGCAAAGGCTTTTCAGAACGTTTAACTACTACGTTGCTTTCCAGTAGGAAAAAGGTAACCAGGAATATTTACGCCAAAGTATGGAAAGTCTATGTTTCTTTCTGTCATTCAGAACATAGGGAGGTTAAAGACCTGGTTTCAGTGCTGGAGTTTTTGCAAAAAGGTGCAGACAAGAATCTGGTGGTCAGCACTCTTAAGGTGCAGGTGGCCGCCTTGGGAGTTTATCTGGAGAGATCCTTATCTTCAGAAGCTCTGATTATGAGATTTTTCAAAGCACTTTCCAGGTCTAGACCGGTCCCGGTGAGGCATTTGCCAAATTGGGATCTCTCGGTGGTTCTGCAAGCTCTGGCAAAGGAACCATTTGAGCCTTTACAGGCTATATCCCTAAAGAATTTAACTTTGAAGACTATTTTTCTGGTCGCAATTACTTCAGCAAGAAGGATTAGTGAACTGCACGCCCTATCAGTAAAATTGCCTTTTTTGTCAGTTTTTCCTGATAGAGTTGTCCTTAAAGTAGATCCAGGGTTTTTGCCAAAAGTGGCACGCTTTAGTAACAGGTCTCAGGAGATTACTCTACCAACCTTTTGTGCTAACCCTTCGGGTGCAAAGGAAGAGCAGTTTCACAATTTGGACGTAAGACGTATCCTATTACATTATTTGGAAGTAACAGGAGGGTTTAGAGTTTCAGATTCATTATTTGTTCTTTTTTCTGGAAACAAAAAAGGCCAACAAGCATCGAAAGGATCATTGGCTAGATGGCTTAAGACAGCTATTTCTGTAGCCTATTCTCACATGGGTTTAGCTTCCCCGCTGGGAATTAGGGCTCATTCAACGAGAGCCCAGGCCACTACATGGGCAGAAAGAGCTGGTGCCACCCCAGATCAGATTTGTAAGGCGGCTACGTGGTCAAGCTACTTAACGTTTGTCCGTCATTACAGACTGGATCTCCTATCAGCAGGTGATCGGGCTTTTGGCAGAAAGGTTCTGCAGGCTGTGGTCCCTCCCTAGGGGGGTAAGTCTCTATTATCCTCTCAAGTGCTGTCCTGAAAGACGATAAGGGAAAATTCAAGTTAGACTTACCGCTAACTTGTTTTTCATGAGTCTTTCAGGACAGCAGCATCCCGCCCTATTGTTGTTATATATATATATACTGTGACTAATCATATCTCGATTATGTGTTCCAGTTTGGGGCCGGAGGTTCTCTACTACTACTGACAATGTGTGGAAAGGAGCCTCCTCTTAAAGTTTGGTGGAAGAGGTGTTTCCTGTTTGCAAGGGGAGGAGTCACTCTCTCAAGTGCTGTCCTGAAAGACTCATGGAAAACAAGTTACCGGTCAGTCTAACTTGAATTTTTACGATGTCTTTTTCCAATCCTGTATTGACACTTCCAATTTTCAAGCATGTATCATCTATTTGAACTACTACTAATCGGCTCGACGTTATTGTATTTGCGTGTGATGAAATATGATGACAACTGTAACTACCTTCATATCTAATGGCCATGTGCGGTACACCTCATTCAAAGTCCCAGGGCATAATTTCGTTTTTTATATGTATTAATAGGGCTATAGTTGCAGCACTGGTGGCACCAGACCATTCTTATATATTTTGCTTCAAGGCAGGACTGGTTGGGTGAGTTCAGGGAGAGGTCAGGCTTAGATGAACCTTGGCTGATCCTCATTATGGACATTATAGGTACCTGGCAACCCGTGTGACACACCCCACCCAGAACACACACAGCTATACACACATAATGCACTCTGCTACCTCTTATCAGCAGTAATCCCTTTATTAACCCCTCTCCTGCCATTAACTCCTCACTGGAGCTTTATAGGTATGACTGGGGGTTCACCACTACCATGGGTTTTAAAATTTTGTGGTCCGGACCCGGCAAATTAATGTGGAACTTTGTCAGACCAAGTTCTGTGTAACCATAATGCAGTGCCTGGCCATTGAACTTAGGTAAGCTGGCTCAGGCTGATAATGGGGGGTTTCGTTATGTGCCCACCTCCTCACTATACAAGTGGGGGCTCCTGGTAGCCATTGGTCGGTGTGTGTTAGCGTAGTTTAGGGGGAACTGACGGTCTGTGTAGAAGACTGTTTGGCAGGCCCAAAGGAAGGGGCACAGGTTCTGCACATGGAGGTAGTAAAGGACAACAAATTTTCGATGGAGCCTACACACGGTCAGAATTTCCGACAACAAGCTCACATCGAACATTTGTTGTCGGAAATTCCGACCATGTGTACGCAGCATAACTGTTCTGTAACACAGCATACAGTACCCCCCTCCCCCGACCCCCATCAGCTAGAGGCAAGGCAGGACTATCTTTTCTTTACAGCTACACAATGGACAGGACCTTATGGCTTGCCCTGCTTGCAGGAACATGTGGCATTTTGTCAGGAAGCTCTGGGAAAGCTGGAGTTTGGACCCCCCTGACTCCCTCCTTATCTATGCCTCTGGCCCTGCAATCATTCCTTTTAGATCCTTTGTGGATGCTACTTTCACCACTGGACAAAAATCAGGGGTCACAGCCAAAACTACATTTTTAATGATATAATGAATCAACTTGGGGTTCTGCTGCATGATGCATTCTGTTGCTGTCCATGAAAGTCATACTGTTCTGTAACACAGCATATGGATTAAAGATACACCCCCCCCCCCCCAATTTAGATTTCAGTAGATGCACCTATCAATAATATTGAACCTAACGGATACGTCAAGGTCCCTGGTTTCAGCACTGCCCTTGCCCATACCTCCCGTCTCACTTTTCCCGACCGACCGGGTCATTGCTTCCAGGTAAAGTCCGTGGTCCCAAGAGACTGACTCCTCCCTTCCTCAGGCTTATTATGCCTTCTCCCAGCATTCTGCCTCTCCCTCCAGCTGGCTGGAACTTCCACAACAGTCCGTCTTCAATTTAAACGTGGCTTTCTGGACTACATGTCCCAAGATCTTCTGCTCTTCTCTCACAAGTCCTCACTTGCTCTACATTCAGGATGTGGTAAACAGGGTCTGTGTTGAGCACCAGGGGAAACAGACTCCCTTTGGCAGATCCTGCAAAGTGTCCTCTGTCATGGCAGGCAGGTTGAATGAATAAAAAAAAAACCTCATGCCATACCAGTCCTGACTCCCATTACCAGAGTTGTGGGGAATAGTCCCTTGTCCTCATCATCATAGTGACAAAGTTCTTTCAAAGGGGGTCCCCCCTGGCTCAATACCACCCATTTCAAGGGCAAAGTGTCTCAGGCTATTTTTTGTACTTGTAGGGGGTCCCCCTTAAAATTCATACCAGTCCAGACCACCACATCTACCAGACCAGAGCTGTGGATCCTTTCCTGGCTTGCCATGCTGCATACTTGCATAAGGGTCTGGTAAAAAAAAATTTGGGGTACCAAGGGACCTTTGGTCAGTTTTTATTTTTTTTTTTCTTGTAGGGGTCCCCCCTTAAAATTCATACCGTTTCTGACCACCACATCTACCAGATCAGGGCTGTGGAAGAGGCTCTTGTTCTCATTAACATGGTGACAAGGTGCTTTGCCAACGGGGTTCCCCCTGGCAAGGTAACCAGCCATTTTAGGGGCATGGGGCCTGGCATGGTTCAAGAGGAGGGTGAATGTTCTTCCACTTTTAATGGCTTGGCAGACTGCATACAGAGATAAGGTTCTGGTATGGAATTTGAGGAGCAGCACACTTTTTTGTGTGGTGTCCACTTTGCCAGCCATAGTTTCCTAGGGCAGTACCCAGCCCCCCCATGCTATTTGTTTGAAAATCCTTCGTATATTAGCCTAGGAAATGGCCATTAACATTTGGCTTCAGTGAGGTACGGATTCGGCACGCAAATTTTAGTATGTCCCTGAACCTGCCCGCAACCGTGCTCATGTGTGTTCAGCTCATCATCACTAAGCATCACCACAATCACTAAGGTAAATGGAAACTCCATTTAGAAAGTGAACCTGTTCTACTCCTTTAGTGACCTCAAAGCCACGTAACTCTCTAAATTACAGTAAATGGAAACTGGTTACTTAACGGCTTGGCCATTGTGTGGATTGTTTTGGGATTTACTTTAAATCCTTCAAAACAAATGTTTCTAAGGATTTAAAGCAAACATCTGATGTCAGAGTTGTAGCCCAGGGGAGGGCCAGTCATTGCATCCCAGGAAACTTCCTCCTGTGGCTACAGAATTGGCCAGGACAGAGTGAGCGAGAGACAGAAAGAGAGAGACAGAGCGAGGGAGGGAGAGAGAGAAGAGTGACAGAGGGACATAAGAAGAGAGAAGCGAGAGTAGAAGAGCTCTACAGAGAAAAGAACACTAACAAAAAGAGAGAGAGCAAAGAGAAGGAGAAAGAGAAGAGCGAGAGAGCTTCTGCTACGTGATGCATTCTGTTGCTGATGTTGTCCATGAAAGTCTTACTGTTCTGTAACACAGCATACAGATTAAAGGTATCCCCCCCCCCCCAACTTAGACTTCAGTAGATGCACCTATCAATAATATTGAACCTAACGGATACGTCAAGGTCCCTGGTTTCAGCACTGCCCTTGCCCATATCTCCCAAAATTTTGAGATGGGAATGTGGGACACCTACTAGCAAAGGTATGTAGGCATAGGACACGCCCCTGCCACACCCCCTTAACGGAGAATTAACAAAAAAAAAAGGTTAATTAAATCCACAAGGGGTTTTTTCTACCACTACTATTCCTTTTATATTGGTTTTTAAAATGTACAAAGGCAGCAATTTAGCAATTGGATGAAAGGTTTAGCACTGGGAAAAACTTTTTGAAAGATAAAAAGTGCATTTTATATACAACTATATAGACCAGACCAAAATGAGGGACAAAAGAGGAGAAAAGAGCGACAGAGGGACATTGCTCCAAATCAGGGGGGACAGCCCCTAGAAATCAGGGATAGTTGGGAGCTATGCCCTTACCCTTTCTCTGAATCCACTGTGCCACCCTAACGGCTGGCCAGACACTGCCGACAACGGATGTGTCCACACTTGCTCACCGGAGGTTTTTCTTTGCTGCCTAGGTTGCAGCCCCAACTTGCTTTTCCCGACTGACCGGGTCACTGCTTCCAGGGGAAGTCTGTGGTCCCAAGAGATGGACTCCTCCCTTCCTCAGGCTTATTACGCCTTCTCCCAGTGTTCTGCCTTTCCCTCTGGCTGGCTGGAACTTTCACAACAGTCCGACTTCAATTTAAACTTGGCTTTCCGGACTACATGTCCCAAGATCCTCTGCTGTTTTCTCACAAGTCCTCACTCGTTCTGCATTCAGGATGTGGTAAAGAGTGTCTGTGTTGAGCACTAGGGGAAACAGACTCCCTGTGGCAGATCCTGCAAAGTGACCTCTTTTATGGCAGTCAGGTTAAATGAATAAAAAAAAAAAAATTACTGTTCACCACGCCACACCGATTGGTGAACGATGGGGCCCTACAACTTGTAACATTAAACTAATAATAAAGAAGATAGATGTTAATACATCCCATAGCCTATTGGGGGTCTTTTTATGAAAAAAAAAATAGCTGGACCAATGCCACGCCCACAAGCATTCTCCCAGTCATGGCCGCTGATGAGGGTGTGGCACCAGTCCTCCAGTAAGGGTCTGGTATGGAACTGCCACACCAGTCCTGACCCCTATTACTACAGTTGTGGGGAATAGGCCCTTGTCCTCATCATCATAGTGACAAAGTGCTTTCAAGGGGGGGTCCCCTCTGGCAAGATATCACACATTTCAAGGGCATAGTGCCTCAGGCTATTTTTTGTTCTTGTAGTGGGTCCCCCTTAAAATTCATACAAGTCCAGACCACCCCATCTGCCAGACCAGATCTGTGGAAGAGGCTCTTGTTCTCAACATGGTGACAAGGTGCTTTGCAAGGGGGCTCCCCCTGGCAAAATTCCACCCATTTCAAAGTCATAGTGCCTGGCATGGTTCAGGAGGGGGCCACATGCTCTTTTGTCCTTTCCTGGCTTTCCAGGCTGCATACTTGGATAAGGGTCTGGTATGGAATTTGGATTGCCAGAGTTGTGGGGAATAGGCCTTTGTCCTCATCATCATAGTGACAAAATTCTTTCAAGGGGGGTCCCCCCTGGCAAGATAACAGGCATTTCGAGGGCAAAGTGGAAAAGTGTCTCAGACTATTTTTTGTTCTTGTAGGGGGTCCCCCTTAAAGTTCATACCAGTCCAGACCACCACATCTACCAGACCAGAGCTGCGGAAGAGGCTCTTGTTCTCATCAACATGGTGACAAGGTGCTTTGCAAGGGGGCTCCTCCTGGTAAAATTCCACCCATTTCAAGGTCATAGTGCCTTGCATGGTTCAGGTGGAGGGGCCACATGCTCTTCCCTCCTTTCCTGGCTTGCTAGGCTGCATACTTGCATAAGGGTCTGGTAAAAAAAAAATTTGGGGGACCAAGGGACCTTTTGGCTAGTTTTTCATTTTTTTTTTTCTTGTAGAGGCCCCCCTTAAAATTCATACCAGTCCTGACCACCACATCTACCAGATCAGGGCTGTGGAAGAGGCTCTTGTTCTCATTAACATGTTGACAAGGTGCTTTGCCAAGGGGGTTCCCCCTGGCAAGGTATGAAGCCATTTTAAGGGCAAAGGACCTGGCATGGTTCAAGAGGAGGCTGAATGCCCTTCCCACCTTTAATGGCTTGGCAGGCTGCATACAAACATAAGGTTCTGGTATGGAATTTGGGGAGCAGCACACTTTTTTGTGTGGTGTCCACTTTGCCATCCATAGTTTCCTAGGGCAGTACCCAGCCCCCCCATGCTATTTGTTTGACAATCCCTCGCCTATTAGCCTAGGAAATGGCCTTTAACATTTGGGTTCAGTGAGGTACGGATTCGGCATGCAAATTTTAGTATGTCCCTGAACCTGCCCCCAACCGCGCTCATGTGTGTTCAGCTCATCATCACTAAACATCACTACAATCACTAAGGTAAATGGAAATCTGCTTTAGAAAGTGAACCTCTATACACTACATGTGTAGTCAGGTCAACTCACAACACAAAACGGTCCCCAATGTCAAATACTTGTCAAGTGGCTTCACTCCCTCACCTCCATCACACCTTTTGTTGGGTAGACAAAAGAAAAATATTTCTAAGGTCTTAAAGTCAACAGCTGATGTCAGAGATGTAGCCCAGGGGAGGGCCAGTCATTGCATCCCAGGAAACTTCCTCCCCTGGCTACAGAATTGCTCAGGACAGAGTGAGCGAGAGACAGAAAGAGAGAGACAGAGCGAGGGAGGGAGAGAGAGAAGAGTGACAGAGAGACATAAGAAGAGAGAAGCGAGAGTAGAAGAGCTCTACAGAGAAAAGAACACTAAGAAAAAAAGAGAGAGAGCGAAGAGAAGGAAAAAGAGAAGAGCGAGAGAGCGAAGAGCAACTGAGGGAAGAGAGAGGTAAGTGATTGGCTACTAGCTGACAGAATGTTACATATAAGGATCTACAACTTCTATTCGCTTTGCCCAACTTCTGTTCCCCAGGACATACCAATGCATGGATGCCCAGTAGGTATAAGGAAAATCTTTGCCACATTTTTGCAAAAAAATTGAAACTTTTGGTAATTTTTCTTCATTTTTCTTCAACGGGGAAGACAAAATTAGGATGGTTTTTAATGCCGCGTACACACGGTCGGACTTTTCGTCTACAAAAGTCCGACGGACGCCGACGGACTAAAGCTGGCTGACAATCCGATCATGTGTGGGCTTCTCCGGACTTTCAGCAGACTTTTCCAGCCTCAAATCTGACGGTCTTTAGATTTGAAACATGCTTCAAATCTTTACGTCGTAACTACGCCGGACCCAGAAATCCGCTCGTCTGTGTGCTAGTCCGACGGACAAAAACCCACGCTAGGGCAGCTATTGGCTACTGGCTATCAACTTCCTTATTTTAGTCCGGTGTACGTCATCATGTACGAATCCGTCTGACTTTTGTGTGATCGTATGTAGGCAAGTCCGTTCGTAAGAAAGTCTGCCGCAAGTCCGCCAAAAGTCCGTCGAAAGTCTGTCGGACAGGCTGTCGGACTTTTGTAGACAAAAAAAGTCCGACCGTGTGTACGCGGCATAAGAGTCCAATACATTTTAAACATCTCCTTTTCACCCATCCTGGCCCTATTCTTGTGCCAAAAACAAGAGGCCCCTCATTAGCCTCACTATTTTACATTTTTTTTGCACATAAAAACTGAGAAAAGGGTAAAAAAAGAAAAAAAAAAAAGAAAAGTACACAGACAATGATCAAATACAGAAAAAATGACAAAGATCTCTGGGGCCCGTTTACATTTCCATATTGCAGTAATGTATGTAAAAAATGTTACAGTTACATGCCTAACATTTGTAAGGGGGCACTGTGATGGTGACACCTTATGTAAAAGGAGGGAAAGTTGGGGACACCTGATGTAAGGGGGGCACTGTGATAGGGACACTTGATATGGGCGGGGGGGGGGGGCACTGTGATGGGGACACCTGATACAAAGGGGCACTCTAATGGGGCACCTAATGTAGGGGGCACCTGATGTAAGGGGGGCTGTGATGGGGACACCTAATGTAAGGGGCACTGTGATAGGGACACTTGATATAGGGGAACACTGTGATGGGGGATACCTGATGTAAAGGGGCACTCTAAAGGGGGCACCTGATGTAAGGGGGGGCTGTAATGGGAACACCTAATGTAAGGGGGCACTGTGATAGGGACACTTGATATGGGGGGCACCTGATATAAAGGGGCACTCTGATTGGGGCACCTAATATAAAGGGGCACTCTGATGGGGCACCTGACATAAAGGGGCACTGTTATGGGGACATTTGATATAGGGGGAGACGTAAGAGGGGCACTGTGATAGGGACATTTGATATAGAGGGAGTCACTGATGTAAGGGGGCACTGTGAAGGGAACACCTAATGTAAGGGAGCACTCTGATGGGGGCACCTAATGTAAGAGGCACACTGATGGGGGCATCTGATGTAAGGGGGCACTGTGATGGGGGCACCTAATGAATAGGGCACTGTGATGGAAACACCTGATGTAAAGGGGGAAATGTGGGGATACCTAATGTAAGGGGGCACTCTGATGGGAACACTTAATATATGGGGGGGGCACTGTGATGGGACAATTTAAGGGGGCACTCTGATGGGAACACCTAAAGTAAGGAGGCACTCTGTTGGGGACACGTAATGTAAGGGGGCACTGTGATGGGTACACCTGGTGCAAGGGGGCACTCTGCTGGGGATACTTGATGTAAGGGGGCACTCTGTAATGTACATGTGCGTCTATGGCAGCAGAGGTTTCTATGCTGGCAGCGCACTTCCTACTTACTTCCAACACAGTGACTGAGCTGTCACAGACAACTCCTGGTCTCTGTTTGTGGTCGGGATCAGTGGGGTGGGCTCCTGATCCCATTGTGAAGACCCAGTTAAAGGACCACCAAGAAGAAGTGAGAAGGGGTTTAGTATTTTTTTTCAAAGAAGCTCAAAATGTGAAAAAAAAACATTTCACCAAAATCTCTCTGCTCAACCCTAATCACCAGTCATATGACCAGTGTCCATCTGAGGGTTTAAAGCAGCCTTTCTCAACCAGGGTTCCTCCAGAGGTTGCTAGGGGTTTCCTTAGATGTGGCTGGCTGACTTGGCACCTGATGGGGCCAACACCACTTGGCAGAGCCGGCTGCATGACACCAATGATCTATTTAGTTGTCTGGGTGTTCTTCCCACTGGCCACCAATGAATTGCTTTAAGCAAGTGTCCCTCAAGACCTGAACATTATTTCAAGGCTTCCTCTTGGGTAAATGGGTTGAGAAAGGCTGGTCTAAAGGAAAAAAGGGGTGCTCTACAAAAAAATAAGACGTGCCTCAGGCTATTTTTTGTTCTTGTAGTGGGTTCCCCTTAAAATTCATACCAGTCCAGACCACCCCATCTGCCAGACCAGATCTGTGGAAGAGGCTCTTTTTCTCAACATGGTGACAAGGTGCTTTGCAAGGAGGCTCCCCCTGGCAAAATTCCACCCATTTCAAAGTCATAGTGCCTGGCATGGTTCAGGAGGAGGGGTCCACATGCTCTTTTGTCCTTTCCTTGCTTTCCAGGCTGCATACTTGGATAAGGGTCTGGTATGGAATTTGGAGAGACCTCATGCCATACCAGTCCTGACCCCCATTACCAGAGTTGTGGGGAATAGGCCCTTGTCCTCATCATCATAGTGACAAAGTTCTTTCGGGGGGGTCCCCCTTGGCAAGATAACACACATTTCGAGGGCAAAGTGTCTCAGACTATTTTTTGTTCTTGTAGGGGGTCCCCCTTAAAGTTCATACCAGTCCAGACCACCACATCTACCAGACCAGAGCTGCGGAAGAGGCTCTTGTTCTCATCAACATGGTGACAAGGTGCTTTGCAAGGAGGCTCCTCCTGGTAAAATTCCACCCATTTCAAGGTCATAGTGCCTTGCATGGTTCAGGTAGAGGGGCCCCATGCTCTTCCCTCCTTTCCTGGCTTGCTAGGCTGCATACTAAGGGTCTGGTAAAAAAAAAAAATTGGGGGACCAAGGGACCTTTGGCTAGTTTTTCATTTTTTTTCTTGTAGGGGCCCCCCTTAAAATTCATACCAGTCCTGACCACCACATCTACCAGATCAGGGCTGTGGAAGAGGCTCTTGTTCTCATTAACATGTTGACAAGGTGCTTTGCCAAGGGGGTTCCCCCTGGCAAGGTATGCAGCCATTTTAAGGGCAAAGGACCTGGCATGGTTCAAGAGGAGGCTGAATGCCCTTCCCACCTTTAATGGCTTGGCAGGCTTCATACAGAGATAAGGTTCTGGTATGGAATTTGGGGAGCAGCACACTTTTTTATGTGGTGTCCACTTTGCCATCCATAGTTTCCTAGGGCAGTACCCAGCCCCCCCATGCTATTTGTTTGACAATCCCTCGCCTATTAGCCTAGGAAATGGCCTTTAACATTTGGGTTCAGTGAGGTACGGATTCAGCATGCAAATTTTAGTATGTCCCTGAACCTGCCCCCAACCGCGCTCATGTGTGTTCAGCTCATCATCACTAAACATCACTACAATCACTAAGGTAAATGGAAATCTGCTTTAGAAAGTGAACCTCTATACACTACATGTGTAGTCAGGTCAACTCACAACACAAAACGGTCCCCAATGTCAAATACTTGTCAGGTGGCTTCACTCCCTCACCTCCATCACACCTTTTGCTGGGTAGACAAAAGACAAATATTTCTAAGGATTTAAAGTAAACAGCTGATGTCAGAGTTGTAGCCCAGGGGAGGGCCAGTCATTGCATCCCAGGAAACTTCCTCCCCTGGCTACAGAATTGCTCAGGACAGAGTGAGCGAGAGACAGAAAGAGAGAGACAGAGCGAGGGAGGGAGAGAGAGAAGAGTGACAGAGAGACATAAGAAGAGAGAAGCGAGAGTAGAAGAGCTCTACAGAGAAAAGAACACTAATGCCGCGTACACACGGTCGGACTTTTCGTCTACAAAAGTCCGACAGCCTGTCCGACAGACTTCCGGCGGACTTTCAGCGGACTTGCAGCAGACTTTCTAACGAACGGACTTGCCTACACACGACCACACAAAAGTCCGACGGATTCGTACGTGATGACGTACACCGGACTAAAATAAGGAAGTTCATAGCCGGTAGCCAATAGCTGCCCTAGCATGGGTTTTTGTCCGTCGGACTAGCATACAGACGAGCGGACTTCGGGGTCCGTCGTACTTACGACGTAAAGATTTGAAGCATGCTTCAAATCTAAAGTCCGTCGGATTTTAGGCTAAAAAAGTCCGTTGAAAGTCCGGAGAAGCCCACACACGATCGGATTACCAGCCAGCTTTAGTCCGTCAGCGTCCGTTGGACTTTTGTAGACGAAAAGTCCGACCGTGTGTACGCGGCATAAGAAAAAAAGAGAGAGAGCGAAGAGAAGGAAAAAGAGAAGAGCGAGAGAGCGAAGAGCAACTGAGAGAAGAGAGAGGTAAGTGATTGGCTACTAGCTGACAGAATGTTACATATAAGGATCTACAACTTCTTTTTGCTTTGCCCAACTTCTGTTCCCCAGGACATACCAATGCATGGATGCCCAGTAGGCATAAGGAAAATCTTTGCCACATTTTTGCAAAAAAATTGAAACTTTTGGTAATTTTTCTTCATTTTTAAGATGGTTTTTAAGAGTCCGATACATTTTAAACATCTCCTTTTCACCCATCCTGGACCTATTCTTGTGCCAAAAACAAGAGGCCCCTCATTAGCCTCACTATTTTATATATTTTTTTTAACATAAAAACTGAGAAAAGGGTAAAAAAAAGAAAAGTACACAGACAATGATCAAATACAGAAAAAATGACAAAGATCTCTGGGGCCCGTTTACATTTCCATATTGCAGTAATGTATGTAAAAAATGTTACAGTTACATGCCTAACATTTGTAAGGGGGCACTGTGATAGTGACACCTGATGTAAAGGGAGGGAAAGTTGGGGACACCTGATATAAGGGGGGCACTGTGGTAGGGACACTTGATATGGGCGGGGGCACTGTGATGGGGACACCTGATACAAAGGGGCACTGTGATGGGAACACCTAATGTAAGGGAGCACTCTGATGGGGGCATCTGATGTAAGGGGGCACTGTGATGGGGGCACCTAATGAATGGGGCACTGTGATGGGAACACCTGATGTAAGGGGGCACTCTGATGGGAACACTTAATATATGGGGGGGCACTGTGATGGGACAACTTAAGGGGGCACTCTGATGGGAACACCTAAAGTAAGGAGGCACTCTGTTGGGGACACGTAATGTAAGGGGGCACTGTGATGGGTACACCTGGTGCAAGGGGGCACTCTGCTGGGGATACTTGATGTAAGGGGGCACTCTGTAATGTACATGTGCGTCTATGGCAGCAGAAGTTTCTGTGCTGGCAGCGCACTTCCTACGTACAGTGACTGAGCCGTCACAGACAACTCCTGGTCTCTGTTTGTGGTCGGGACCAGTGGGGCGGGCTCCTGATCCCATTGTGAAGACCCAGTTAAAGGACCACCAAGAAGAAGTGAGAAGGGGTTTAGTATTAGCTCAAAATGTAAAAAAACATTTCACCAAAATCTCTCTGCTCAACCCTAATCACCAGTCATATGACCAGTGTCCATCTGAGGGTTTAAAGCAGCCTTTCTCAACCAGGGTTCCTCCAGAGGTTGCTAGGGGTTTCCTTAGATGTGGCTGGCTGACTTGGCACCTGATGGGGCCAACACCACTTGGCAGAAGCGGCTGCATGACACCAATGATCTATTTAGTTGTCTGGGTGTTCTTCCCACTGGTCACCAATGAATTGCTTTAAGCAAGCGTCCCTCAAGACCTGAACATTATTTCAAGGCTTCCTCTTGCGGAAATGGGTTGAGAAAGGCTGGTCTAAAGGAAAAAAGGGGTGCTCTACAAAAAAAATAAGAATCATGACTAAAAGGTTGGATAGCATTGCTTTGTACTTATTGCCAAAAATCTTCAACTAATCCAGGGAGGAGAATATGGCAGTCCTCACTTTGCTGTTCCGCCGTTTGTCCTGTGTGAACCCCGAGGTCTGCACTCTTATGTTGGAAGGACATATTTGTTTCTCTGCAGGGAGACCAGGTGTAGAAGGAAGAGGAGCACCAAAATGATGATTTCGTAAAATGGCCAACAATTGTATTTTTATAAAAGTTGACTGACTCATCAATTATTCTTTTTGGTGTTCCACCCGCTTCTATGCTTTATGTTTTACTCAAGGTCAGTGGGTAGAGGTCAACTAGGGTCTAGGACAGCCATCACTAAATGCCAGACTGTGTTCTGGACCTGGACTGAGTGGCAGTCCTGTTTGGACCCCCAGCAGGCAAGCCACTCCCCAATACAAGTTCCTCCTCTCCTTTTGGAGTCATTGGTTGCTAGGACTGCTGATGTCCTAACAAGCCGTGTCATTACATGCATGCCCTGCCCCCGGCATTTCAGGAGGACAGTTTAAATTGTCCTATCCAAACTTGCAGGTTGCTCAGGCTCCCATCCTCTGCCTGTCTGGCACTAAAAGGTATGGTGACACCTGATTTATGGGTACACTTAGGGCACTGTGATGATACACCTGATGTAAGGGGGGCACTGTGATGGGGGCACTCTGATTGGGACATCTGATGTAAGGGGGCAGTGATAGGGACACCGGATGTAGGGGGGCACTTTGATAATGACACCTGTGGCAAGGGGGCACTCTGATGGGGACACCGGATGTAAAGGGGCACTCTGATGGGGACACCTAATGTAAAGGGGCACTCTGATGGGGACACCTGATGTAAGGGAGCAGTGATAGGTACACCCGATGCAAGGGGGCATTGTGATGAGGACTCCTGATGTAAGGCAGCACTCTGATGAGGAAACCCTATGCAAGGGGGCACTGTGATGGGGACACTTGATGTAAGGGGGCACTCTGATTGGGACACCTGATGTAAGAGGGCAGTGATAGGGACACCAGATGTAAGGGGGCACTTTGATAATGACACCTGTGGCAAGGGGGCACTCTGATGGGGACACCTCATGTAAAGGGGTGTTCTGACGAGAAAGTTCCCCTCGGCGGATAAGGACCCCCCTCTACTGCGCAGGCGCAGCGCTTGCACAGTAGGAGCTGGCGGAAATAGCCTAAGCAGAATAGAATAGAAATCAGCTGTACACGGCGCCTGAAAGAGGGCCCCTCGCCACGCTTTGGGCACGGCCTCGCTTCACTCGGCACTCTTTTATTCTCCCTCTAGGTCCACTTGGATGGTGGGGCTTCAACCTGGACCCAGGGCGCAGGCGCCGTGTACAGCTGATTGAAGTTTTTCAGCTTTGGCTATTTTCGGCGGCTCCTAGTCATTCGTACTGCGCAAGCACTGCACCTGCGCAGTACAGGGGGGTCCTTATCCGCCGGGGGAACTTTCTCGGCAAGACAGGGGCACTCTGATGGGGACACCTCATGTAAAAGGGCACTCTGATGGGGACACCTGATGTAAGGGAGCAGTGATAGGTACACCCGATGCAAGGGGGCATTGTGATGAAGACTTCTGATGTAAGGCAGCACTCTGATGAGGAAACCCTCTGTAAGGGGGCACTATGATGGTGACACCTGATGTAAAGGGAGGGAAAGTTGGGGACACCTGATGTAAGTGGGGCACTGTGATAAGGACACTTGATATGGGCGGGGGCACTGTGATGGGGACACCTGATACAAAGGGGCACTGTGATGGGAACACATAATGTAAGGGAGCACTCTGATGGGGGCATCTGATGTAAGGGGGCACTGTGATGGGGCACCTAATGAAGGGGGCACTGTGATGGGGGCACCTAATGAATGGGGCACTGTGATGGGAACACCTGATGTAAAGGGGGAAATGTGGGGATACCTGATGTAAGGGGGCACTCTGATGGGAACACTTAATATATGGGGGGCACTGTGATGGGACAACTTAAGGGGGCACTCTGATGGGAACACCTAAAGTAAGGAGGCACTCTGTTGGGGACACCTAATGTAAGGGGGCACTGTGATGGGTACACCTGGTGCAAGGGGGCACTCTGCTGGGGATACTTGATGTAAGGGGGCACTCTGTAATGTACATGTGCGTCTATGGCAGCAGAAGTTTCTGTGCTGGCAGCGCACTTCCTACTTACTTCCAGCACAGTGACTGAGCTGTCACAGACAACTCCTGGTCTCTGTTTGTGGTCGGGACCAGTGGGGTGGGCTCCTGATCCCATTGTGAAGACCCAGTTAAAGGATCACCAAGAAGAAGTGAGAAGGGGTTTAGTATTTTTTTTCAAAGAAGCTCAAAATGTGAAAAAAAAACATTTCACCAAAATCTCTCTGCTCAACCCTAATCACCAGTCATATGACCAGTGTCCATCTGAGGGTTTAAAGCAGCCTTTCTCAACCAGGGTTCCTCCAGAGGTTGCTAGGGGTTTCCTTAGATGTGGCTGGCTGACTTGGCACCTGATGGGGCCAACACCACTTGGCAGAAGCGGCTGCATGACACCAATGATCTATTTAGTTGTCTGGGTGTTCTTCCCATTGGCCACCAATGAATTGCTTTAAGCAAGCATCCCTCAAGACCTGAACATTATTTCAAGGCTTCCTCTTGCGGAAATGGGTTGAGAAAGGCTGGTCTAAAGGAAAAAAGGGGTGCTCTACAAAAAAATAAAAATCATGACTAAAAGGTTGGATAGCATTGCTTTGTACTTATTGCCAAAAATCTTCAACTAATCCAGGGAGGAGAATATGGCAGTCCTCACTTTGCTGTTCCGCCGTTTGTCCTGTGTGAACCCCGAGGTCTGCACTCTTATGTTGGAAGGACATATTTGCTTCTCTGCAGGGAGACCAGGTGTAGAAGGAAGAGGAGCACCAAAATGATGATTTCATAAAATGGCCAACAATTGTATTTTTATAAAAGTTGACTGACTCATCAATTATTCTTTTTGGTGTCCCACCCGCTTCTATGCTTTATGTTTTACTCAAGGTCAGTGGGTAGAGGTCAACTAGGGTCTAGGACAGCCATCACTAAATGCCAGACCGTGTTCTGGACCTGGACTGAGTGGCAGTCCTGTTTGGACCCCCAGCAGGCAAGCCACTCCCCAATACAAGTTCCTCCTCTCCTTTTGGAGTCATTGGTTGCTAGGACTGCTGATGTCCTAACAAGCCATGTCATTACATGCATGCCCTGCCCCCGGCATTTCAGGAGGACAGTATAAATTGTCCTATCCAAACTTGCAGGTTGCTCAGGCTCCCATCCTCTGCCTGTCTGGCACTAAAAGGTATGATGACACCTGATTTATGGGTACACTTAGGGCACTGTGATGAGACACCTGATGTAAGGGGGGCACTGTGATGGGGACACCTGATGTAAGGGGGCACTCTGATTGGGACACCTGATGTAAGGGGGTAGTGATAGGGACACCGGATGTAAGGGGGCACTTTGATAATGACACCTGTGGCAAGGGGGCACTCTGATGGGGACACCTGATGTAAAGGGGCACTCTGATGGGGACACCTAATGTAAAGGGGCACTCTGATGGGGACACCTGATGTAAGTGGAGCAGTGATAGATACACCCGATGCAAGGGGGCATTGTGATGAGGACTCCTGATGTAAGGCAGCACTCTGATAAGGAAACCCTATGCAAGGGGGCACTGTGATGGGGACACTTGATGTAAGGGGGCACTCTGATTGGGACACCTGATGTAAGAGGGCAGTGATAGGGACACCAGATGTAAGGGGGCACTTTGATAATGACACCTGTGGCAAGGGGGCACTCTGATGGGGACACCTCATGTAAAGGGGTGTTCTGCCGAGAAAGTTCCCCTCGGCGGATAAGGACCCCCCTCTACTGCGCAGGCGCAGCGCTTGCACAGTAGGAGCCGGCGGAAATACCCGAAGCAGAATAGAATAGAAAGCAGCTATACACGGCGCCTGAAAGAGGGCCCCTCGCGGGCTCGCTTCGCTCGCCAAGCTTCGCTCGCCACGCTTCGCTCGCCACGCTTCGGGCACAGCCTAGCTTCGCTCGCCACGCTTCGGGCACGCCCACGCTTCGCTCGCCACTTTTTTATTCTCCCTCTAGGTCCACTTGGATGGTGGGGCTTCAACCTGGACCCAGGGCGCAGGTGCCGTGTACAGCTGATTGAAGTTTTTCAGCTTCGGCTATTTTCAGCGGCTCCTAGTCGTTCCTCCTGTGCAAGCGCTGCGCCTGCGCAGTACAGGGGGGTCCTTATCCGCCGGGGGAACTTTCTCAGCAAGTTGGGGGCACTCTGATGGGGACACCTGATGTAAGGGAGCAGTGATAGGTACACCCAATGCAAGGGGGCATTGTGATGAAGACTTTGATGTAAGGCAGCACTCTGATGAGGAAACCCTATGCAAGGGGGCACTATGATGGGGACACCTGATGTAAGGGGGCACTGTAATGGGGAATACCTGATGTAAGGGAACACTCTGATGGGGGACATTTGATGTAAGGAGGCACTCTGATGGGGGACATCTGATGTAAGGAGGCACTCTGATGGGGGACATCTGATGTAAGGGGGCACTGTAATGGGGAATACCTGATGTAAGGGAACACTCTGATGGGGGACATCTGATGTAAGGAGGCACTCTGATGGGGGACATTTGATGTAAGGAGGCACTCTGATGGGGGACATTTGATGTAAGGAGGCACTCTGATGGGGGACATCTGATGTAAGGAGGCACTCTGATGGGGGACATTTGATGTAAGGGGGCACTCTGATGGGGGACATCTGATGTAAGGAGGCACTCTGATGGGGGACATTTGATGTAAGGGGGCACTCTGATGGGGGCACCTGATGTAAAGGAGCACTCTGATGGGGGACATCTGATGTAAAGGGGCACTGTGATGGAGACACTGGATCCAAGGGGGGAAGCTGATGGAGACACCTGATGTAAGGGGGTACTCTGTTGGGGACAGCTGCTTTTAGGAGAAAACCTTATGGGGACACCTGATATAAGGTTTGGACCTCTGCTAGAAGAAAACTTTACTGACTGACCTCCATGAATTTTAATTCAACACCTGGTCTACAAGCAGCCTATTGGCTGCATAATAAAACTTAACCCCTTCACGCCAACCATACGCAAATTTGGGGTCATACCGGGATAATGCCTACCGTTTTTTAGAGCGGGCGGATGGCTCTTCAGTGATAACAACCAAAGTGGATAAAAGCCGCGCCGCTGTTAACCTAAAGAAGCGGGAGGGGACACCCCTCTCCTGCCGCCTTCCGCCTCTCTTCCCGGGCCTCCCGTCCCACCGGGAGACCCAAGCATCCCGGACCCGTACAAAGCCAAATTCGGCTCCGATCTAAAATCCTTTACTCGGCTGCCAATGGCGCCGATTTAAAAAAAAAATAAAAATTGCAGTATTCAGAATAGCTATTTTTGGCAATCTGAATACTTTGAAGTGCAAAGGAGGCATTTGGGGTCCCCCGATCCATCCATAAAGGGTACCTGTCACCACCTATTACTGTCACAAGGGATGTTTACATCCCTTGTGACAGCAATAAAAGTGATCAGATTTTTTATTTTTTTAAACGGACGATGGAAAAATAAATAAATAAATAAGAAAAAAAATTTGAGCGCCCCCTGTTCCCGCGAGTGAGAGCAATAATTCTAGCAAAAGACCTCCTCTGTAACTCTAACCTGTTAAAAAAATTTAAAGCGTCGCTATGGAGATTTTTAGGTACCGTTGTTTGTCGCCATTGTGCACTATTTCAAAGAATGACATGTTAGGTATCTATTTACGCGGCGTAATATAGTCTTTCACATTATACAAAAAAAAAAAAAAAAATTGGGCTAATTTTACTGTTTAGTTTTTTTTTTTTTTAATTCATGAAAGGTGTCTTTTTTCCAAAAAAATGCGCTTGAAAGACCGCTGCGCAAATACCGTGTGACATAAAATATTGCAGCAATCACCATTTTATTCTCTAGGGTCTCTGCTAAAAAATATATACATAATGTTTGGGGGTTCTAAGTAATTTTCTAGCAAAAAATATGGATTTTAACTTGTAAGCAACAAACCTCAGAAATAGGCTTAGGCATGAAAGGGATAATAAACATTCAAGAAAGCGTAATAAAGAATCTTCCTTCCATTTCATATAGTGCACAACTAAATAAATAACCAACAAAGTATCCTTTTATAAAGTAACAATATCTGTATAAAGTAATAAAGTATATTTCTTCACTGCAACACAGACTAGATAACAATGTCCTCCTTTGTTGGACTTTATTCATTTCTACAAGTTAGACTTTTACTTTTGTATTATATTTTTTGTATCATGTTTATTAACAATAGAGGGCACGGTGTATCTGGTTTGTGGTGCTGTGAAGATACACTTTGTTGGTTATTTATTTAGTTGTGCACTAATGGAAATGGAACTTAGATTGGAGTGTTGTGCTCTATTATCCTTTGTTACACTTTTTTGGGTGTTGTATGACACTTTTATTATACAGTTGTAATAAAAAGTATGTGAACCCTTTTGAAATGATATGGATTTCTGCACAAATTGGTCATAAAATGTGATCTGATCTTCATCTAAGTCACAACAATAAACAATCACAGTCTGCTTAAGCTAATAACACACAAATAATTAAATGTTACTATGTTTTTATTGAACACACCATGTAAACATTCACAGTGCAGGTGGAAAAAGTATGTGAACCCCTAGACTAATGAGATCTCCAAGAGCTAATTGGAGTGAGGTGTCAGCCAACTGGAGTCCAATCAATGAGATGAGATTGGAGGCGTTGGTTACAGCTGTCCTGCCCTATAAAAAACACACACCAGTTCTTGGTTTGCTTTTCACAAGAAGCATTGCCTGATGTGAATGATGCCTCGCACAAAAGAACTCTCAGAAGACCTACGATTAAGAATTGTTGACTTGCATAAAGCTGGAAAGGGTTATAAAAATATCTCCAAAAGCCTTGCTGTTCATCAGTGCACGGTAAGACAAATTGTTTATAAATGGAGAAAGTTCAGCACTGCTGCTACTCTCCCTAGGAGTGGGCGTCCTGTAATGATGACTGCAAGAGCACAGCGCAGACTGCTCAATGAGGTGAAGAAGAATCCTAGAGTGTCAGCTAAAGACTTACAAAAGTCTCTGGCATATGCTAACATCCCTGTTAGTGAATCTACGATACGTAAAACACTAAACAAAAATGGATTTCATGGGAGGATACCACAGAGGAAGCCACTGCTGTCCAAAAAAAACATTGCTGAGCGTTTACAGTTTGCACAAGAGCACCTGGATGTTCCACAGCAGTACTGGCAAAATATTCTGTGGACAAATGAAACCAAAGTTTAGTTGTTTGGAAGAAACACACAACACTATGTGTGGAGAAAAAGAGGCACAGCACACCAACATCAAAACCTCATCCCAACTGTGAAGTATGGTGGTGGGGGTATCATGGTTTGGGGCTGCTTTGCTGCGTCAGGGCCTGGACAGTTGCTATCATCGAAGGAAAAGTGAATTCTCAAGTTTATCAAGACATCCATCTGTCTACCAGCTGAAGCTCAACTGAAGATGGGTGTTGCAACAGGAAAACGACCCAAAGCATAGAAGTAAATCAACAACAGAATGACTTAAACAGAAGAAAATACACCTTCTGGAGTGGCCCAGTCAGAGTCCTGACCTCAACCCGATTGAGATGCTGTGGCATGACCTCAAGAAAGCGATTCACACCAGACATCCCAAGAATATTGCTGAACTGGAACAGTTCTGTAAAGAGGAATGGTCAAGAATCACTCCTGACCGTTGTGCACGTCTGATCTGCAACTACAGGAAATGTTTGGTTGAAGTTATTGCTGCCAAAGGAGGTTCAACCCGTTATTAAATCCAAGGGTGCACATACTTTTTCCACCTGCACTGTGAATGTTTACATGGTGTGTTCAATAAAAACATGGTAACATTTAATTCTTTGTGTGTTATTAGTTTAAGCAGACTGTGATTGTCTATTGTTGTGACTTAAATGAAGATCAGATCACATTTTATGACCAATTTGTGCAGAAATCCATATCATTCCAAAAGGGTTCACATACTTTTTATTGTAACTGTAGCTGTACCTTGATAATACAATTTATGTAGATAGCGCTAATTTCTCTTCCCTCTAATCTATTCGCCAAATGGAATCTCAACTGCTGCTCTTCACATCAACCAATTCCGAAGTCCATCAGATCCACCGCCATTTCTGACCAGACCTTACTAGGTGGATGATGGACTCAGTGATGCAGCTGTGGGTCACATCAACCAGTTCCGATATCCGTCAGATCCACTACCATCCCCGACCAGACCTTAATAGGTGGAGGACAATGACAAGGTGATGGAAAAAGCAAGGGGCCAATTGCAGGTCAAAGAGAGTTCCAATTAAATTAGGAGCACATCAGATAGAAGACCAGATGACTCAAATCTGAGCTTCTGGTGACCTGTGGCCAAGCACCAGTGCATCAGAATATTTATCTGTGAAGGTTCTTATTTATCCAGATCACAGGGGTGCAGACAGAAATACATTCCTGACAAAGGGTAGAGGGCTGGATCTTTAGTAAAGTTAAAGAAGAACTTCACCCCCCCCCCCCCCCTTTAGATTTTTCTGCCCTCTTATCTGTACTGCTAAGTTTACAGAAACACTGCTCCAGCTCAGCACTCCGGGTCACACACCGCCATCTTCTCATGTGACATCAGCAAGGAGGCTCTTCCGATAACTTTGAGTTCCCCCCCTGATGACGCAGTGGTACATGTGCAGTGTGGCAGAGGATGCCTCAAGTCTCCTGTCATGTGTGATGTCTGTATGAGAGGGCTTTGGGAGGGAGATGTGGTGATGTTATCCTCACTTAGGCAAGAAAGTAGGAAGTGCGGGTTTGGAATCCACAAAAGAGGCACTTATTGCCTCTATTTTTTTTTTTTTAAATGTCCAATTGAGTAGTAGGGTGTGGGGCAGGAGGAAGACTATACCAAGCGATAGAAGAGAGTGACTGACTTGGGTCTCGTCTTTCATAGAGGTTTTCTTTCAGATGATTTTTCTGAGAACAGGGGGTGAAGTTTGGCTCTTATCTCAGGAAGACTGAAGGTGTATATAGGAAATCACCAAAATCAGTATGTTAGGTCAAAAAAATGTGCAGTCAACACATTGTGGTGGTCCTAAGAGACCCCGTTCTTCTGGGCTTCTCATAGATTACATATGTCAAACACAAGGCCCTGTTCTGTGGCCCTCACTTCCACCACCTCCGGCTCTCACCCTCCACTCCCACCTCCTGCGGTGGGGACAGATCCCCAGAAAGAGAGAGACAATCTGCCTGCAAGGTGACGTAGAGCCACCTACACAGGTAGGTACTAGAGCTAGGCCAGGTAGGAGGGAGCTATGCGAGGAAGCTTTGGGGGGGGGTTTGGGGGTTGCACACAGCACACCCCTGAACCCTGCACTCTGTATGTAGCGCACCCCTGAACCCTGCACTTTGTACATAATGCAACCCTGAACCCTGCATCTGTACATAGCACAACCCCAGATACAACCACCACTTTGAGTTTGAGGGCAACCATTCTGCTGATGTGGCCCACAATAAAATTTTAATTGACACCCCTGTCATAGATAAAAGCCCAATTGAACTTTCCCTTTAAATCAGCTAAATACATTCCAGGAGCAACAAATGATAAGGCTGCACAACGTCTTATATTTCAGCAGCAACAACCTTTCCTCGGCCAGCATGCTACAGGAAAGGAGCCTTGCTTTGTGCATGGAAACAGTGGTCTCCAGATATAGGCAGAACGAAAACATTTGTTTTGTTTCATGTCACTTAGATTTGTTAATTAACTAATTTTGTTTAGTTAAATTTGTTTTCGGAATTTGTTTCGTTTAGTCTCATTTATTTGTTTTCAAATTAATTTAAAATTCTCCGGATTCGACCGAATTTAATTTAATTTGAATGAATATGGAAAATTTGCATTAATTTTTTTTTTTATTTGGATGCGGCTGCTGAATTTTTCACATCTAATGCAGCGTACACACGACCGGACTTTCTGGGAAACTATGTCCGACTTCCGACGGACTTCCGACGGACTTTCGGAACGGACGCACTTGCCCACACATGACCTGACTTTCCGGCAGACTAGGTCCCCCGGCCTGCCCGACGGAGTTACGGCGGACTTTCCGAATAAACGGACTTGCCCACACGCGGACAAGTTCGTTCATTTTGAACGTGACTCGGGTACGACGGGACTAGAAAGGAAGTCAATCTTGCCGCTTTTATCGGCGAGATTGACACCTTGCAAGCCCCGTCACGGGGCATACCAGGCCCTTAGGTCTGGTATGGATTTTAAGGGGAACCCCCTACGCCGAAAAAATGGCGTGGGGTCCCCCCAAAATCCATACCAGACCACTATCCGAGCACGCAGCCCGGCCGGTCAGGAAAGGGGGTGGGGACGAGCGAGCGCCCCCCCTCCTGAGCCCCCCCCACCCCAAAGCACCTTGTCCCCATGTTGATAAGGCCTCTTCCCGGCAACCCTGGCCGTTGGTTATCGGGGTCTGCGGGCGGGGGGCTTATCGGCCTGGTATGCCCCGCACTCGCCGCAATAGGAAAATTTGTTTTTCCTATTGCAGCGAGCGCAAGATGCAGCACCCTGCCCTTGCGTTATATCTGGTCCGTCGGACCAGCATACAGACAAACGGGCTTTCCGACAGGAACTGAGTCCGGCGGAGTTACGACGTAAAGATTTAAAGCAAGTTTCAAATCTAAGTCCGTCGGATTTCCGACCGAAACAGTCCGTCGGAAGTCCGATGCAGCCCACACACGGTCGGATTGTCCGCTGGATTCGGTCCGTCGGACCAGTCCGGTCGGAAAGTCCGCCCGTGTGTACGCGGCATAAGAATTGCAATTTACATTTCATATTCGTTTCAAAATTCAAATCGAATTCGAATTTCCTTACAGTATGTCTGACAAATTTAATGAAGTTATTTCCAAGGATTCGTTTACATGTTTTACTATTGTATAGCGAATAACAAAAAATTTGTCCGAATTTCGATTCGGAAGGAAACAAATTACACATGCCTAGTGGTTGCTCTTCAGAGGTCTGACGCACCCCCTGCTGAGTCAGAGCTCTAGATCAGTAAAGCTAACGTTCCCCCCCGATTATATTTAAACATTAACAGAGGATAGAATTAAAATTAGAGTTGAGAAACTTAACATTAATAAATCACCGGGACCAGATAGCTTGCATCCGAGGGTACTTAGGGAACTCAGTCAAGTAATTGCCAGACCAATTTTTACTGACAGTCTACTACTGTAGCACCAATATTTAAACAGGGCCCAAAATACATCCCTGGGAATTACAGACCAGTTAGCCTAACATCAATAGTATGTAAACTCTTGGAGGGGATGATAAGGGACTATATACAAGATTTTAGTAATAAGAACGGTATCATTAGCAGTAATCAGCATGGATTCATGAAGAATCGTTCTTGCCAAATCAATCTATTAACCTTCTATGAGGAGGTGAGTTGCCATCTAGATAAAGGAAGGCCCGTAGACGTGGTGTATCTGGATTTTGCAAAAGCATTTGACACAGTTCCCCATAAACATTTACTGAACAAAATAAGGTCTGTTGGCATGGACCATAGGGTGAGTACATGGATTGAAAACTGGCTACAAGGGCGAGTTCAGAGGGTGGTGATAAATGGGGAGTACTCGGAATGGTCAGGGGTGGGTAGTGGGGTTCCCCAGGGTTCTGTGCTGGGACCAATCCTATTTAAATTGTACATAAACGACCTGGAGGATGGGATAAACAGTTCAATCTCTGTATTTGCAGACGATACTAAGCTAAGCAGGGCAATAACTTCTCCGCAGGACGTGGAAACCTTGCAAAAAGAACTGAACAAATTAATGGGGTGGGCGACTACATGGCAAATGAGGTTCAATGTAGAAAAATGTAAAATAATGCATTTGGGTGGCGAAAATATGAATGCAATCTATACACGGGGGGGGGGGAAACCTCTGGGGGAATCTAGGATGGAAAAGGACCTGGGGGTCCTAGTAGATGATAGGCTCAGCAATGGCATGCAATGCCAAGCTGCTGCTAACAAAGCAACAGAATATTGGCATGCATTAAAAAGGGGATCAACTCCAGAGATAAAACAATAATTCTCCCGCTCTACAAGACTCTGGTCCGGCCGCACCTGGAGTATGCTGTCCAGTTCTGGGCACCAGTCCTCAGGAAGGATGTACTGGTAGTGGAGCGAGTACAAAGAAGGGCAGCAAAGCTAATAAAGGGTCTGGAGGATATTAGTTATGAGGAAAGGTTGCGAGCACTGAACTTATTCTCTCTGGAGAAGAGACACTTGAGAGGGGATATGATTTCCATATACAAATATCGTACGTAAGGGGAAATCCATCATTTTGTCAGGCGATGTAAATTCACGACGATGACCAGGCCAATTACCTGGAGATGTAGAATGACAGGGGAGAGTCACATGACACGCAAATCCTGGTCTCTGCATTACTCAAATCAGCGTCCCCATTTCCTGGAGGTGATGATGTCACCCGATCTGTGGGGGATGGGAACTGAGATTAGTAAAGACACAGAAACGTGATTTACCGCAAAATAATAATAGGCAGATCTTATCTGTGAGAACTCCTAGTAAGATCAACCATCCACTGTACTATAGGAGTCCCTGAAATGGAGCCCTCCTCAGTGATCAGACTGTACATTGTAACTCTGTATTAGGGGCCCCCCCAGTGATCAGACTGTACATTGTAACTCTGTATTAGGGGCCCCCCCAGTGATCAGATGTTCATTGTAACTTTGTATTAGTCCCCCCCCAGTAATCAGATGTACATTGTAACTTTGTATTAGTCCCCCCCCAGTAATCAGATGTACATTATAGCTTTGTATTAGTCCCCCCCCAGTAATCAGATGTACATTATAGCTTTGTATTAGTCCCCCCCTCTAGTAATCAGATGTACATTATAGCTTTGTATTAGTCCCCCCCCAGTAATCAGATGTACATTATAGCTTTGTATTAGTCCCCCCCCAGTAATCAGATGTACATTATAGCTTTGTATTAGTCCCCCCCCAGTAATCAGATGTACATTATAGCTTTGTATTAGTCCCCCCCCAGTAATCAGATGTACATTATAGCTTTGTATTAGTCCCCCCCAGTAATCAGATGTACATTGTAACTTTGTATTAGTCCCCCCCCCCCAGTAATAAGATGTACGTTGTAACTTTGTATTAGTCCTCCCCCCTCAGTAATCAGATGTACATTGTAACATTGTATTAGTCCCCCCCCCACCCCCATCAGATGTACATTGTAACTTTGTGTTAGTCCCCCCCCCTGCTTGTAATCAGAAGTACATTGTAACTTTGTATTAGTATCCACCTCCCCCCCCCCCCCAGTGATCAGACTGTACATTGTAAGTTTGTTGCAACTCACAAGGTGAGAGGCTGCAGCGGGGGCGGATCTGTATCAGACGTTTGTGAACACAGCCAAGAACTAGGATTTACTGGATTGTCGTCTCTGAGCTGGCACCTCAGTCAAGGAAGTAGAGGGTGACCCTGGATGAGGCCTGAACAAGGATGGCACTGTCCTTCTGGGGTGAAAACCAGGTTAAGGCATTGTCAGTTTACTGTGATCCTTGGGACAGGTAATAATAACCTGGAAGAGTCACACTGGCACATTACTCATCATGCTGCACTTCTCATAAAATAATGGATCGGAGGCCCAGTCTGGGATGTTCATCTATGATGTCCAGGGATGGGGAGATCCTATGTGGGACAAGTCCTGGTTGGGGGTTTAGTTCTGACACGTATTGTCTCTTTTCAGAGTCTGCCCTCACCTGCCAGAAGATGATGTCCAATGTGTCCATCCAGCCCATCGGGGCACAGCCAATGTCCGTCTCGCAGTCGATGACAATGACCAACGTCATGCAGCCGAATGCATGGGCTTCAGGGATCTGCGACTGCTGCGAAGACATGGGAGTGTGTAAGTGACATCATCAGACCCATTATCAGACCCATCCATAGCATCATAAGACCCATCATCAGACCCATCATTAGACCCATCGTCAGACCAATCATTAGACCCATCAAACCCATCATTAGACCCATCATCAGACCCATCATCACACCAATCATTAGACCCATCATCAGACTCAAGAAGAAAATGACACAAGGAGCCATGAGCAGGGTGATCAACAACGCCCCCTAGTGTTTCCCCCTATGTATCACAGTCGATAACAATGACCAATGCCATGCAGCCGGAGGCATGGGGTTCAGGGACCTGGGACTGCTGCAAAGACATGGGAGTGTGTAAGTGACATCATCAGACCCATTATCAGACCCATCATCAGACCCATTATCAGACCCATCATTAGACCTATCATCAGACCCATCATTAGACCCATCATGAGACCCATCATCAGACCCATCATTCGACCAATTATTAGACCCATCATCAGACCCATCATTAGACCCATACATAGACCCATCATCAGACCCATCATTAGACCCATCATCAGACCCATCATTAGACCCATCATCAGACCCATCATTAGACCCATCATGAGACCCATCATCAGACCCATCATCAGACCCATCATTCGACCAATTATTAGACCCATCATCAGACCCATCATTAGACCCATCATAAGACCCATCATCAGACCCATCATCACACCAATCATTAGACCCATCGTCAGACTCAAGAAGAAGATGACACAAGGGGTTATGTGCAGGGTGATCAACAATGCCCCTAGTGTTTCCCCCTATGTATCACAGTCGATAAAAATGACCAAAGCCATGCAGCCGGAGGCATGGGGTTCAGGGACCTGCGACTGCAGCAAAAACATGGGAGTGTGTAAGTGACATCATCAGACCCATTATCAGACCCATCATCAGTCCCATCATCAGACCCATCATCAGACCCATCCATAGACCCATCATGAGACCCATCATGAGACCCATCATGAGACCCATCATCAGACCCATCATGAGACCCATCATCAGACCCATCATCAGACCCATCATCAGACCCATCATCAGACCCATCATCAGACCCATCATTAGACCCATCATTAGACCCATCATAAGACCCATCATCACACCCATCATCACACCCATCATCACACCCATCATCACACCCAAAAAGAAGACAACACGAGGGGTCATGTGCAGGGTGACCAGCAACGCCCCCTATTGTTTCCGCCTATGTATAACGTACAGTGGTGCAGCATTTTCAATATAGAGGGCAGGATTGCGGTTTTGGTTGCATTGTGCATCCCTATTTGGCTTGGCCACTTAGAGGTGCCGGTTTTACTTGTCTACCTAGGCAACGTTTTAAATTTTTTGCACGCATGTTAAAATATCCACTTGAAGACCAGGCCTTTTCTAGCACTTTTTGTTTATGACTAAAAATCTGTATTTTTTGTTAGAAAATTACCTAGAACCCCCAAACATTATATATTTTTTTAGCAGAGACCCTAGAGAATAAAATGTCGACCGTTGCAATTTTTTATGTCACACCGTGTTTAAACAGTGGTTTTTCAAACGCAATGTTTTTGGAAAAAAATACACTTTAATGAATTTTAACGCAAAAAAGCACAATATATATACGCCAAATAAACAGATACCTAACATGTCACGCTTTAAAATTGCACAAGCTCGTAGAATGGCGCCAAACTATAATATTTAAATGTCTCCATAGGCAACACTTTAACATTTTTTACAGGTTACCACCGGTTTACAATTACAGAGGAGGTCTAGCAGTAGAATTATTGCTCTCGCTCTAACGTTCACGGCGATACCTCACATGTGTGGTGCGAACTCCATTTACAAAAGCATGCGCGACGCATGTATGCAATCGTTTCTGCACATGAGCACGGAGGGATGGGGGCACTTTAATTTTTTTTTTTCTTATTTTACGTTTTTTTATTTTATTTATTTTTTTCTTATGGGTTTGGGATCGGAATCTGGCCAGGCTAACTAGTAGCTGGATTGCATTTACAAGCAGCAGGAGGGGACGTCCCCCTTCCCTTGGGGCACCCAATCGACTAGCCGGTGCTTCAGGCGACTGATCATAGAGGCAAACAAAGAACCAGGACGGCTTTGATTGCCTCTATGATAAAGGAACCTGGAAGCGATGGGCATACATCACTTCCTGGTTACCCATATGTAAACAGCACCATTTTTAAAACTGAAAAGCATCTGATCACACCGATCTTGGTATTTTGAATACTTTTAAGGGCAGAGGAGGGATATGGGGTCTTATAGACCCCAGATCTTTCAATTAAGAGTACCTGTCATGTGCCTATTGTTGTCACAAGGGATGTTTACATTTAAAAAAAAAATATTAAAAAAAAATTTAAATCCCCCCCCCCTCATGCTTACATGCAAAGCCAAACAACAGTGATCATCCCACACATGTAAGGCATCAGATCATGGGCAGTAATTCTAGCACCAGATCTCCTGTGTAAATCTAAAGTGGTAACCCGTGAAGTCTTCTAAATGGAAAGTAAAATTTACGTTGCATGTGCATGCGCAATTTCAAAGCGTGACATGTTTGGTATCTACTGGAAAGGACTGGAGAGGAAAGCTCTGATCAAACTAAGCAGGAACTGGTGAAGAAGGATCTGGTCAAACTAAGCATAGAATGGAAGGAAGAGCTTTGGTTAGGCTAGGCAGGCACTGGAGGAATGGGATCTGGCCAGGCTATACAGGGACTGAAAAGGTCAAGAATCTGATCATATGAAGGGGTTGGTCAGGTTAAGCATCTGGTCACACTAGGCAGGGGCTGGACAGGTGAAGCATCTGATAATATGCAGGGGATGGGCAGGTCAAGAACATTGCTTTACCAGACAGGGGCTGGACAGGTGAAGCATCTGATTATATGCAGGGGCTGGGCGGGTCAAGCATCTGGTCATACTAGGCAGGGGTTGGACAGATCAAGCATCTGGTCACACTAGGCAGGGGTTGGACAGGTAAAGTATTTGGTCACACTAGGCATAGGCTGGACAGGACAAGCATCTGGTCACTTTAGGCAGAGGCCGGATCGGTCAAGCATCTGGTCACACTAGGCAGGGGTTGGACAGGAGAAGCATCTGATCACACTAGGCAGGGGCCTCTACAGGACAAGCATCTGGTCACACTAAGCAGATGTCTCTACAGGACAAGCATCTGGTCACACTAGGCAGGTGCTGGACAGGACAAGCAAATGGTCACATTAGGCAGGAGCTGGACAGGACAAGCTTCTGGTCACATTAGGCAGGGGCTGGACAGGACAAGAATCTGGTCACATTAGGCAGGGGCTGGACAGGACAAGCATCTGATCATATTAGGCAGGGCTTTACAGGACAAACATCTGGTCACATTAGGCAGGGGCTGGACAGGTCAAGCATCTGGTCACACTAGGCAGGGGTTTCACAGGTCAAGCATCTGGTCACACTAGGCAGGGGTTTCATAGGTTAAACATCTGGTCACACTAGGCAGGGGTTGGACAGGTCAAACATCTGGTCACACTAGGTAGGGGCTGGACAGGTCAAGCATCTGGTCACACTAGGCAGGGGCTGGACAGGACAAGCATCTGGTCAGAGTAGACAGGGAAGGAAAGGCTTTGATGATGGGACTAGAGGGGAAGGATCTAGTATGACTAGGGGGAGAGACTGGAAGGGTGAACCATTCGATCAGAGTAGGGAAGGACTGGAGGGAAGGATTGGATACACTAGATATTGATCGGAGGAATCAGGGAACTGATCATACTGTACTAATCAGGAACTGGAGGGGAATGGGCATGGGTCAAACTAGACTGGAGGGGAAGATCCTGGTCAGACTAGACTAGAGAAAGACTGGAATTGTCAAGCATGTGATCAGACTAGGAAGAGAATGGAGTGGAAGGATCTGTCAGACTAATAATCATTGACTGGAGGGGTCAGTAATCTGAAACTGGGCGGGAACTATGGTTTTGGTGAAGAATTATGATTGGCCAGGATTGCCATCAGCTAAGGATCAGCTTAGTCTGTGAACAGGCAAGGTCTGGTCAAACAAGAGACAGTTCCAGAGCCAATGGACAAACTTTAACAACCAGAATAGAGGAACCAGGGGAAGCCAAGTAGCTTCTAGGGGCATTCAGGGACCAGGGCCAATAAGTTGATGGTGGGCACTACGCATGCACTTTTCTTCAATCCCTCCTTCTCTCCCATGCAGGTTGCTGTGCCTTCTGGTGCTTCCCATGCTTCCAGTGCAAGACGGTCAGTGACTTTGGAGAATGTCTGTGCCTCCCTCTGCTGGATCCAGGATGTTTAGCCTATACTGGGAGTAGCATGGTCTGTCCTCCCATTTCTATGGCCATGAGAGCGGCTGTGAGAGAAAGATACAGAATCCCTGTAAGTTTATATTCGGTGGGGGCTGGGGGTGCCATGGGTCTCAGAACTTCATTGTACCAAAAACGGTGAAGCAATAAGAACATGCATATGAAGAAAACTAAGACTCATCCAGGGGAATTCAGTAAAGCATTACCAACACATTTCTGGTGGAGGTTTATCCGCACCTGATTTAGGAAAGCTTTCGTGTCATTACAGATAATGGTGACAAAATCAAGTAGTTCTAACTACCACCATTTTAAGAATTTCTATCAGTTCACAGATTTCTGGGAGTAATTTAGACCTGTTTTAAGCTGGTGCACAGAGGTCCTCCAGTGCTCAGAGTGGGGTAAGTCTGTGCTGGGGAGCTTGTAGGCAGGTGCAGTTTACTTTCACAGCAGTACTGCAGTTGGAGAGGAAGTCAGGTGGAACATAGTTCCTCTATGGTTTCCTGGGTCACTAGGGAAGCATCCAATTGGATGCTGCAGCCATCTTGCGTCAGGCAAAGCCTATTTGAGGTCCTTGCTCCTAGGTTTGGCGCGCATTTGTGAGTCAGTAGAGTAGGGAGATGTATCCTGCCTGGTAGGGACATTACAAGCCACAGGTAAAGGTTCCTGATGAGGAGGGAAAGTGCATGGCTTGCAACTTCTCTGGGCACCTGCCTTTTGGGCACAAGATGGCCAGGTCGCATGCTTGCCCTCTCTACAGACACCAACAGTGTGGCTACATTCTGCTTTCTTCATGTTTTTGGAACTGTGAGTGTTCCTAGTTGGGCTGCCTTACCACCAGATTATTTGTGAACTGTTTCTGCATCATTTCAATACAAGTTCTTTCATTGCAAATGGGGCTGAGTGTGTTATTCCGCCACACCATGCTGCACCCCACCTACAAGCAATCATGAATGTGACCCACCCAGAGCCCCATTCAGGAGAATTCCTGACAGTAAGCTAAATGTAAACAAAGGGGCTGGGGATAATAGTGGTAATGTCCTTTTTTGGAAAAATCTTTTTGTCAGTGGGTGGGCAAAGCCTGATGAGGAACTGAAAGATGTGTTCCCTATCAGTCTGTTTTACTTTGATTGACAGTGGGTGGATCCAAAAGAAGCTATTGGACTGAATAGCAGCTATGGATCATCCTCTGCTGTGCAATGTCAATCAACAGCAAGATGGACCTGATGGGCAACTACTTCCTCAGCTCCCCATCAGGGTCTGCCCACCCTTAGTGGGTGGCTCAACAGCCAAATCGCTTGTAGAAGGATGAGACCTCATTGTAGTGTTGGGTTATAGTGTTTAATACCCCTTTGAAAAAAAAAAAAGACTTTGCTGATGGGCTTCTCTCTATACACAAGGTGGTCAAATGAGGGTCTCCTTAGGCTGCAAACAGATGGGACACAAGTCCTGAAACTAATACATCCCATTGTGTGGTATGTCTGCTCTGCTGACTAACTGGGATTGCCATGGTGCTGATAATACAGAACTGTAAGATTAATGGGTTCCTTTGTCATCTCATGTTCATTCTACCTCTAAGTTGCCCTGATGGATAAGAGCTTCTCCTGGCTCGATTTGGTTTGGATGTGAATTGTATCAAACGAATGTGAAACAATACTTTCTGGGTTATTTACTCTCTGATGGAGGCACTTTGGGTTCTTTAAGGTTGAACACTTTTTACATTGTCTTTGCTTTGTCCACTGACCTTCTTCTCTCCTTCTGGTCAGGGCTCCATCTGTGATGACTGCTGCATGCTCTACTGGTGCTTCACTTGCTCCTGGTGCCAAATGGCTCGTGAAATCAAGAAGCGCAAAAATCCAGTCAACTTTGTGACAGCGCAGACAACCTCCGTGAGCGTGGCTATGAACCCTCAGCCTTACCCACAACCTCAGGCCTACCCACAACCTCAGCCCTACCCACAACCCTACCAGCCATACCCACAACCAGCATACTAGAATACTGCATACAACCCACCACAGGTCACTTCAAGAGGTTACCATAAGTGGCTGTAGAACATGAGCACACATCTAATCACAAAACAGCATCGCAAGATTTGGTGGGCTTTCTGGGTGCAGATTAACTTAATGAAAATATTGCTGAAGTCTATTTGTAGCCAAAAGTATTTTTATCTTATTTTTCTACTTCTAAGTAGAGTAGGGTATTTTTATTAAGGTTTTGTGTATTCAGGTCATGCTCTAGCTAGTAGTAGTTGGTCACATTCAACTTACTTGTATCTGTGATGGTCAATACATTTCACTACCTATCCAAGTGGTTTCATCAACTGAGGAAGTCAAGTCCAATACAGGGTGACTAACTACAGCTAGCTATAGGGTACAGTTAAAACCCCTTCTATGTTCATTTCTGCCTGTTATCACCTGACTTAATGTCCTGAGACACAACAGCAAATATGAAAAAATCTCCACAAAGTCAGGGTCAATCACCTCCTAGACAACCACCGAGTGTCCCCATTGGAAGACTGTCCCTCACATGCTGTACCGATAATAACGGTTACCCAGACCAGGGGTCTCCAAACTGTCCAAACAAGCCAGTTTACCATCCTTTAGACTTTACGGGGCTGGATTGTGGCCAGTGGGGTAGAAAATGTCCCAGGTCCAACATCAGTGGGAGTAAACAATGCCTCGGGTGTGTTGTTCAGTTGCATAGTACCTGTGGTCCAGTAGGAGGAGGAATAGTGCCCCATCATTGGCATCAGTGGCCCATCATTGGCGTTGGTGGGAGGAATAGTGCCCTGTCATTGGTATCACTGGGAGGAATAGAGCCCCAGCATTGGCATCAGTGGCCCATCACTGGCATTGGTGGGAGGAATAGTGCCCTGCCATTGGTATTACTGGAAGGAAAAGAGCCCCATTGCTGGCATCAGTGGGCGTCATAATGCCCCATTATTGCTATCAGTGGGTGGAACAGTGCCCCATCACTGCTATCAATAGGAGGAATAGTGCCCCACCATTGGTTGGTTTTAGTGAATGAAATAGTGACTCACCATTGATAATAGTGGAAGGAATGGCGCCACATCATTAGTGTCATTTGGGGGAGTTATACCCCACTGCTGGTGTTAGTGTCAGGGATAGTGCCTCAAATCGGTGGGAGGAATATCACCATCGGGCTGCGATTTGGAGACCATTGACCTAGACAAGTAGAAATGGTTAATTTCCCCAATTGGGTTACACAGACCTCAGGGAACAGCTGGCGTACAGACTCCGCAATGCGACCAAAAAATTCAGCCTCATATTGCAGAATTGGTTGGATAACCCCAACCTTGCTCCCCCTCAGTTAGTAATGGATAGATTGCTGCAGTTCTAGATCCTTCTACTGTTTCTAGGATTTCCTCCTGAGCTTGGGGATCCTCCTACAATACATGTGCTGTGTTGATGAAAACTCATGCGATACATATGCCTGTGAACAAGCCTGGAGGAAAGTGTCTTTTCTTCTCCTCTTCTTTCTTTCTTTTATTTCTATTATTATTATTATTTTCTCCCCCCTCAAACAAGTGTATGAGCCTGATACAGGTAACTGCTTACTATGTACATGTATGTTTAATCTGTATACAATCCAGCTGAAGTGGTGTATGTATACCTTCTTACTGTATCTCAGTTACCCATTATTCTCATCAATAAAAAAAAGTTTTGATTTAAAAAAAATATAAACCTCAAACAAAAATTTTCAGCACACAAACGATTGGTAGATCTCATACTTTTACTGAGATCTTAGTAGCAAAACATAGACATTTCAGAAACACAATGATCTCCTTTCTCAAGGTGACACATCCAACCCTAGCTCTAAGGATCTGTCACCTTAAGAATGGACACCATCGTGTCTCTAAAACATCTGTGTATTTTACTGCACTTTGTTTTGCTACTAAAATATCATTAAGAGTTTGAAATCTACCATTATTGCGGTCAGGTTTATGTGGTAGTGAGCCCTTGTAGAAATCCATTTGCACAGAGTCTAAGCCCTAGCCTGCTTCTTCACCAAAGCCTCTGATAGTGGGGATGGAGTTTCAGCAAGCTGGAAACCAGTTCATGGCCCCCAAGTTGGCCCAGCTGAGAACGGCATATGCAGAGTACAGATGGCAGGAGAGAGAAGAGGATCCCGGAAATGAGCCGAGGTCAGGGCGGGCTGCAGGCAAGCAAAAACTATAGATTAGGCTTTGGTCGGTACACGGGAAGTCATACACTGAATACGACTAATACAAGGCAAACTAGGAGCTCAGAGAAACTGGGAAGTTGCTCAGGCAATGTGGGCTGCACTGATCATATCTATCTATGTATAGTGAAGCAGACTGGGGATGGGACAGGAAATGATAGAAGGAAAAGGGATATGAATCCACAGTAAAGCTTGGCAACGCCCATAGTTGAGCACAGAAGCCAGCAGCACATGTGAATAGAACCACAGGTGTAGCAAAAGCACTGCAGCAAGAAAGTAAGAATTTCACATGCAGGAAACTGTAGGCCAGACCATGACAGTTGGTGTGCTGGATATTTTTGGTTTTACACAGTGTCTCCATTTGCCGTGCACCCTCATAAAGCATAAACGATGCAGGATGGATATATGGTCAAGAAATAAAAACCCGACATGGGTTCTAACCCATCTACACTTAAACCAAAACTTAAAAAATAAAAAATAAAAAGGTTTGACTAGAGATGTACTTTAATTCCATGAAAATAGGAAGAGCAGTTACTTGAAATAGTTATAGTTAATGTTAGTTAAATAGTAGTAGTTATACAGTAATAGTACTATTAATAATAGTAGTTATAGGCAACCTTTGCATTATTCTAAGTTTGTGTGAGTGAGGTATAACTGAGTTGTAGGCTGTGCTCACCTCACCTCCGTGTCCACTGGCCTCCAGTTTACTTCTCTGAAGTCTCGATTTAAGCTGCTGAAAACTGTAATGTAGGCCTGGCATAAAATATCCAAGTCATGGAGCCTATAGGAAAACAAGCTCTTGTTGCCATCTGGTAGCACATAAAAGCAAAACCGTGTACAAATCTGGAAATTATCTCCAAGATGGAGGAGCAAGTAGAACACTGATATGGTTGGACTTCAAGTTCAAGAATGAGAAGCCATGGCCTGCTCCTGAAGTTTATCAATGTTTAGATCAGCAGCCACCATTAAGATCTGAGGGGAAACTATCTTCATGCACATAACATGAAGGGAAGGGTCACACCAAGCACTGAACTTGAGAAAGGAGCATACATGCTCGTACTGTGCATTGCGCATGCTCCGAAATGTGTTGTGCACTCCCCTTTTCTGGTATGTCATCATGCCAGTGTTACGATCCATGTTGTGCTTCATGGAGAGTTCTGCCCTGGGTGATCTGGATGAGAGTGGCTGGTTATTCTCCTCCTGCATCACGGCTTCTGTTTGTGGGCTTTGGGCGTTCTACACCTTTTGATGTCAACCAGCTTTTATGAGCCTTTGCACTTCATGTGAGTTGCCCCTTTTTAGTGTACTAATAAACTGCTTGATGATATTACACTTAGAGGCACTTTTTTCTGGTTTCTAGCTCGTGGTTGGTATACAAAGAGACTTTGGAGATAAAACTGGACTATAGGTTCTCCAAATTCTTAGAATTAAAAAAAATATATTCAAGAGTCAATAAGTGAATGTGGGAAGTTTGGTGAGCTCAGCTCTTGTACAGGGTTAGAAGAAAACATAAAGGTTTTGGTATTTACAGCAGGGAGGAAGAGATGGGGTGGATACAACTTTTGCACATTGTTTTCCAATGCTCCATCCGCTTCTTAAAGGGTAAGATTGTTGCTGGTAGACAAACAGGGTTCTCAGGGGCTCAATTCAGAGCATAAATTCAAAATTGAGCATGACGTGATGACAATATTAAGCAGTGTGAAATCATAATGTTATCTGAGACCGTGAAGTCTCAGTTGTTGGCTCCACCACAAGCCTGGTGGTAGTTGTTACCCATTTCCTAGACACCAACCTGTACCCATCTCCTCAACTTCCCCTTATATGTCATCATTTCAAATGAGATCGTGTCTGTCGATTTAGTACAACTAGATTAGAAACTCCAGTAGCTGACCAGTCTTCTACTCTAGTACCATACATCAAGATATTGCCTCCTACCAGTGAGTAATAAGTAAGCAAACCATTCAAAGTTAAAGAACTACTTGAGAAAGGGGACATACCTCCACCCGAAACATTGTAGCTCTAGATCCTTATATATTCAATGGCCACAGGGCTGAATAATCCAGCTAAAGCTTTCTGTGTCTTTTCAAAGTCCTATGTATAAGTTTGAGCGTTGTATATTTACTTTTGGTCCATTAACATGGTGTTGCACTAAAAAAGAAGTGTTCATGAGTAAATAGTCCCAAGTGAAAATTTGAATTAAATAAACAGTCCTAAAGAAATCATGGTGAAAAATTCTTGTAGCCACAGATCACAGGTGAGTCACATCACACTGCCTTCACTACAAAGGCCGTTGGTGCGTCTTGGTGTGTGTAAGAACTGAAGAGGAGAGCTGTGCAGTGGATTGTCGTCATGAGGTTTTCCCTTTAAAAGAAGAAACACCTGCTAATATGCGATTTCTGGGAAGTTTGCAGAGGATGAAGGTGCCCCCTGTCTTTTGTACTTTTCTCATCCTCCTCCCCATCTTGTTTGGTGCCCTTGCTGCCCTCCTCCCCACTGCTCATAAAGATTCTATCCTTTGGTGACAAAACGTGTAGGGCGGAGCAGCATGCCTACATCAGCGTATTTACCGGAAGTGACAGCGGACGCCATTTTCACCTGCCGGATGTCTTTTGGAGATATGCTCATTTACAATATACCTATGTGAGTGGAATCATTATTCAATAAATCAGCGTTTTTAAGGTTTTACACTATCTAGCGCTTTCTTATTTCCATATACATGATTGGGAGCTCTGAATGTCCACTGGATGTACACCCCAAGGCTCATACCGGAATGTGGTTTTAAAGGGGAGTTCCCCAAAAGCTTAACAGACCTGCCTGTAACTAGAGGGTCCTTGCCATTTGGTAAGAGTACATCTTGTCTGTATGATGGGGATCGGCCTTCGTGGTGAAGGGAGTTTGATGGGACTCACCTGTGATCTGTGGCTACAAGAACTTCTCTCCATCATTTCTTTAGGACTGTTTATTTAATTTTTTACTTGGGACTATTTACTCATGAACTGCTTTTTTGTTTTTAGAGCTACACTTTGTTTACCAATTTCCTTTTTTCTGATGAATATCTCACTGATGTGTTTGCACCTTATGCACTGTATTAGAAGTTGACACAAGTGCAGTATCTTTTTCTTCCATTAACATGTGCCTGAAATTCAATAGGGAGACAAAGCCTTGAAAAAGGGGATGTGGCCACATTCATGCCATTTTAAGGGGTGTGGTTTTATAGTGACATGCCTGTGAGGTTAAATTACCAGTCCTCAAAACAAACAGAGCTGACTTGGTCCCACACTGGCACAGATGGCACCACTAAAGTAAATGGTGGTAATACATGAGCAAATTAGGTTACATGTGTGCAGCATACACAAACAATAAACAGGCAGTCATTGTAATACTCAGGAAACAAACAGATAGTCCTGGCTATAAAGGGACAACAAATGGAAAATTGAGACAGATTGTGGGCAACAAATGGGCATTTATGGTAATACATGGGCAACAAACAGGAGCTCATTATAATACTTAGGAAACAAACAGGCAGTCATGGCAATACTCAGGAAACAAACAGGCAGTCATGGCAATAAAGGGGAAACGTGCAAAATTGAGACAAATTGCTGGTGACAATTGGGCATTTACAGTATTACGTGGGCAACAAACAGGCAGTTAAAGCAATACTCAGGAAACAAACAGGTAGTCGTGGCTATAAAGGGACAACATATGGAAAATTAAGACAAACTGTGGGCAACAAATGGTCATTTACAGTAATAAAAGAGCAACAAACAGGCACTTATTGTAATACTCGGGAAACAAACAGATAGTCATGGCAATACAGGGGCAACATATGGAAAACTGTGACAAATTGTGGGCAACAAGTGGGCATTTTTGGTAATATGTGGGCAACAAACAGGCAGTCATTGCAGTACATGGGCAACAAATAGGAAATTGCTATAATACCCTGGCAACAAGAGGGCAATGGTGCCTATAAAATGCTGGGACAATAACCAAACTCCAGTCCACCTCCCATTGTCCCAACATATACAAGGTCCATCATCTTTACACAAGGTCTCAAGCTGCATATTGTAGCCCCCTTCTGGCTACATACACCCTTTCCTTGGAGGAGGGAAGAACCGGAGGAGGAGAGTGCACCAGTCACATCTCCTCAGGCTTTCCCCTCCCCTGAAGAGCTGGCTTATCACCATTGCAAGTGTCATTCTTCCATTCAGCCAATTGGTGGATGAGCCAGAGTGAGCTCCCAGGGGATTAGTGACTCAATATTACTGATTAGCTGAAATTCCCTGGGCCGATTCTAGAGAGTTCCCAGGCTGGCCAGTAACATGTTTTATAACGGTGGTATTGTTGGCTTTATCACTATATACTGAGAATGTTTTGCTGTACTGATGATGTATATTGTGGTTCAATGCTACTGATAGCTGCTGCCTTCATCTATCCATGTGCACTGTTCTGTACATTTAGTCTTATACACCGATCAGCCATAACATTATGACCACCCACCTAATTTTGAGTATGCCCCCCCTTTTTCTAAAACAGCCCTGACCCATTGAGGCATGGACACCACATCAATGGCAGGACCCAAGGTTTCCCAGCAGAACATTGCCCAAAGCATCACACTACCTCTGCCAACTTGCCTTCTTATACCGCATCCTGGTGCCATCTCTTCCCCAGGTAAGTGACCCACCCGGCCATCCACATGACGGAAAAGAAAAAGTGATTAATCAGATCTGCCCACCTTTTTCCTTTGCTCCATAGTCCAGTTCTTATGTTCATGTGACCACTGTGGAAGCTTTGGGCTGTGGACACAGGTCACCATGGGCTTCACACACAGCCCCATAACCTAATATATCCTACCAATTTTCAGATGTCATTGCAACAAGATTTTCCCTTTACCTGTCAGTGGTCATAATGTTATGGCTGATCACACCGATCTGTGCCTACACATTCACAATCTTTGCCTTAGTCAGTGGCGTCGCTAGGGGTGGCCATTGGGGATATAGCTCTGAATCTGGGGTCCATAGCCCCAAGTCTCTTGCCGCAAGGTGCCTTACCAGTGGGCCACGGCTGCAGGCGGGCTGCATGAGAGAGGCGCATGAGAGGAGAGAAGCAGGGGCGTGACCTGGCCACCGAGCAATATGGCCGCGTGATCCGCTGCTGCTCCGCTTCACAGGGGGAACAACTCGGCTCTCTGCATCCCAACCCACGGATTCTTTCTCTCCCAGGGAGGAGAAGATCCCTGCACGCCTGTGGACCATGACCCAGCGACGATTGCAGACATCGGGTCCATGCTGCTTGACAGATTACTTCATGAAGCCACCACATACAACAGTCCAAGATGGCACTGTGGAGAACGGCCGCCCTGCCTTACCACAACCACTGCCCAAAGACTCTGTCTCCCAGACTCTGACATGGAAGGGTCCACAGCTGAAGCCTCCTTCTCCTCCTCATCTGACAGAGGAAGGAGATCTGCAGTCTCCCCAGCCTCATCACCCACTAAGCTGCCCTCAGCCAAAAAGCAGCACTGGGCTTCACTGCCAGCACAGCCCGCTGATCATGAGGAGAACAACACTGACTCCCTCTCTGCCTTCTCTGCAGCAGATGTCCCAGCCACAGAGGCTACTCTAAAAGAGGAGAGAAGCGGGCAGACGAGCAGAGATGACATCTCTCACTGCCCGCCCCGCATCACCGCTCTCCTGCCCTCACTAAATGAACCAGTGCTGCCAGCCTGCCACCAATGCAGCGACAATGCACATTTGGTGGCAAAGGCTGGAATGGTAAGTGACAATCCACATCTGGTGCCAGGTGATGTGGCAATTGATAATCCGCATCAGGTGGCAGGTGACGTGGCAAGTAACAATCTGCAAATGGTGGCAGTTGATCTGGCAAGTGACAAACCACATCTGGTGCCAGGTGACAGTGGCAAGTAACAAGCTGCATCTGGTGACAGGCGACGGTGGCAAGTGACACGTTGCATCTGGTGGCAGGAGATGTGGCAAGTGACACGCCCAGGGCTCCCACTGATTCTTCAATATGGTGAGTTGAACAACTTCATTATATATTAGAATGTAACAATAGAAACAATGCGCTTCAATCACCCTGACCATATCAACCATGGTGCCATGATGATTGAAGCGCCAACACCAGCCATTGCCCGTGAAAAATTGCTTACCACCGATGTGCCCCCCCCCGGTTAGTGACCGCTGCTATGGGCTCTAGCCCCAGATCTTTTTAAGACCTTGCAACGCCTCTGGCCTTAGCTACATATTTCATAATAGATTAGTGACATTTCCTTTGTGCGTGATGTGCCTACTTGTTTTTTTTTACAAGCACGAGGCGTAAACCATTAGTAGTGAAGATAACTTTAGTAGAAAACACCAATGAAGTCCTAGAGGATCGAACATCGTTATGTCTGTCCAGATCTTGGGACCGACTCTCAGAGAATGCAAAAAAGCCGGTGCTGGTGCAGTTTCATCTCAAGGACGCAAGCCCATGGCGACTAGCTAGTCCAGGCAAGGATCTTGTTTTGTGGAAGAGGGGATGGGGGGGGGGAACTTACTTTGAGCAAGTAAAACCAGCTGTGATATACTGTATCTACAATCTTACTACTTTTACATCTCAGCCATTGGTAAAACTACCTCATTTATAATACATCTCCACCTCTAGATGACACATAGCTGAGCCTAAATGGGTCAGCTAACGTGTCTACATGGAAGGTTCCCTGGGTCAAGGGGTGAAGGTTCCTCAACTGAAGTTCAACAGTGGTGACATTTCAGTCTGTCCCCTTGCAGATTGGAGAGAGCTACTTGTCATTGTTAGCTGTCACCATTCTCAGCCATGGGCCCTCACCACCACTGGCTTTTTGCATTCTCTGACTGTCTGTTGCTGTTCGATCCCCTGGGCCTCCCTCTGAGTCGTGTATCGCACGCCAAACCCCTCACATAATTGGATATTGTTTGTTTTTCTATTAACGTTTTCTTCACCGCTATTGCTGGTTTGCTCCCTGTGTTCCGTGATTCCACACACCTGTCAGCTGGACTCCCCTGAGATCCCTACGCAGGTGTGATGAAACCTTTGATGTACGATTAACCCCTGATGTGCCTTCTCCTCCATGTGGATATCATATGGACTTGAGCCCCTCCATATGGACTTGAACATATGGTCTCCTTTTTTATGAACTTTACTGGACCCTCTTGGGTTGCAGGGATTATAATAGTTGAGCTATACTACATCTGCTCATTGTAGGGTTTCTGTATTACTATATTTAGGTTTCAGCTCCCTGCTGTCTTATGACATGAACGTGTTTTGTGTATATGAGATGTACTGTCATGGAAACGGCAAGATTCACATGGTCCAGTTCAGTGGCGTTGGGGGGGGGGGTTGGGGCTGAGGGGGGCTGGAGCCCCAAGTTGGCCCCCAAAAAGCCCCGGGTCTTGGGCATTTGCAACTCAATTATTAGCCCCGAGCCTGAGCGAGAAGTGATCTGACTCCGAGCATGGCAGGGTGACATAGCAGGTCCAGCCTTCTGGAGCCCGCAGCATCTATGATGGACGTCCCACTGGTCCATTGCTGGGACCGCGGGACATGTGACGTCCATCATAGGTGATGCAGGCTCCAGAAGGCGGGAATTACAATGCGGCAGTGTCAATATGAGAAGATCACCTCTCATCGCTCGGGCGGGCGGCTCTCCTCTTCTGGCTCTGGCTGGTAGGTCAGTGTATGTCAGGTAGGGCAGTGTGTGTCAGTGCATGTCAGTGTGGGTCAGGTAGGTCAGTGTGGGTCAGTTCATGTCAGTGTGGGTCAGGTAGGTCAGTGCGTGTCAGTGTGGGTCGGTGTATGTCTGGTAGGTCAGTGTGGATCAGGTAGGTCAGTGTGGGTCAGGTAGATCAGTGTAATGGTCAGTGTGGATCAGGTAGGTCATTGTAATTGTCAGTGTGGGTCAGGTAGGTCAGTGAAATGGTCAGTGTGGGTCAGGCAGGTCAGTGTAATGGTCAGTGTTGGTCAGGTAGGTCAGTGTAATGTTCAATGTGGGTCAGGCAGGTGAGTGTAATGGTTAGGCAGGTCAGTGTAATGGTCAGTGTGGGTCAGGTAGGTCAGTGTAATGGTAAGTGTGGGTCAGGCAGGTCAGTGTAATGGTCAGTGTGGGTCAGGCAGGTCAGTGTAATAGTCAGTGTGGGTCAGGTAGGTCAGTGTAATGGTCAATGTGGGTCAGGTAGGTCAGTGTAATGGTCAGTGTGGGTCAGTGTAATGGTTAGTGTGGGTCAGGTAGGGCAGTGTAATGGACAGTGTGGGTCAGGTAGGTCAGTGTGTCAGGTAGGTGAGTTTAGTGGTCAGCACTGATGGGCACTGGTAAGCCAGGCAGCAACCAGCAAGTGAGCTTACCCCCCGCCACAGCTTCCTCCTCCGTGTGTCTCCTCTTCTGCCAAAGTGCTAGGCATCCAATAGGACAACCTGACGCTTTGGCCAATCGGGAAACCGGTCTCACAGGCCTTCCTCCTGATTGGTGGGGAGGAACTTTAGCAAAAATTCATTTGCTATGGTCACACAACTGGGTGGGCTCAAACTGCAATGCTCTGCACACTGAGCCCCCCCCCCCTTTTTTAAGCCTATTAGAGCCTCTGGAATCCATGGTCTGGCGCCACTGATATGTAGATCATGTAGCCCGTGCGCCCTTTATGGACAGGCCACCACTGGTATGTAACAATGAATATCGGTCCTTGAGTGACTCTTATTACTGTGTAACTAGAAGCAAACTATTGAAGGGGAGCATAGGGAGCATAGGTGTACGCAGCCTATTGCATTAGTGTGTGCACGCCAAAGCTCAAACACACATGTATGTGTGTGTGTGTGTGTGTGTGTGTGTATATATATATATACATATATATATATATATATATATATATATATATATATATATATATATATCTCACAAAAGTGAGTACACGCCTCACATTTTTAAAAATATTTTATTATATCTTTTTATGTGACAACACTAAAGAAAATACACCTTGCTACAGCGGTTTAGACATTAATGGCTGTGTGTTGAGTTATTTTGAGGGGACAGCAAATTTACACTGTTATACAAGCTGTACACTCACTACTTTACATTGGAGCAAAGTGTCATTTCTTCAGTGTTGTCACATGAAAAGATAGAATAAAATATTTACAAAAATGTGAGGGGTGTACTCACAGTCATAGGCAGTGGGGAGAAGGATCTACTTGGTTCTGGCCTGCCAAGCTCACCATTTGTGGGCTCTCAGTGCTGCTGGCTGCCACTCCCACACTGATCTCAGCTCCTACCGCCTGCAATAGAAGTCAATGCGGAACAAATTATCTTTGTTTCCATTGACTTCTATGGGGAAACTCGCTTTGATATGCGAGTGCTTTGGATTATAAGCATTCTCCTGGAACGGATTATGCTCGTAATTCAAGGTTCCACTGTATTAAACTCTGTAGATCCAATCTATTATTGAATATATGCAGTCCAAAGGCTACATTCTTCTTTAAGCGTATATGTTCGCCTACTGTCACCTTGCAGTACTCATATTCCAATAATCAATGTGCTGACCCTCCACCAGATGTGCTCTCACCTGAGATAATGTCATCTTACAGGTAAGTATGGTCAGAGAACACCAGTGTTCCTCAGGGACTCAATGGGATGTGCTCAGTGGATGGATTCCTCCAGCCTCACTTCTTTCCCAATACGTCACTTCTTCCCAAGTTCTATAGCTCTTGTATCCTCATGTCATATTTGGATTGGCCATGCACATTAGGAAAAAGTAAAATTGGCAAACAATAGCGTTTATATAATTTAAAAAAAAACACTTTCCTTTATTCCCCAACCCTCCAGAAATTACACTCACATACAGCAAGTATCAAAAAATGCCAGTGGTGGAGATCAGCAATATAGTATAGTTTAACACATTTGGGGTCAAACACAGAGCAACATGACGTCAGTTGCCCCTTACCCTACGCGTTGCACCACAAGGTCATGTGGCTTCCTCGGGGGGATTCATTTGGATGTCACCTCACTCTGAGTAAATATAGGCTTTTATAAGCACCATTTTGACGCAGACCAGTGGACCAGTGCTCCATTGTCCTTCATATGTATAGAATGTTTCTGTACCACCCTCTTAGGTAGGTGCCAGAGAGTACAGCCGTGGCCATTGGCAGAGGAAGGTGCCTCAAGGCATGCTGGATGACTGTATATATGCCTAGGGCACATGTACTCATATTCTTCAGCTGGAGAGCGGGGTCCTGGAGGGAGGGGGCTGCTGCCCCTCCTCTGTACAGACTGCCATGCGGCCTCTTCTGCGGTTCCAACCTGAGGGCTGGAACCGCAGAAGCTGCAACCCAGATGTCCTGCAGAGCTGACTAGGAGAGAGACGTATCTAGGAGGATCTGTTCCTAGCTACTGTGAGTACAGATCTGCGTATAGAGGCCTGTTCTCTGAGGGCCATCACTTCAGGCTAGTAAAGTCAGCGGATGGGTGTCAGTGGAAGGGGATACTGGTGAGTGTCTCAAAGAATTATAGTTCATTGAGTCTGCTGCTAGAGCAAGCAAAGGACTTTTTCTTCCATAAAATTGTAGTGTGGTTCAGCAGGGAGTCCGCTAATCAATTCACTCTAATGAGGTCAAGTGAGAGCTCTCCTCATCTGTGCATAGTTCAAGTTCAAGTAGCCCACTAATCCCTTCTCCTATTCACGTTCTACCAATAAGTATAAAAAACAATAATACCCTAGACTGATCGTTGGATAATGAGCGGAAGAATGTGCGGGTGGTCGTGTAAGAATATCCAAGTGTCTGGCTGCAGGATCAGAGGGAGGCCCAAGAAAGACTATACTCAGCGACCTATGGGAGCAGGGGGCAGTGCTGCATTACATAGACATTTGACAGCATAAACCATCCCCTTAATGTCACCAGATATCAAAGTCTTTTGAAGTCTTTCATTTCATAAGATTTGCCTGTAGATAAGTTGCTACTATTCAAGAATGTGAGATTCCTCTGTTTGGGGGGATCCACTACATTTTTTTACCAATACTTACCTTGGATAATAAGAGGTTTTTTTCAGATGCGGAAGATGTTATAGCTGTAATAGAGTTACTAGTAATCCAAGAAGAAGAAAGAAATTTACTAACTAACAGGCAAATCTTATGAAATGAAAGACCTGATATGTTGTGACACTAAGGGGGTGGTTTACGCTCTCAGATGTCCATGTAATTTTCTATACATTATAAGGACAAAAAGGGCTGTAAAAGAAAGGATTAAAGAACACGTATACAATATTAGTGGGGGGGGGGGCATGAAACATTTTCTATCATTACATTTCTGTAATATGCATGTAGCACCCTGCTCCTGTTGATCAGGTGCTTGCATGTAAATGTAGTGGGTTATCTGTTCTGTATATAGTTCAGATTCAATGATATGGCTAAATTAGCCTCTGTTTCAGCATTGGCTGTGTTGCGTGCAGTTCCACATTGTCGCCGGTGGGTGTCGTTGTCACCACAGGCCAGTGATGGAAGGGCAACAGGCTAAGGTGTATTGAGTGTCCTCCTTTCCCAGAAACAGCCCAGTGGGAGTGGTTCACCGCTGTGAATTCTGGAAAAGGATACTTAAGGGGCAGACGCCATTTTTCTCTCTCTCTCACCTCCTGGCCCTCCTGGCCTAAGGTATGTGACAACTCCTTTTCTGTCTTGGGGCCCTGCTGGCCAGAGGCTATGTGACTGCAAGTAGGCCCAGAATCTGTCTGGGGCCTACTGGTTCAGAGATGGTCCTGTGCTGTCTGTCCTGCGGGAAAAAGCCGAGCAATTGAAAGACCTGGGGGAGGACTCATCTTGGAGACTGAGCGAAAGGCTGGTATCTCAAGAGGAGCCTGGTGACTCAATTGGAGGATACATCCTAACCAAATCTACCTCACAGTACTGCCGGATGGCTTAAAGGAATTATTAGTACTGTGTTGCTGTGTTCATTACCATTACTATACCTGAGGATCGTCCAACTAATACTAAATCCTGTGGCAGAGGATTGTCCAACAATTATTGTTCTTATCTTGTGGCAGAGACTTTTGTCCGGGCATCATTCCGGCTGCTAGGTCAGTGAGTGAGGCCTATCCGGGTGAGCAAGATCCGTTGACTGAAGGTGTACTTATCTATGGGATCTAAAAGTTCCTCAGTGATCTGCACAAGGTATCTGAACTTTCCCTTAAACCCTCCATCCCTCTACTGCTCAAGTTGTTAATAAAAAGCATTGGAAAAAGAACTAAATGACTTGTGCATATATAGGTGGGCGCAAGGCCCAGTATAGGCTCTAAGTTTCTGGTATGGTGAACTGTGAGTGAGAGGTGACGGCAAAGACCCAAAATAATAACCAGCAGCTCCTTCGGGGGTCAGTGCTACATGTGGGGGCATCATCCGGGATATTTGCCGTTGCCCTGAGCAACTCCGAGAAGTTATTTCACCGAGAGTCTACGTTAAAGAGGGCTCTGGACTGTGTTACTTGTTGCTGGACAAAAAGGGCTTAAGTGCGGATCACTTTCTAAGTGCCTAGGCTACAGGCGGAGCCAAGTAGGCCCGGGAGCTACGTGACTAAAAGGGAGCAGGGAGGAGGAGTTCCCGCCTGCTGCTGCGTGAGACGCATGGGCATGTCTGGAGCTAAAGAAAAGAGGCCACGTGATCACACTGAGAAGTTCGGAGTGCAGCCATGTCCTCTTTTTCGCTGTTACAGTTGGCCATGGGGTCCAGGATGTTCCCTACAAGCACCGCTGCGGGTGCCATGCTAACCGGAACCCTGCTGACGGATACCGGCATCCGCTTGAAGCCGCAGGGGCGATTTGTGTTGTACACTATTGGAGACATTGAAGGGCTGGGTATGCTATGCCACAAGTGCCAGGGACTGGCCATACATCTCCGTCCATTTGTCCGATGTTTGCAATGTGGAGAATACCTGTTCACTGTGGAGCAACCTACAATGTCACCCTGTGCACTACCGAGTAGACTGGACTACAGGGACCGCTACAGCGGAAACTACTGCCTTTGCTTCTGTGAGCCAACAAACCCTCATCCCATCTGCTACTAAGAGTGTTCCTGAGGGAGATGTCGCTGTTACTGTTCAATCAGCGGACATCGCCCTTGCTACTACCTCCGCTAAACCTGTCCCCACTGCACCTGTCCAGAGGAAGGTGGGATATGTGAAAGCTTTCCGTGGCCACGGTCGAGGCCTACCCCAAAGACTACCTGAACCGGAGCCGGAGGAGAGCATGAACACGGAAAAATCCACGACAGGAACGGGTGAGAGATCAAGGGGGAACATATATGGGACTGTCTGTAAATATTTGCCTGCAGAGGAGTTGAGAGACTTGGAGATAGATTCTCTGTCAGATATCTCCGGTGATGATGATCTATTTGAGACAATGTCACAGGAATTGTTGTGGGCTCAGGGTGAAGATGTTGCCTCTGCCTTTACTTGCTCAGACTGGATAGCCATGGATTCTGGGAAGACATCACCTAGTGTGGAGTCACACAGCACTACTAAAGAGACACTGTCCAAGGTTACTAGTTCATTTGAGTCTGAACAGATGCCCATCAGATCTATGGTGCGCAAGTCACCAAATTCATGTGTGCCTCCTGGTCTGGGGAAAACCAGAGCTTTACCTAGACTTACCCGATTGCAGAGAGTGCTCACCAAAAGAGTTGCCACAGAGTATGATCTGGAGTTTCCTTACGTTACTAAAGAAATTATGCACAAAATCATGGCCAACCGAGAGCAATGGTACAGTGGAGCTGTCTGGGACTATTTGTGTGTGCCAAAACCTTTCCGGAGAGCTGGCCATTCTGCTATTATGGATGAATGGTTCAGCGGGTGCCTACTGCATTGGGGATATGGCCGGCACATCTATGCTGACAAGGTGGTCATCTGCAGGCCAGGAAAGGATGATATTGTCTATTTCATTACCACTATGGACAAACAGGATCCCCGGTTCTATTGGTGATTATCCAGAGGGACTGTTGTTTTTTCCTCACTTTGCCAAGATAAAAAAAGAGACTATGGGGTGCATAGTTAGATAGTGTCAGGGTTGGTGAGAACTTCATGGTCAAGAGCTTTCACTTACTTCAGCATTTTCACACCTAAAGACTCTTTGTCATACTAAATTTCTGCCACTAGGTGGTGGGAGTCGCCCATAGAGAGAATTGGACTTTTAAGTCATAGTTTAGCACGTTTGCACTTAAAGTAGGTAGGAAAGTTTCATTTCTTAGGAAGTGCAGCTTTGCTTCTTGATGTACAGAAATGAACCAGATCGTCTGTCAAGCTGCTGGAGAGTGGGTGGTTTAGATAGAGAGTGAGGGGTTGTAATGTGATCTGATAGTGTGTTCATGTTTAAAATCTATAACTTTCTAATTTCCTACCCTTCCCTTTCCCATCCAAGTTTTGTGGTTCAGATACTGACTCTCAGGACTGAGAGTCATTTTTTTTTCTCAGACGCTGAGGACATTGTCTTTTGTAGTGGGGGGAGTATGTAGCGCCCTGCTCCTGTTGATCAGGCACTTGCATGTAAATTTGGTGGGTTATCTGTTCTGTATCTAGTTCAGATTCAATGATATGTCTAAATTAGTCTCTGTTCCAGCATTGGCTGTGTTGCGTGCAGTTCCACACTGTCGTCGGTGGGTGTTGTTGTCACCACAGGCCAGTGATGGAAGGACAACAGGCTAAGGTGTATTGAGTGTCCACCTTTCCCAGAAACAGCCCAGTGGGAGTGGTTCACTGCTGTGCATTATGGGAAATGATACTTAAGGGGCAGACACCATTTTTTCTCTCTCTCACCTCCTGGCCCTCCTGGCCTAAGGTATGTGACAATTCCTTTTCTGTCTCTGGGCCCTGCTGGCCCGAGGCTATGTAACTGCAAGCAGGCCCAGAATCTGTCTGGGGCCTACTGGTTCAGAGGTGATCCTGTGCTGTCTGTCCTGCGGGAAGAAGCCGAGCAATTGAAAGATCCGGGGGAGGACTCATCTCGGAGAGGACCGAGTGAAAGGCTGGTATCTCAAGAGGAGCCTGGTGACTCAACTGGAGGATGCATCCTAACCAAATCTATCTCACAGTATTGCCGGATGGCTTAAAGAAATTATTGGTACTGTGTTGTTGTGTTCATTACCATTACTAAATCCTGTGGCAGAGGATCGTTCAGCTAATACTAAATCCTGTGGCAGAGGATTGTCCAACAATTATTGTTCTTTTCAAGTCTGTGGCAGAGACTTTTGTCCGTGCATCATTCCAGCTGCTATGTCAGTGAGAGAGGCCTATCTGGGTGAGCAAGATCCGTTGACTGAAGGAATACTTGTCAACGGGATCTAAAAGTTCCTCAGTGATCTGCACAAGGTATCTGAACTTTCCCTTAAACCCTCCATCCCTCTACTGCTCAAGTTGTTAATAAAAAGCATTGGAAAAATAACTAAATTATTTGTGCATATATAGGTGGTGCAAGTCCCAGTATAGGCTCTAAGTTTGTGGTACGGTGAACTGTGAGTGAGGGGTGACGGCAAAGACCCAAAATAATAACTAGCAGCTCCTTCGGGGGTCAGTGCTACATGCATAATAAATATTATAGGGCTTTACAATTTTGGGGTATAGAAGCACATACAAATCACTGAGGGGGGATACACTTGGAGAACTTAGTAAATAATATCATGGTGGATCTATGAGCTGAATACTCAGCCTCCTAGAGGTTTGAATAAGGAGTTTGACCTCACATGTTTTTTTGAGTAATTATTACTTTTCCGTCTTTTGGACACCAAGTAAGGAATATTTATTAAACTGTACAGTAGGTATAGGAATCATTATAAATACGGTTACTAGGTTCATTTTAAATAATGAACAAACAAAATGGCCCCTGCCCCCACCTATAACTGGCCTTCACAGCAAGGAGCACATGGAAGGGCAATGCATACAAGACAAAACCAGAGAAATTCCCAGCATAACTCACCAAGCAATCTGCTTACCAACCGAATTAACCTGTCTAACAGTATGCGATAAAAACAGGGGTTTAGTTAGCACACATTTGCAAACGCATGCGTGAGCTGCAAGGCCTCTTCACAGCACCTTGTATTACCTGCAGTCTTAACTCCTGTAAATTTATGAGAGTCTCCACAGTGGAAGCACATGCATTTCAATGGATAGATAGGGGCCAGGTGGGCCTGGAGGTAGCCCAATCATCCTCCTGTGTTTCACTCGCCAGCCCTCCTGGCTGCACTCTGTGGAACCCCTGGGGGCTTTCCTGGCAGTGTTCTCCTGTTGTCCTCTCTTGCTCCTCCTGTGCCTCTTGGTCAGGACACCTCTGTGGGTTATAAGAGAAGAGGGTCTCACCCACACCCGAGCCCAGGCCCAAGGTCAACCCCCCAGTCTGGGGAGCTCCCTCAAAGGCCACGACAGCCTAACACTCCATCTCCATCTTCCAGCCGATCACAACTCCTCCCCAGCTGGCCTGACCCTGAGTATTTGAGCGGGCCTGCCTCCTGCCAATCTAAGTTGGGAATTGGAATACTCCAGGTAGCTCCACCTCTCCTCTCCTTCCTCCTTTCCAGAAACTTCTAGAATGTTCTGGAAGGAGAGGGGAGGTCTTGGTGATGCTGCCTGAGAGCCACCCAGCCATTCTTGGCTTCCTGCCAACCCAGAATCAAAACAAACAGGCTTGGCTACCAGCCAAAATATACAAAAAGTGAGCCACTGCCCCCATCTATAACTGGCCTATACAGCAAGGAGCATTGGAGGGCAACAAATGACAAAAAACATCCAAGGAAAAAAACAAGCTCTACTTACCGACCAGCTTCCGACCAACCAAATTAACCTGTCTAACAGTATGTGCTAAAAACAGGGGTTTAGTCTGCACACATTTGCAAATACATGCGTAAGGCCCTGGCAAGGCACCCTGTTACCTGTAGCTGGCAAGGCACCCTGTTACCTGTAGATCCTACCTCTAACTTATAAGAGGCTCCACAGTGGAAGCACATGCATTTTGATGGGATAGATGAAGGGCAGATGGGCCTAGAGGGGTGAGTACCCACAATCCCTTGGATTCCCATCATCCCTTGGTCTTTTGGACATGCTCCAGCTCCACCTTCCTGGGCTCAGTGGGGTCATGGATGATGGGATATGTAGCTGAAACCATGCACAGGGCCCCCATGTCAGAGCTGGTCAGCCATTGCTGTGTGCAGTCTGTGCGGGGTCCCTGTCCTTGGCTTCCTGTGATACCTATTGAAACTAGTCCTTTGATAGAAGAAGAAGACATTCGGCCACCTGGAAGCAGAAGTATCTGGATATTGTACAGACTTTGTTCACTGAAATCAGAACTTCACTCTCTCAAACAACGCTAACTCTGTGTAATCCTCATGCTGCTAGCATTAGTATAGAGAAAGGAAAGCAGATTGTATTTTCTTGGGACCAAAATGATGTCATACATCCCAGGAGACTTCATGGGAGGAGGGGCTTTCTTAGCTAAGCACACCCTCCTTCCTGCATGTCTGAGCTAAGTGCAGATGGATTCCAGGAAGTCAGTGCTGCATGAATAATCTGCCCTTACTCAAGATGGCCATGGCCAGAAACGCTAAGGGGGGTGTTTTTCAAAGTGATTTCTTAACAAAATAAAGCATGAAGACATGGATGGATGGAGACATGGATAGATGGGCGGACACATGGATAGAGGGGGGAGTTTGCTTTGAATATTAAAAATGAATTAAAGAGCAGTTTTGATTTGCTGTGCTCAGGCGCGGCGTAGTTCCAACTAATAGTTACATAGTAGGTGAGGTAAAAAAAAGACAAGTCCATCAAGTCCAACCTATGTGTGTGTTGTCTTGTTATTCTATACTGCCACCTGGTGGCTCAAGGTGAGAATCATTTCTGACTTCTCTATTACTGGATGTGGATTCACTCCAATTGGTTCTTCTCTGTTTTTACCCTTCTACCAACCAGTCTGCATCATTAATTATCCTGCTTTCTGACAGTAAATACCAAGTTGTTTCTCATTGTTGGTCTGCTCGTTTGGCTGATAATAATTGCAACATTGTATCTATGAGGAAAGCATTTTATCTAAGTATGCAGTTATGTTTGTATGGCAATCCTTCACCAGGAAAGTCATTGAGGAGGACATTGAGGAGGACATTGAGGAGGACATTGAAGAGGACAAGCACTTGTTCCACTTAAACAAGCATTTAAGTGAAGAAGGTTGTTTAAGTGGAACAAGTGCTTGTCCTCCTCAATGACTTTTCTGGTGAACGATTGCCACACAAACATAACTGCATATTGAGATGAAATACTTTCTCATAGATGCAACGTTGCAATTATTCTCTGTGTAGCCACTTGTTACATATAGTTACATAGTAGGTGAGGTTGAAAAAAGACACAAGTCCATCAAGTCCAACCTATGTGTGTGATTATGTGTCAGTATTACATTACATATCCCTGTATGTTGCGGTCATTCAGGTGATTATCTAATAGTTTTTTTAAACTATCAGTGCTCCCCGCTGAGACCACCGCCTGTGGAAGGGAATTCCACATCCTTGCCGCTCTTACAGTAAAGAACCCTCTACGTAGTTTAAGGTTAAACCTCATTTCTTCTACACCCTGTTCCAAATTATTATGCAAATTCTATTTCAGTGTCGCAAAGATTAAATATTTTGTTTTTCAGTTTAACTCATGGATGGCATTGTGTCTCAGGGCTCTTTTGATAAATGAAAACAATCTCTGACACCTGTGATAATTAGATTGTCAGGTGAGCCCAATTAAAGGATAAACTACTAAAGGAGGGTGTTCCACATTATTAAGCAGAGCACCATTTTCAAGCAATATGGGGAAGAAAAAGGATCTCTCCGCTGCCAAAAAGAGTGAAATAGATCAATGCCTTGGACGAGGTATGAAAACATTAGATATTTCACGAAAACTTAAGCGTGATCATCACACTATTAAGAGATTTGTGGCTGATTCAGAGCACAGACGGGTTTCGTGCAGATAAAGGCACATTGAGGAAGATTTCTGCCAGATCCATGCATCGGATCAAGAGAGCAGCTGCTGAAACACCATTAGATAGCAGCAAACAGATATTTGAAGCTGCTGGTGCCTCTGGAGTCCCACAGACATCAAGGTGTAGAGTCCTCCAGAGTCTTGCAACTGTGCATAAACCTTCCATTCGGCCACCACTAACCAATGCTCACAAGCAGAAATGGCTGCATTGGGCAGAAAAATACATGAAGACTAATTTTCAAACAGTCCTGTTCACTGATGAGTGCCGTGCAACCCTGGATGGTCCAAATGGATGAAGTAGCGGATGGTTGTTGTTCCAACAAGGCTGCGACGTCAGCAAGGCGGTGGTGGAGTCATGTTTTGGACCAGAATCATGGGAAGAGAGCTGGTCGGCCCCTTTAGGGTCCCCGAAGGTGTAAAGATGACAGTTTGATTGAAATAGCTTTTGATTTCAGTAAATATGCTGCAAACACAACAAATGACAACTTTCAGTTCTTTACAACCTATAAAGTGTTTTGAAACTTACTGTGCCTAATAATTTGGAACAGTGCATTGTAAGTTTTAAAAAAAAAATGTTATCATTAGGAGGTTTGTTCAATAAAGTTTGAATTGTACTCTTAATAGTTGATAACATGAAAATTATGCTGACTGTTGTTTACATCAATTATTTAGGTAAATGAGAAAAATATCATTGGCATAATAATTTGGAACAGGGTGTAATTTTAATGAGTGCTCACGTGTCCTATTAAACTCCCTTCCGCGAAAAAATGTATCCCTATTGTGGGGTCACCAGTACGATATTTGTATATTGAAATCATATCCCCTCTCAACTTGCGTCTCTTCTCCAGAGAGAATAAGTTCAGTGCTCGCAACCTTTCCTCATAACTAAGATCCTCCAGACCCTTTATTAGTTTTGTTGCCCTTCTTTGTACTCGCTCCATTTCCAGTACGTCCCTCCTGAGGACTGGTGCCCAGAACTGGACAGCATACTCCAGGTGCGGCCGGACCAGAGTCTTGTAGAGTGGGAGAATTATTGTTTTATCTCTGGAGTTGATCCCCTTTTTAATGCATGCCAATATTCTGTTTGCTTTGTTAGCAGAAGCTTGGTATTGTATGTAATCAATCATCTACTAGGACCCCCAGGTCCTTTTCCATCCTAGATTCCCCCCAGAGGTTCTCCCCCCAGTGTATAAATTGCATTCATATTTTTGCCACCCAAATGCATTATTTTACATTTTTCTACATTGAACCTCATTTGCCATATAGTTGCCCACCCCATTAATTTGTTCAGATCTTTTTGCAAGGTTTCCACATCCTGCGGAGAAGTTATTGCCCTGCTTAGCTTAGCATCGTCTGAAAATACAGAGACCACCAACAGTACATTTTAGGTCCCAATTCCTCTATATAGACCTTGATAACACTAGAGGGGTCACCAGTAGGAAGAAGGAGGTCCCAATTCCTCTATATCAGTGGTACTCAACTCCTGTCCTCAGGACCCACTAACAGGACAGGTTTGCAAGACAACTAAAATAAATCACAGGTGATATCATTTGCTGCTCAGTGATTGCCGTATTTTAGTCTGCATCTCCCCAAGGTAATGCGTAAAATCTGGCCTGTTAGTGGGTCCTGAGGACCGGAGTTGATAACCACTGCTCTATATAGATCTTTATATCACTAGAGGGGTCACCAGCAGGAGGAAGGAGGTCCTGATTCCTCTATATAGATCTTTATATCCATAGAGGGGTCACCAGCAGGAGAAAGGAGGTCCTGATTCCTCTATATAGATCTTTATATCACTAGAGGGGTCACCAGCAGGAGGAAGGAGGTCCTGATTCCTCTATATAGATCTTTATATCACTAGAGGGGTCACCAGCAGGAGGAAGGAGGTCCTGATTCCTCTATATAGATCTATATATCACTAGAGGGGTCACCAGCAGGAAGAAGGAGGTCCTGATTCCCCTATATAGATCTTTATATCACTAGAGGGGTCCCCAGCAGGAGAAAGGGGGTCCTGACTCCTCTATATAGATCTTTATATCCATAGAGGGGTCACCAGCAGGAAGAAGGAGGTCCTGATTACTCTGTATAGATTTTTATATCACCAGAGGGGTCACCAGCAGGAGGAAGGAGGTCCTGATTCCTCTATATAGATCTTTATATCACTAGTAGGGATGCGCTTCGAGTTTGAGTTGAACGTAAGTTCGACTTGAAAATCGGCCGTTCGACCGCTCTTCAAATTACGAACATTATGGGCCGTTCGCGCCAAATTCGAGTGGCGCGTCGCGGCCCATAATTCACTGCGGCATCGCAGTGCATTGCTGGCTGTTGATTGGCCAAGCATGCACTATGACCCGCATGCTGTGGCCAATCACAGCGCGGTAAGAACGGAGAGCCACAATTGGCCAAAGGCAGGGTGGCTTTGGTCAATTATGCCTCAGGGGATTTAGTACACGACCCACACTATATAAGGCCGCCTGGAAGTCGGCCCTGTGTAGTGTGTTCCGGTGTGCTGAGAGATAGCGAGAGAGAGAGAGAGACAGTGTCATTTCATTTGAGTTAGATAGAGTAGGCAGGTGAGTCAGTTAGCTGCAGTCAGTGTATTTAGTATATATATGCATCCCAGGTGTTGTGTATATATATATATATATAAAAATAGGCAATAAAGCATAAATAAACAAAGCCAAGTCTCTGATTCCATATTGCAGCAGCGCTATGTGTCAGATGTCAAGACACAAAATAAGACCAATGGTTAAAGAAGATGTTTAGGAAAGTTCAAAAAAAGGTTGTAGTCTGTGGATATGAAGAGTGTTTTTCACCAAGATTAATCACCGCGTGAGGGGGTAACCCCCAGTGAGATTGCACTCACCACAATTCCAGTAAACACAAGCCTTTATATTGTAATCTTTGATAGCCTTCCGTCTCCCCTATCCAACCACCAGATGTCGCTAACACTCTCGGTTAGTGTTGTGTCCCCAGCAGGTTCACAATCCAGCAATGGATCCTCACACAGCAGGCCGCTGTGTCTCTCTCTCTCTCTCTGACCAGAGGAGAGTGTGTTTACGGTGATTACTCTTGGTGAAAGACACTCTTCATATCCACAGACTACAACCTTTTTTTGAACTTTCCTAAACATCTTCTTTAACCATTGGTCTTATTTTGTGTCTTGACATCTGACACAGCGCTGCTGCAATAAGGAATAAGAGACTTGGCTTTGTTTATTTATGCTTTATTGCCTATTTATATATATATGTTTAATATTTTAAGTAGCTGCTTTTGGTTTACTACAGCGGATTTTGGAGTAGTCCTTGGCGCGGAGTAATGTGAGGTAGAGGCGGTATATATTTCCACACATTATTTGCAAATATATATATTTATGGTTGGAGCCCTATGTCCGATATGGACATAGATAACATTTATAGTAAACATAGGACTTACCATCGGAAATAGACCTGGAAGTGTGGATTTATAATATGAAATGGACCTGAAAGTGTGCCTTGGTCTGATGGATGGTATGCCAAAATAAGGGGGCATACCCTGGTTTAAGAAATGATTATTCTGTAAAGAGAAATGAATAGTTGAGAAATGCCTTGAAATGGGGATGGGAGGGTGGGTATCGCGCACAGAAAACCGACAAGCACCACAGGTGAGCGGGCTGCTTAAATACCCCCCAGGCTCCTCCCATAAATTCAGGCCACCATACTGGCCTTCCTACTTATGGTTTGAGTCCTATGTCCGATATGGACATAGATAACATTTATAGTAAACATAGGACTTACCATCGGAAATAGACCTGGAAGTGTGGACTTACCATATGAAATGGACCTGAAAGTGTGCCTTGGTCTGATGGACGGTATGCCAAAATAAGGGGGCAAAAACATTCAGGTAGGGGTATAAAAATTTTTTTGGTTTTCAGTTATTCATTGGGCCAATTTTGAAAATGCCTGTGCCATCTCTACTTGAGGATTAGGAATATACCGGGCGAAGCAGGCTGACTTCCACCTGCCTAGTCTTTTAATGACGTGGTCTGGGACCCCGTGGCGGGATGCTGCGGAGGCTGCTCCGATACGAAAGGAGTGTCCGGAATACTGACTAGGGTTAAGGTGAAGGTTGCGGAGAAGTATCCTTATGTGTTTCACAAACTGACAGGCGCTTAAGGGTTTGACTGGGAATGGTAGAAGAGGACTGGTGTCCGGCTGTTCAGGCAGGAGCGACAGAAGACGGTTGAGTACGGTGACTGGACACCAGCTGTTATTGGTTTTGTAAAGGTGAATGTCCACTCCAGAGCCTGTTTGCTGGGTCTTAGAAACCTCGAGGTGAAGGACGAAATGGTCTTGGTAGCGAACCAAGTGCCGTCTGCGTAGTACCTGGCCTGCGGGATTGTTACAGGTGAACTCGCCAGGTCGCAAGAACCCGTAGTAGGCCAAATATATGGCTGCTTGTAGGACCGTACTGGGGAGAAGACCAAATGGAGAGGTAGTCAGGATGGTCGACATGTCCCTGAAGATGGGCCCCGTAATGGGTAAGCGTTTGGTACTGATCACTGATTGGTGTTTCTGAATGCCACGTAGGATGGCTCGGATAGCGTGGGATGAGAACAGTGAAGACTTTGCGGGGTCTTGAAGAGTCAAGAAATGTTGTATGCCGGCTAGATATAGCCGTATGGTGTTATAAGATAAGGCCAGCTGAGTGTGGCGGTATGAAATGAAGGCCAGTACTTGTTTGACATCTGTTGTTCCCTTGGAGCAGGGTGCCAGGAATTTATTGAACGCTTTCCAAGCTGTCTGGTCGGCTTTGAGTGTGTTATGGGACAGTGAGTGATTGATGAGCTGCGTTGCTCCTTGTAAATGTTCTACTAGTCCAGGGTCAGCTGTGACCAGACAGGGATAGGGGCCGACACTGGATCGGCTCCGGGAACCTGTTTAAAAAAGGAGGTGTAATTAAAACGTGACAGTGCGTCAGCAGCTAAATTGTATTAGCCTGGAATAAATGAACAGTGGATGTTAAACTGATGTTGTAAAGACAGTTGTACCAATCTGCGCAGGAAGGACATGACTGATAGGGACTTGGACCTGCCTTTGTTGACAATGTCTGCCGTGGCCTGATTGTCGGTGGTGAAGACCACGAATTGCCCTGTCCAATGGTGACCCCAGAGCTGTGCGGCTGCCACTATGGGATAGAGTTCGAAGAGGGAAGATGTTCGGGTAAAGCCGGGTATCAACAGTATCTGTTGAGGCCAGGGTCCTGAAAACCATTGGTGGCCAAAAATTGCAGCGAAGCCTGTAGAAGCTGCAGCATCTGTCACCACCTGGGGTGAGAGGGCCAAAACCATGGGTATAAATAGGGATATGCCAGGGGCGTTGCTATGGGGGTGCGGTGGGTGCGGCCCGCACCGGGTGACACCCGCCAGAGGGGTGACACCGTCACCGAGGCCGCCGCTAAACACTATAGCTTCTAGTGGAGCGGTGCGAGCAGGGCATTCAGCAGTGCGGGGGAGGCTGCCTACAACATTCCCCAGCTGTCACTCGGGGATCTCCAATATCTCCCGTGGCAGCCGGATTAGGTGGGCGGAGCTGGGGGCGTGGCCGCCTCCTCCACTCCTCCCACAGACCCCTTCACGCTGATCCCACAGCTGAAGGAGATAGAGCCGAGGACACAGCCCCGCCCACCCGCCCGGGTCTTCATCTGCAAGTATGCAAGCATGAGGTATGGTATGAGTTACTGCACAGCACACTGTCACACACCCCTACCTGCCTTGTACCACCCCAAATCTGCCCTGTACCAACCCCAACCTGCCCTGTGCCACCCAACCTGCCCTGTACCATCCCCAACCTGCCCTGTGCCATCCCCAACCTGCCCTGTGCCACCCCCAACCTGCCTTGTGCCACCCCCATCCTGCCCTGTGCCACCCCCATCCTGCCCTGTACCACCCCCAACCTGCCCTGTGCCACCCCAACCTGCCCTGTACCATCCCCAACCTGCCCTGTGCCACCCCCATCCTGCCCTGTGCCACCCCAACCTGCCCTGGACCATCCCCAAACTGCCCTGTACCACCCCAAACTGCCCTGTACCACCCCAACCTGCCCTGGACCACCCCCAACCTGCCCTGTGCCACCCAACCTGCCCTGTACCATCCCCATCCTGCCCTGTGCCACCCCAAACTGCCCTGGACCACCCCCAACCTGCCCTGTGCCACCCAACCTGCCCTGTACCATCCCCATCCTGCCCTGTGCCACCCCAAACTGCCCTGGACCACCCCCAACCTGCCCTGGACCATCCCCAAACTGCCCTGTACCACCCCAAACTGCCCTGTACCACCCCAAACTGCCCTGGACCACCCCAACCTGCCCTGTACCACCCCAAACTGCCCTGGACCACCCCAACCTGCCCTGGACCACCCCCAACCTGCCCTGGGCCACCCCCAACCTGCCCTGTGCCACCCAACCTGCCCTGTACCACCCCCAACCTGCCCTGGGCCACCCCCAACCTGCCCTGTACCAACTCCAACCTGCCCTGTACCACCCCAAACTGCCCTGTACCACCCCCAACCTGCCCTGGACCACCCCCAACCTGCCCTGGACCACCCCCAACCTGCCCTGTGCCACCCCAACCTGCCCTGTACCAACCCCAACCTGCCCTGGACCACCCCCAACCTGCCCTATACCACCCCAACCTGCCACTATACCATTCTATACTACCCTAACCTGTCACTATACCACCCTATACTATCATTTACAGGGGCTGGTTTTGGGTGCACCCCGTGACTGTGCGCTGCCTGCAGGTTGCTGGGCAGCCTAGGCGGGGGGGGTGACACCATGTTTTACCGCACCATGTGACACCAACCCTAGTGACGCCACTGGGATATGCCATTCCAGGCGGACAGGAATTCCTCCCACATAGATAAGTTCGCTATTGCTGTGGAGTCTAGATTTAGGATCTGATCGGGGTCTTGTGTTTCTGACAGGAATCTCAGCAGACGTGACACGAAGGAGCGGCCTTGTGGAATAATTTGCATGGCGAAATTAAGCATTCCCAGGAAAGATTGCAACTGCTTTTTGGTACACCCCCTAGTGTGGGTGAATTTGTGAAGGACCGCCCTAATGCGGGTTAGTTTGTCAAGAAGGAGACTGGCCTGCATGGTACAGGTGTCTAAATTGACCCCGAGAAAGGTGATGTTGTGTGTTGGGCCGTCAACTTTGTGCTCAGCGATGGGAACATTGAGATTTCCGAATACAACTCTGAGTTTGTCGAGGTCTCCTGGGGGCCTGCTGGGTGGTTCTATTAGTAAGAAGTCGTCCAGGTAGTGGATGACTTCTTGGCACTGAGCCTTGTGCAAGAGTATCCAAGCGAGGTACTGAGCGAATGTGTTGAAGAGCCAAGGGCTACTCTTTGAACCGAACGTCAGTTTTGTGGCAAAATAGTATGCTTCCTTCCACTTGATCTTGAAGGCATCCGGGATATCGGCTTTGGAGAGCCAGGCGCCTGTACCTGCTTTGATGATTGCTTGGATTGCCATGTCCATGGAGGAATATTTTAGGGAGAATTCTTCGGAGGGGATCAGGGAATTGAGACTGGGAATGTGGGAAGAATGAGGCGCAGACAGGTCGTACACCAAACGTAATTTATTTGAGAACTTGCCTTTGACAGGGCCAATAGGGCTGACTCTCCAAGTGCTGAAAGGGGGCTGAGTGAAGGGGCCTATAACAAACTCTTGGACTACTTCTGTCTGTAAGAGCCGATCTATGGCCTGTTCGTCAATGGCCGCTGAACGAAGATTCCTACATTTGTAGGTACTGTGGGGTAGTGAAATGAGGCCGGTGTGAAACCCTACTGTGAACCCCTGGATAAGGTAGGTGGCCAGGGAGGGGGTGGGGTGTGAGGTGAGGTAGAGTCCTAGCCACAAGACGTTGATCCGGCTTAGTCATGCCCTCTTCTGTTGTTTGACAAGTAAGTTTGCACAAGTTCCTTGGGTGCGCTCTTTGGCATAAGGTGCAGATGTGGAGTAGGCGGCACTGATTGAAGTTGCAGGACCCGTAGTTGTGGCAGTGTGAGTGGAGGACTGGCAAATCGCACACAGGGGTGAGCGTAAGCGTAAGCCGGCAAAATGGCAGCAGAACAGCTCCGTGTCCATGAGACTCCAATTTGTTGTCGTTTGAAACTGTGTGAATCTGGCTGCCACCTTTGCGGAAAAGGAACGGCGGTAGTCATAGAAGGAAAATCCTCCATACTTGTAGCCCAAGTCTACTACAGTATGGAGGTACAAGTCCAGCTCTTTCCTTCTGCTGGGAGCGGCTGAACATAGGACATCTCTCAGCACGCCAAAGGCCAAGGTGAACTCTGGGACAGATAATTTCCGATTCAGTCTGGGGTCTTTGGCTTTAAGGACCACCGATATGTCACCCCAGGTATAGGCCTTATTTTCTGCCAGATCATGAACAGAAATCAGGAGGGAGGCCAGGTTGACATCCCTGCCATCCAAGATGTCCTTCCTGATGCTGGTTGGAACCAAATGGGAGGGGTAGACAAAGGGACTCCACCCTGTGGTACCTGCAGGAAGGGGTGTTAAAGCTTGGGTTGTGGTTGGGTTGGGAATAGCCGCGGCCGGCCAAGCCTCCAGGAGTGCCACCCTGGTTTGTACGTCCGTGACCAAGGAAGACAGGGACGACACCATAGTGTGAAGTTGTGAGATGGCAGAGGATATCGACTGGAGAGATGCCTGCTGGGTACTGGGTCCTGCTGCAGCTGGTGGGGGGAAGAGGAGTTTGAAGAGCTCGCCTTTCCTAGCTGTAGCGGAGAAGGGCCCGCCTCTGCGTCTTAGCTCTGCCGTCAATTTGGGGATAGTCCATCCCCTGAGGGACTGCACGCTGCCGCTCTCTGAGACCGGAGAAGGTGACAGAGGGGCCGTGAGGTCTTCGCTGCTGGCCTGGGACATGGTTAATCTGGTAAAGATATCCTGTCCTTGAGATCGTGTTTTGCTTGACTGTAACCTATTGGGGGTGACATGAATTTCAAGTTTGCTTTGTTCTCCCTGAGCCATACTTACCCAACTTGTTTTCTCCCTTTGTTTTTTTTTTTTTTTTTGTTTTTTTTTTTACCTGGGGGGATATCATCCAACCTGGTGCAGGGTGGACCTACTGAACTTTGACTGACCTGGAGGAAAATGAAAGGTGATAATTCATGAAGGGTTTGCTGGCTAACTTGAAGCAGTAACTTGTATGGTGATTTGCAATCTAGTGACAACGAAATGATTTGAAATGTTTGCCTTGATTATGAAATGAGTGAAATCTCTTGACATGACAGTGGTCCGGCTTAGTCATGCCGTGACTGCGACCGACCGCGAGCCGGGCTCTGGAGCATGTACTGAAATGAGGCAACCGAAAAACATTGGTGCACACCGGGACGAATCGGTGCATGTTTGATGCATCTGGATTCGAATCGGAGCGCAGTATGAAACAACGAAATGACAGAAATGTTTTCACCTCGACCGAGGCTCGAATTAGTTGTGCCGCATTTGCGACTGGCAACGAACCGAGCTCTGGTATAGGTATGGATACAGCCGAAACAACTGGGGCATTCCGTGACGAATCGGTGCATCTTGGATGCGACTGATTTCGAAACGGTTATGCGTTATGTGGGAGTGAAATGAATGGTAATAATTCCCATAACAGAGATGCGGATCGGTCGCTCGATGTCTGCGACTAGCTACGATCCGGACTCTTGAGCATGTTCAGAAAGGAGGCCAAGCCCTGGGGCACGCCGTAACGAATCGGTGCATCGAAGATGTGACTGGATTCGAACCGCAGCGCGGTAAGTGCAGGTGTAGCAGTTTGTTGCCATGACAGAGGCGCGAATCGATCATGTCCCTATTGCGGCTGACTGCAAATCGGACTCTGGAGCATGTACTGAAATGTGGCAAATAACTGGGGCACGCCGAGACGAATCGGTGCATTTCCATGCGACTGAATTCGTATCGGAGCGTGATACCTGGCAGTGAAATGATAACCATGACAGAGGTAGGGATCGGTGAGTCGTAACGAGCGACTGACAGTGAACGTGACTCTGGAGCATGTACTGAAATGAGGCCGTAACTACTGGGGCACACTGGAGCGAATCGGTGCATCTTTAGATGCGTCTGGATTCGAATCGGAGCGCGGTACGTGACTGAAATGAATGAAATGATTCAAAATGGTTTGTAATGTTAGAAATGTTTAGAAATGTACTGAAATGAGAAATGACTTGGTATCGAACTGACATGGGTCGATAAGAAATTGCGAATTGCGAATCACAGCGGTTATCTACTGACGCATGGTAACAATTTAGACATGCCTGAAATGAAGCGACGTCTACGTCGCGGTGGTTTTTCAAATAACGAGAAATGATAACATAACGATGGTGCGAGTGATATGCATTGCGGTTACGTTGTGAAATTTTCCGAGTGATTCGTGAGTTTGATATCACGGTTTAGTGACATGATATCTAACAATGCGTGAAAACAAAGGTCCGACGGGACCCTACCTGCGACAGCCGAGCCAGACGCGTGGTACGAACTACGAATCGGTAACACAGATTTCGAAACTCTCAAGCACGGAAAATGCGAATGCGGGAACTTGCGAGACAAGAACTTGCGGACGCAATTATTCGAATAGTCGGCCTAGTGATGTATATAGCGCACAGGAAACCGACAAGCACCACAGGTGTGCGGGCTGCTTAAATACCCCCGGGCTCCTCCCATAAATTCAGGCCACCATACTGGCCTTCCTACATACATATATATATACACACTGTATTCAGTTTAGCTAGATCCGTTCCTGTTATTCTCTTCCTAATATACTTACAGGCAGGCAGCTGTACTGTGCAGTCAGTGTACTGTATCCTGTGCACAGTGTGCAACTAAAGCTACCTGCAGACAATTGCTGGTGTTCTTTTCTTAATAATACCACAGGCAGGCAGTTGATTCAGCTAGCTGCAGTATATTAGTGTACTGTATACTGGGCACAGTGTGCAGCTAAAGCTCACTGCAGACAATTCCTGTTGTTTTCTTCCTAATAATACTACAGGCAGGCAGGCGATTCAGCTAGCTGCAGTATAATCAGTATATATATATATATACATCCTAGCTTTGTGCAGAGAAGAGTGAGAAAGCAAAGAGAAGGAGAAAGAGGAGAGCGAGAGTTTCTGCTGCGTGATGCATTCTGTTGCTGATGCTGTCCATGAAAGTCTTACTGTTCTGTAACACAGCATACAGATTAAAGGTATCCCCCCCCCCCCCAACTTAGACTTCAGTAGATGCACCTATCAATAATATTGAACCTAACAGATTTGTCAATGTCCCTGGTTTCAGCACTGCCCTTGCCTATACCTTCCAACATTTTGAGATGGGAATGAGGGACACCTACTAGCAAACGTATGTAGGCATAGGACACGCCCCCTTAACGGAGACTTAACAAAAAAAAAAAAAGATTAATTAAATCCTCAAGGGTTTTTTTCTACTACTACTATTCCTTTAAAAAATTTACAAAGGCAGCAATTTAGCAATTGGATGAAAGGTTTAGCACTGGGAAACACTTTTTGAAAGATAAAAAGTGCATTTTATATACATCTATATAGATCAGACCAAAATGAGGGACAAATGAGGAGGAAAGAGGGACAGAGGGACATTGCTCCACATCAGGGGGGGGGACAGTCCCTCAAAATCAAGGACAGTTGGGAGCTATGCCCTTGCCCTTTCACTGAGCCCACTGCGCACCCCCCTCCCCCCGGGCTGGCCAGACACTGCCGACAACAGATGTGTCCACACTCGCTCACCGGAGGTTTTTCTTTGCTGCCTAGGTCGCAGCCCTGGCTCGCTTTTCCCGACCGACCGGGTCATTGCTTCCAGTTGTCGTCCATTGTCCCAAGTGACACCTCCCTTCCTCAGGCTTATTACGCCTTCTCCCAGCGTTCTGCCTTTCCCTCCGGCTGGCTGGAACTTCCACAACAGTCCGACTTCAATTTAAACTTGGCTTTCCGGACTACACGTCCCAAGATCCTCTGCTCTTCTCTCACAAGTCCTCACTCGCTCTGCATTCAGGATGTGGTAAACAGAGTCTGTGTTGAGCACTAGGGGAAACAGACTCCCTGTGGCAGATCCTGCAAAGTGTCCTCTGTCATGGCAGGTAGGTTGAATGAATAAAAAAAAAAAAATTTACTGTTCACCACGTCACACCGATTGGTGAATAATGGGGCCCTACAACTTGTAACATTAAACTAATAATAAAGAAGATAGATGTTAATACATCCCATAGCCTATTGGGGGTCTTTTTATGAAAAAAAAAAATAGCTGGACCAATGCCGCAAGCATTCCTCCAGCCAGGGCCACTGATAAGGGTATAGCACCAGTCCTCCTGTAAGGGTCTGGTATGGAATTTGGAGAGACCCCATGCCATACCAGTCCTGACCCCCATTACCAGGGGCGGACTGACAACTCATGGGGCCCCCGGGCAATAGAAGATTATGGGGCCCCCAGGCTTACAGGTGGCCCCCATGCCAGGAGTAAGTAACAAACAAAACATATAGAGTACAGCAGTCAGGATGAGCGCCAGGCTCACATCGGAGTCCTCCCTTACATCAAAGTCCCAACATTCTCCCTATACATCACAGTCCACAGAATCCCACCCTATGGCAGAGCCCCCCCAGTGTGCCACCCTATGGCAGAGCCCCCCCCAGTCTGCCACCCTATGGCAGAGCCCCCCCAGTGTGTCACCTTCTATCAGTGTCCCCTTACACACACCTTTACACCTTAGTGCTTGGTGTGGTAGGCAGCTGGCAGGAAAAGGCCTTTATATTAGAAAAAAAAATCCACATGTTGCAGACTCTGAACTGCGCAAGTGAGTCGTGGAGCCAGCGGAATAGTGAACTGCTGTGGTTGGCCTCAGATCTGGCAGTGGGGCATGTGAATAAAAGCCATGCTTGATGTGTGCCCTGATATCACTGCACAGGTGTGTACCCAGACCTGCCCTGCTGCCTGATCTGAGGCCGAGCTCAGCAGAGCACCAATCAGCTGCCTCTGAATGTCAACAAGTGGACTTTTCACGGGCATGGGATTGTTAGATCGACATCTGTTTAGCGGCAGTGGGCACACATGGATCATACAGTATACACACACACAGTATACATACAGTATACACACATAGACACACAGTATACATATACACACATAGACATAGAAACACAGTATACATATATACACATAGACAAAGACACACAGTATACATATATAGACATAGACACACAGTATACATATATAGACATAGACACACAGTATACATATATAGACATAGACACACAGTATACATATATAGACATAGACACACAGTATACATATATACACATAGACACACAGTATACATATATAGACATAGACACACAGTATACATATATAGACATAGACATAGACACACAGTATACATATATAAACATAGACACGCAGTAAACATATACACATAGACACACACACAGTATACATATATACACATAGACACACACACAGTATACATATATACACATAGACATACACACACTGTATACATATATACACATAGACACACACACACTGTATACATATATACACATAGACATACACACACAGTATACATATATACACATAGACACACACACACTGTATACATATATACACATAGACACACACACACTGTATACATATATACACATAGACATACACACACTGTATACATATATACACATAGACACACACACACTGTATACATATATACACATAGACATACACACACTGTATACATATATACACATAGACACACACACACTGTATACATATATACACATAGACATACACACACAGTATACATATATACACACACAGTATACATATATACACACACAGTATACATATACACACAGGCACACACCAGCACTTTTCACCCAAAAATCTGCCTGATTGAACACACTGTTGCCCCCCCATCTCCTGACATGCTGGGACTTGTAGTGCTCCAGCAGCTCACGGGCACATTCGGTGGTAATACAGGAGAGGAGAGGACTGTGCCTGTGTACTGGTGGGCAGGTAATCAGTAGGCAGGGTAGCAGAAATTGGGGGATTCTCACAGCAAAATGATGTCGGCAAGGGACATTTCAGGGACAGATGTAAAAAAACACAGATTTTTACATACTGTCCCTGGTTTTACTTAGGCTGGCCACCCTGATGGGGCCTCTAGTGGCCCTGGGGCCCTCGGGCACTGCCTGAGTGCCCGAATGGTCAGTCCGCCCCTGCCCATTACCACAGTTGCGGGGAATAGGCCCTTGCCCTCATCAACATAGTGACAAAGTGCTTTGCAAGGGGGGTCCCCCCTGGCAAGATATCACACATTTCAAGGGCATATTGCCTCAGGCTATTTTTTGTTCTTGTAGGGGGTCCCCCTTAAAATTCATAACAATCCAAACCACCACATCTACCAGACCAGAGCTGCGGAAGAGGCTCTTGTTCTCATCAACATGGTGACAAGGTGCTTTGCAAGGGAGCTCCTCCTGGCAAAATTCCACCCATTTCAAGGTCATAGTGCCTGGCATGGTTCAGGAGGAGGGGCCACATGCTCTTTCCTCCTTTCCTGGCTTTCCAGGCTGCATACTTGGATAAGGGTCTGGTATGGAATTTGGAGAGACCTCATGCCATACCAGTCCTGACCCCCATTACCAGAGTTGTGGAGAATAGGCCCTTGTCATCATCATAGTGACAAAGTTCTATCAAGGGGGGGTCCCCTCTGGCAAGATACCACCCATTTCAAGGGTAAAGTGTCTCAGGCTATTTTTTGTTCTTGTAGGGGGTCCCCCTTAAAATTCCTACCAGACCAGAGCTGCGGAAGAGGCTCTTGTTCTCATCAACATGGTGACAAGGTGCTTTGCAAGGGGGCTCCTCCTGGCAAAATTCCACCCATTTCAAGGTCATAGTGCCTGGCATGGTTCAGGAGGAGGGGCCACATGCTCTTCCCTCCTTTCCTGGCTTGCTAGGCTGCATACTTGCATAAGGGTCTGGTAAAAAAAAATTTGGGGGACCAAGGGACCTTTGGCTAGTTTTTCATTTTTTTTTTCTTGTAGGGGCCCCCCATAAAATTCTAATTCAGTCCTGACCACCACATCTACCAGATCAGGGCTGTGGAAGAGGCTCTTGTTCTCATTAACATGGTGACAAGGTGCTTTGCCAAGGGGGTTCCCCCTGGCAAGGTAACCAGCCATTTTAAGGGCACGGGGCCTGGCATGGTTCAAGAGGAGGGTGAATGTTCTTCCCACCCTTAATGGCTTGGCAGGCTGCATACAGAGATAAGGTTCTGGTATGGAATTTTTTTGTGTGGTGTCCACTTTGCCATCCATAGCAACTGAACTGTTTCCTAGGGCAGTACCCAGCCCCTCATGCCATTTGTTTGACAATCCCACGCCTATTAGCCTAGGAAATGGCCTTTAACATTTGGGTTCAGTGAGGTACGGATTCGGCACGCAAATTTTAGTACATCCCTGAACCTGCCCCCAACCGCGCTCAGGTGTGTTCAGCTCATCATCACTAAACATCACCACAATCACTAAGGTAAATGGAAATTCACTTTAGAAACTGAACCTGTTCTACTCCTTTAGTAAATCAGTCCCATTCAGTGACCTCAAAGCAACGTAACTCTCTATATTACAGTAAATGGAAACTGGTTATTTAATGGTTTGGCCATTGTGTGGATTGTTTTGGGTAAGTGATGATTACGGTGTGTGATTTGTGTTACACGTACCTCTATACACTAAATGTGTAGTCAGGTCAACTCACAACACAAAACGGCCCCCAATATCAAATACTGGTCAGGTGGCTTCACTCCCTCACCTCCATCACACCTTTTGTTGGGCAGACAAAAGACAAATATTTCTAAGGTCTTAAAGTCAACAGCTGATGTCAGGGGAGGGCCAGTCATTGCATCCCAGGAAACTTCCTCCCCTGGCTACAGAATTGGTCAGGACAGAGTGAGCAAGAGACAGAAAGAGAGAGACAGAGCAAGGGAGGGAGAGAGAGAAGAGTGACAGAGAGACATAAGAAGAGAGAAGCGAGAGTAGAAGAGCTCTACAGAGAAAAGAACACTAAGAAAAAGAGAGAGAGCGAAGAGAAGGAGAAAGAGAAGAGCGAGAGAGCGAAGAGAAGGAGAAAGAGAAGAGCGAAGAGAAGGAGAAAGAGAAGAGCGAGAGAGCGAAGAGAAGGAGAAAGAGAAGAGCGAGAGAGCGAAGAGCAACTGAGAGAAGAGAGAGGTAAGTGATTGGCTACTAGCTGACAGAATGTTACATATAAGGATCTACAACTTCTATTCGCTTCGCCCAACTTCTGTTCCCCAGGACACACCAATGCATGGATGCCCAGTAAGCATAAGGAAAATCTTTGCCACATTTTTGCAAAAAATTTTAAACTTTTGGTAAACATTTCCATATTGCAGTAATGTATGTAAAAAATGTTACATGCCTAACATTTGTAAGGAGGCACTGTGATGGTGACACCTGATGTAACGGGAGGGAAAGGTGGGGAAACCTGATGTAAGGGGGCACTGTGATAGGGACACTTGATATGGGGGGGGGCACTGTGATGGGGACACCTGATATACAGGGGCACTCTAATGGAGCACCTGATGTAGGGGGAACCTGATGTAAGGGGGGACTGTGATGGGGACACCTAATGTAAGGGGGCACTGTGATGGGGGCACCTGATATAAAGGGGCACTCTAAAGGGGGAACCTGATGTAAGGGGGGACTGTGATGGGGACACCTGATATAAAGGGGCACTCTGATGGGGCACCTGACGTAAAGGGGCACTGTGATAGGGGCACCTGATATAAAGGGGCACTCTGATGGGGCACCTGACATAAAGGGGCACTGTGATAGGGGCACCTGATATAAAGGGGCACTCTGATGGGGCACCTGACATAAAGGGGCACTGTGATGGGGAACCTGATATAAAGGGGCACTCTGATGGGGCACCTGAAGTAAAGGGGCACTGTGATAGGGACACTTGATATAGGGGGAGGCACTGATGTAAGGGGGCACTGTGATGGGAACACCTAATGTAAGGAGCACTCTGAGGGTATCTGATGTAAGGGGGCACTGTGATGAGGGCACCTAATGTAAGGGGCACTCTGATGGGGGCATCTGATGTAAGGGGGCACTGTGATGGGGGCACCTGATGTAAAGGGGGAAATGTGGGGATACCTGATGTAAGGGGGCACTCTGATGGGAACACTTAATATATGGGGGGGCATTGTGATGGGAACACCTAAAGTAAGGAGGCACTCTGTTGGGGACACCTAATGTAAGGGGGCACTGTGATGGGTACACCTGGTGCAAGGGGGCACTCTGCTGGGGATACTTGATGTAAGGGGGCACTCTGTAATGTACATGTGCATCTATGGCAGCAGAGGTTTCTGTGCTGGCAGCGCACTTCCTACGTACTCCCAGCACAGTGACTGAGCTGTCACAGACAACTCCTGGTCTCTGTTTGTGGTCGGGACCAGTGGGGCGGGCTCCTGATCCCATTGTGAAGACCCAGTTAAAGGACCACCAAGAAGAAGTGAGAAGGGGTTTAGTATTTTTTTTTCAAAGAAACTCAAAATGTGAAAAAAAAAAAACATTTCATCAAAATCTCTCTGCTCAACCCTAATCACCAGTCATATGACCAGTGTCCATCTGAGGGTTTAGAGCAGCCTTTCTCAACCAGGGTTCCTCCAGAGGTTGCAGGGGCATTGTGATGAGGCCACCTGATGTAAGGGAGAACTCTGATGGGGGACATCTGATGTAAGGGGGCACTGTGATGGGAACACCCAATGTAAGGGGCATTCTGATGGGAACACCTAATGTAAGGGGGCATTCTGATGGGAACACCTAATGTAAGGGGGCATTCTGATGGGAACACATAATGTAAGGGGGCACTCTGATTGAGCATCTGATGTAAGGGGGCATTGTGATGGGGCACCTAATGAAGGGGGCACTGTGACTTGTAACTTTGTATTAGTCCCCCCCCAGTAATCAGATGTACATTGTAACTTTGTATTAGTCCCCCCCCCAGTAATCAGATGTACATTGTAACTTTGTATTAGTCCCACCCCAGTAATCAGATGTACATTGTAACTTTGTATTCGCCCCCCCCCCCCCAGTGGTCAGACTGTACATTGTAACTTTGTATTCGCCCCCCCCCCCAGTGGTCAGACTGTACATTGTAACTTTGTATTAGCTCCCCCCCCAGTAATCAGATGTACATTGTAACTTTGTGTTACCCCCCCCCAGTAATCAAATGTACATTGTAACTTTGTATTAGTCCCCCCCCCCCAGTAATCAGATGTACATTGTAACTTTGCATTAGTCCCCCCCCCCCAGTAATCAGATGTACATTGTAACTTTGTATTAGTCCCCCCCCCAGTAATCAGATGTACATTGTAACTTTGTATTAGTCCTCCCCCCCCAGTAATCAGATGTACATTGTAACTTTGTATTAGTCCTCCCCCCCCAGTAATCAGATGTACATTGTAACTTTGTATTAGTCCCACCCCAGTAATCAGATGTACATTGTAACTTTGTATTAGTCCCCCCCCCAGTAATCAGATGTACATTGTAACTTTGTATTAGTCCCACCCCAGTAATCAGATGTACATTGTAACTTTGTATTAGTCCTCCCCCCCCAGTAATCAGATGTACATTGTAACTTTGTATTAGTCCTCCCCCCCCAGTAATCAGATGTACATTGTAACTTTGTATTAGTCCCACCCCAGTAATCAGATGTACATTGTAACTTTGTATTAGTCCCACCCCAGTAATCAGATGTACATTGTAACTTTGTATTAGTCCCCCCCCAGTAATCAGATGTACATTGTAACTTTGTATTAGTCCCCCCCCAGTAATCAGATGTACATTGTAACTTTGTATTAGTCCCCCCCCAGTAATCAGATGTACATTGTAACTTTGTATTAGTCCTCCCCCCCCAGTAATCAGATGTACATTGTAACTTTGTATTAGTCCCCCCCCCCCCAGTAATCAGATGTACATTGTAACTTTGTATTAGTCCCACCCCAGTAATCAGATGTACATTGTAACTTTGTATTAGCCCCCCCCCCCCCAGTAATATGATGTACGTTGCAACTTTGTATTAGTCCCCCCCCAAGTAATCAGATGTACATTGTGACTGTTTATTAGTCTCCCCCCCCCCAGTAATCAGATGTACATTGTAACTTTGTGTTAGCCCCCCCCCCAGTAATATGATGTACGTTGTAACTTTGTATTAGTCCCCCCCCCCAAGTAATCAGATGTACATTGTGACTGTTTATTAGTCTCCCCCCCCTCCCCCCCCCAGTAATCAGATGTACATTGTAACTTTGTATTAGTCCCCCCCCAGTAATCAGATGTACATTGTAACTTTGTATTAGTCCCCCCCCCAGTAATCAGATGTACATTGTAACTTTGTATTAGTCCCCCCCCCAGTAATCAGATGTACATTGTAACATTGTATTAGTCCCCCCCCAGTAATGAGATGTACATTGTAACTTTGTATTAGTCCCACCCCAGTAATGAGATGTACATTGTAACTTTGTATTAGTCCCCACCCAGTAATCAGATGTACATTGTAACTTTGTATTAGTCCCCCCCAGTAATCAGATGTACATTGTAACATTGTATTAGTCCCCCCCCAAGTAATCAGATGTACATTGTGACTGTTTATTAGTCTCCCCCCCCCCCCCCCCCAGTAATCAGATGTACATTGTAACTTTGTACCTGTTTGCAGCGCGGTTCATATTTATCCATCCATAGACCCATTATGAGACCCATCATCAGACCCATCATCAGACTCACCATCAGACAGATCATCAGACCCATCATCAGACAGATCATCAGACTCACCATCAGACAGATCATCAGACCCATCATCAGACAGATCATCAGACCTATCATCAGACCCATCATCAGACCCATCATTAGACCCATCATTAGACCCACTATCAGACAGATCATCAGACCCATCATCAGACCCATCATTAGACCCACCATCAGACAGATCATCAGACCCATCATTAGACCCATCATCAGACAGATCATCAGACAGATCATCAGACCCATCATCAGACAGATCATCAGACCCATCATCAGACAGATCATCAGACCCATCATCAGATCCATCATTAGACCCATCATTAGACCCACCATCAGACAGATCATCAGACCCATCATCAGACAGATCATCAGACCCATCATCAGATCCATCATTAGACCCATCATTAGACCCACCATCAGACAGATCATCAGACCCATCATCAGACAGATCATCAGACCCATCATCAGACAGATCATCAGACCCATCATCAGACCCATCATTAGACCCATCATTAGACCCACCATCAGACAGATCATCAGACCCATCATCAGACCCATCATTAGACCCACCATCAGACAGATCATCAGACCCATCATTAGACCCAGAATCAGACAGATCATCAGACCCATCATTAGACCCAGCATCAGACAGATCATCAGACCCATCATTAGACCCAGCATCAGACAGATCATCAGACAGATCATCAGACCCATCATCAGACAGATCATCAGACCCATCATCAGACAGATCATCAGACCCATCATCAGACAGATCATCAGACCCATCATCAGATCCATCATTAGACCCATCATCAGACAGATCATCAGACCCATCATCAGACCCATCATTAGACCCAGCATCAGACAGATCATCAGACCCATCATTAGACCCAGCATCAGACAGATCATCAGACCCATCATCAGACAGATTATCAGACCCATCATCAGACCCAACATTAGACCCATCATCAGACAGATCATCAGACAGATCATGAGACCCATCATCAGACCCATCATCAGATCCATCATTCGACCAATTATTAGACCCATCATAAGACCCATCATTGACCCATCATAAGACCCATCATCAGACCCATCATCAGACCCATCATCACACCAATCATTAGACCCATAAAGAAGACAACACGAGGGGTCATGTGCAGGGTGACCAGCAACGCCCCCTAGTGTTTCCACCCTTGTAAAACATACAGTGGTGCAGCATTTTCAATATAGAGGGCAGGATTGAGGTTTTGGTTGCTCTGTGCACCCCTATTTGGCTTGGCCACATTGTAACTTTGTATTAGTCCCCCCTCCCAGTAATCAGATGCACATTGCAACTTTGTGTTAGTCCCCCCCCCCCCCCAGTAATCAGATGTACATTGTAATTTTGTATTAGCCCCCCCCCCAGTAATCAGATGTACATTGTAATTTTGTATTAGCCCCCCCCCCAGTAATCAGATGTACATTTTAACGTTGTATTAGTCCCCCTCAGTAATCAGATTGTACATTGTAACTTTGTATTAGTATCCACCTCCCCCCCTCACCCTAGTGATCAGACTGTACATTGTAACTTTGTTGCAAGTCACAATGTGAGAGGCTGCAGCAGGGGCAGATCTGTATCAGACATTTGTGAACACAGCCAAGAACTAGGATTTATTGGATTGTCGTCTCTGAGCTGGCATCTCAGTCCAGGAAGTAGAGGGTGACCCTGGATGAGGCCTGAACAAGGATGGCACTGTCCTTCTGGGGTGAAAACCAGGTTAAGGCATTGTCAGTTTACTGTGATCAGTAATAAGAACCTGGAAGGGTCACACTGGCACATTATTCATCATGCTGCACTTCTCATGAAATAATGGATCGGAGGCCCAGTCTGGGATGAATGAATGAATGAGTGACTTGTATAGCGCTACCTATGTGAACTGAATCGCCTCAGGGCGCTTTTTGCCACCGGTGTCCATCTGCAGTATAGCATGGTCCTTTACCCCATGGGGTCCCGACGCGCTTACAAACACATACACATACAACATACACATATTTGGCCATTTTTTTTGACAGGACCTAATTAACCTACCAGCATGTCTTTGGAGTGTGGGAGGAAACCGGAGTACCCAGAGGAAACCCACGCAGGCACAGGGAGAACATGCAAACTCCAGGCAGATGGTGTCGTGGTCAGGATTTGAACCAGTGACCCTATTGCTGCTAGGTGAAAGTGCTAACCACTACACCACTGTGCTGCCCTGGGATGTTCAACTATGATGTCCAGGGATGGGGAGATCCTATGTGGGACAAGTTCTCGATGGGGGTTTTAGTTCTGACACGTATTGTCTCTTTTCAGAGTCTGCCCTCACCTGCCAGAAGATGATGTCCAATGTGTCCAGCCAACCCATCGGGGCACAGCCAATGTCCGTCTCACAGTCGGTGACGATGACCAACGTCATGCAGCCGAATGCGTGGGGTTCAGGGATCTGCGACTGCTGCGAAGACATGGGAGTGTGTAAGTGACGTCATCAGACCCATTATCAGACCCATCCATAGCATCATAAGACCTATTATCAGACCCATCATTAGACCCATCGTCAGACCAATCATTAGACCCATCATCAGACCAATCATTAGACCTATCATCAGACCCATCATCAGACCCATCATCAGACCCATCATCAGACCCATCATCAGACCCATCATCACACCAATCATTAGACCCATCATCAGACTCAACAAGAAGATGACAAAAGGGGTCATGTGCAGGGTGATCGACAACGCCACCTAGTGTTTCCCCCTATGTTTTACAGTCGATAACAATGACCAATGCCATGCAGCCGGAGGCAAGGGGTTCAAGGACCTGCGACCGTAGACATGGGAGTGTGTAAGTGACGTCATCAGACCCATCATCAGACCCATCATTAGACCCATCCATAGACCTATCATGAGACCCATTATCAGACCCATCATCAGACCCATCATTCGACCAATTATTAGACCCATCATCAGACCCATCATCAGACCCATAATAAGACCTATCATCAGACCCATCATTAGACCCATCATCAAACTCAAGAAGAAGATGACACAAGGGGTCATGTGCAGGGTGATCAACAACGCCCCCTAGTGTTTCCCCCTATGTATCACAGTCAATAACAATCACCAATGCCATGCAGCCGGAGGCATGGGGTTCAGGGACCTGCGACTGCTGTAAAGACATGGAAGTGTGTAAGTGACGTCATCAGACCCATTATCAGACCCATCATCAGACCCATCATCAGACCATCATCAGACCCATCCATAGACCCATCATGAGACCCATCATGAGACCCATCATCAGACCAATCATTAGACCCATCATCAGACCCATCATTAGACCCATCATCAGACCCATCATTAGACCCATCATCAGACCCATCATTAGACCCATCATAAGACCCATCATCAGACCTATCATCACACCAATCATTAGACCCATCATCAGACTCAAGAAGAAGATGACACAAGGGGTCATGTGCAGGGTGATCAACAACGCCCCCTAGTGTTTCCCCCTATGTATCACAGTCAATAACATCGACCAATGCCATGCAGCCGGAGGCATGGGGTTCAGGGACCTGTGACTGCTGCAAAGACATGGGAGTGTGTAAGTGATGTCATCAGACCCATTATCAGATCCATCGTCAGACCCATCATCAGACCCATCATCAGATCCATCATCAGACCCATCATCAGACCCATCATCAGACCCATCATCAGACCCATCATCAGACCCATCATTAGACCCATCCATAGACCAGAAAAGAAAAATTACCGCGCTAACACAATAAGTAGCTGCAGTTCTAAAATTGTGGGATATACACAATCAATAAGACAATATAGTACACCTGTTTGCAGCGCGGTTCATATTTATCCATCCATAGACCCATTATGAGACCCATCATCAGACGCATCATCAGACCCATCATCAGACCCATCATTAGACCCATCATTAGACCCATCATAAGACCCATCATCACACCCATCATCACACCCATCATCACACCCAAAAAGAAGACAACACGAGGGGTCATGTGCAGGGTGACCAGCAACGCCTCCTAGTGTTTCCGCCTATGTATAACATACAGTGGTGTAGCATTTTCAATATAGAGGACAGGATTGCAGTTTTGGTTGCTCTGTGCATCCCTATTTAGCTTGGCCACTCAGCAGTGCCAGTTTTACTTGTCTACCTGGGCAACGTTTGAAATTTTTCGCACGCATGTTAAAATATCCACTTGAAGACCAGGCCTTTTCTAGCACTTTTTGTTTACGACTAAAAATCTGTATTTTTTGTCAGAAAATTACTTAGAATCCCCAAACATTATATATTTTTTTAGCAGAGAAACTAGAAAATAAAATGTCGATCGTTGCAATTTTTTATGTCACACCGTGTTTACACAGTGTTTTTTCAAACTGGCCAGGCTAACTAGTCACTGGATTGCATTTGCAAGCAGCAGGAGGGGACGTCCCCCTTCCCTGGGCCCACCCAATCGACTAGCCGGTGCTTCAGCCGACTGATCATAGAGGCAAACAAAGAACCAGGACGGCTTTGATTGCCTCTATGATATAGGAACCCGGAAGCGATGGGCATGCATCACTTCCTGGTTACCCATATGTAAACGGCACCATTTTTAAAACTGAAAAGCATCTGATCACACCGATCTTGGTATTTTGAATACTTTTATGGGCAGAGGAGGGATCTGGGGTCTTATAGACCCCAGATCTTTTAATTAAGAGTACCTGTCATGTGCCTATTGTTGTCACAAGGGATGTTTACATTTAAAAAAAAATATATAAAAAAAAATGTAAACCCCCCCCCCCATGCTTACATGCAAAGCCAAACGCACACGTCAGTCCTGTACATGCGCAAACAGTGATCGTCCCACAAATATAAGGCATCAGATCATGAGCAGTAATTTTAGCACCAGATCTCCTGTGTAAATCTAAAGTGGTAACCTGTGAAGTCTTCTAAATGGAAAGCATAATTTACGTTGCATGTGCATGCGCAATTTCAAAGCGTGACATGTTTGGTATCTACTGGAAAGGACTGGAGAGGAAAGCTCTGATCAAACTAAGCAGGAACTGGTGAAGAAGGATTTGGTCAAACTAGGCATAGAATGGAAGGAAGAGCTTTGCTTAGGCTAGGCAGGCACTGGAGGAATGGGATCTGGTCATGCTATACAGGGACTGAAAAGGTCAAGAATCTGATCATATGAAGGGGGGTGGTCAGGTTAAGCATCTGGTCACACTAGGCAGGGGCTGGACAGGTGAAGCATCTGGTAATATGCAGGGGATGGGCAGGTCAAGAACATTGCTTTACCAGACAGGGGCTAGACAGGTGAAGCATCTGATTATATGCAGGGGCTGGGCAGGTCAAGCATCTGGTCATACTAGGCAGGGGTTGGACAGGTAAAGCATTTGGTCACACTAGGCATAGGCTGGACAGGACAAGCATCTGGTCACTTTAGGCAGAGGCTGGATCGGTCAAGCATCTGGTCACACTAGGCAGGGGTTGGACAGGAGAAGCATCTGGTCACACTAGGCAGGGGCCTCTACAGGACAAACATCTGGTCACACTAGGCAGATGTCCCTACAGGACAAGCATCTGGTCACACTAGGCAGGGGCCTCTACAGGACAAGCATCTGGTCACACTAAGCAGATGTCTCTACAGGACAAGCATCTGGTCACACTAGGCAGGGGCTGGACAGGACAAGCATCTGGTCACATTAGGCAGGGCTGGACAGGACAAGCTTCTGGTCACATTAGGCAGGGGCTGGACAGGACAAGCATCTGGTCACATTAGGCAGGGGCTGGGCAGGACAAGCATCTGGTCACATTAGGCAGGGGCTGGACAGGACAAGCATCTGGTCATATTAGGCAGGGGTTGGACAGGTCAAGCACCTGGTCACACTAGGCAGGGGTTGGGCAGGTCAAGCATCTGGTCACACTAGGTAGGGGCTGGATAGGTCAAGCATCTGGTCACACTAGGTAGGAGCTGAACAGATCAAGCATCTGGTCACACTAGGCAGGGGCTGGACAAGCATCTGGTTAGAGTAGACAAGGAAGGAAAGGCTTTGATGATGGGACTAGAGGGGAAGGTTCTAGTATGACTAGGGGGAGAGACTGGAAGGGTGAACCATTTGATCAGACTAGAGAAGGACTGGAGGAAAGGATTGTTTACACTAGATATTGATCGGAGGAATCAGGGAACTGATCATACTAATCAGGAACTGGAGGGGAATGGGCATGGGTCAAACTAGACTGGAGGGGAAGATTCTGGTCAGACTAGACTAGAGAAAGTCTGGAATTGTCAAGCATGTGATCAGACTAGGAAGGGACTGGAGTGGAAGGATCTGTTAGACTAATAATCATTGACTGGAGGGGTCAGTAATCTGAAACTGGGTGGGAACTATGGTTTTGGTGAAGAATTATGATTGGCCAGGATTGCCATCAGCTAAGGATCAGCTTAGTCTGTGAACAGACAAGGTCTGGTCAAACAAGAGACAGTTCCAGAGCCAATGGACAAACTTTAACAACCATAGAGGAACCAGGGGAAGCCAAGTAGCTTCTAGGAGCATTCAGGGAACAGGTCCAATAAGTTGCTCGTGGGCACTATGCAAGCACTTTTCTTCAATCCCTCCTTCTCTCCCATGCAGGTTGCTGTGCCTTCTGGTGCTTCCCATGCTTTCAGTGCAAGACGGTCAGCGACTTTGGAGAATGTTTGTGCCTTCCTCTGCTGGATCCAGGATGTTTTGCCTATACTGGGAGTAGCATGGTCTGTCCTCCCATTTCTATGGCCATGAGAGCAGCTGTGAGAGAGAGATACAAAATCCCTGTAAGTTTATATTTGGTGGGGGCTGGGGGTGCCATGGGTCTCAGACCTTCATTGTATCAAAAACAGCGAAGCAATAAGAACATGCATATGAAGAAAGCTAAGACTCATCTAGGGGAATTCAGTAAAGCATTACCGACACATTTCTGGTGGTGGTTTATCCACACCTGATTTAGGAAAGCTTTTGTATCATTACAGATAATGACGACAAATTCAAGTAGTTCTAACTACCACCATTTTAAGAATTTCCATCAGTTCACAGATTTCTGGGAGTAATTTAGACCCGTTTTAAGCTGGTGCACAGAGGTCCTCCAGTGCTCAGAGTGGGGTAAGTCTGTGCCGGGGAGCTTGTAGGCAGGTGCAGTTTACTTTCTCCACTGCAGGTGGCGCTCTTTCACAGCAGTACTGCAGTTGGAGAAGAAGTCAGGTTGAACATAGTTCCTCTATGGTTTCCTCGGTCACTAGGGAAGCATCCAATTGGATGCTGCTGCCCCATGTGACTCTGGCAGCCATATTGGGTCAGGCAGAGCCTATTTGAGGTCCTTGCTCCTAGGTTTGGCACGCATTTGCGAGTCAGTAGAGTAGGGAGAGGTATCCTGCCTGGTAGGGACAGTACAACCCACAGGTACAGGTTCCTGATGAGGAGGGAAAGCGCATGGCTTGCAACTTCTCTGGGCACCTGCCTTTTGGGCACAAGATGGCCAAGTCGCACGCTTGCCCTCTCTACAGACACCAACAGTGTGGCTACATTCTGCTCTCTTCATGCTGTTGGAACTCTGACTGTTCCTGGTTGGGCTGCCTTCCCACCAGATTATTTGTGAACTGTTTCTGCATCATTTCAATACAAGTTCTTTCATTGCAAATGGGGTTGAGTGTGTTTTTCCGCCACACCATGCTGCACCCCACCTACAAGCAGTCGTGAATGTGACCCACCCAGAGCCCCATTCATTAGAATTTCTGACAGTAAGCTAAATGTAAACAAAGGGGATGGTGATAATAGTGGTAATGTCCTTTTTTGGCAAATTACTTTTGTCACTGGGTGGGCAAAGCCTGATGAGGAACTGAAAGATTTGTTCCCTATCAGTCTGTTTTACTTTGATTGACAGTGGGTGGATCTGAAAGCAGCTATTGGACTGAATAGCAGCTACGGATCATCCTCTGCTGTGCAAATACCCCTTTAAAAAAAAAAAACTTTGCTGATGGGCCTCTCTCTATACACAAGGTGGTCAAATGAGGGTCTCCTTAGGCTGCAAACAGATGGGACACAAGTCCTAAAATGAATACATCCCATCGCGTGGTATGTCTGCTCCGCTGACTAACTGGGATTTCCATGGTGCTGATAATACAGAACTGTAAGATTAATGGGTTCCATTGTCATCTGATGTTCATTCTACCTGTAAGTTGCCCTGATGGATAAGAGCTTCTCCTGGCTCGATTGGTTTGGATGTGAATTGTATCAAATGGATGTGAAACAATACTTTCTGGGTTATTTACTCTCTGATGGAGGCACTTTGGGTTCTTTAAGGTTGAACACTTTTTACATTGTCTTTGCTTTGTCCACTGACCTTCTTCTCTCCTTCTGGTCAGGGCTCCATCTGTGATGACTGCTGCATGCTCTACTGGTGCTTCACTTGCTCCTGGTGCCAAATGGCTCGTGAAATCAAGAAGCACAAAAACCCGGTCAACTTTATGACAGCGCAGACAACCTCCGTGAGCGTGGCTATGAACCCTCAGCCTTACCCACAACCTCAGGCCTACCCACAACCTCAGCCCTACCCACAACCCTACCAGCCATACCCACAACCTCAGCCCTACCCACAACCCTACCAGCCATACCCACAACCAACATACTAGAATACTGCATACAACCCACCACAGGTCACTTCAAGAGGTTACCATAAGTGGCTGTAGAACATGAGCACACATCTAATCACAAAACAGCATGGCAAGATTTGGTGGGCTTTCTGGGTGCAGATTAACTTAATGCAAATATTGCTAAAGTCTATTTGTAGCCAAAACTATTTTCATCTTTTTTTCTACTTCTAAGTAGAGTAGGGTATTTCTATTAAGGTTTTTGTGTATTCAGGTCATGCTCTAGCTAGTAGTAGTTGGTCACATTCAACTTACCTGTGTCTGTAATGGTTAGTACATTTCCCTACCTATCCAAGTGGTTTCATCAACTGAGGAAGTCAAGTCAAATACAGGGTGACTAACTACAGCTAGCTATAGGGTACAGTTAAAACCCCTTCTATGTGCATTTCTGTCTGTTATCCCCTGACTTAATGTCCTGAGATACAACAGTAAATATGAAAAAATCTCCACAAAGTCAGGGTCAATCACCTCCTAGACAACCGCCAAGTGTCCCCATTGGAAGACTGTCCCTCACATGCTGTACCGATAATAACGGTTACCCAGACCAGGGGTCTCCAAACTGTCCAAACAAGACAGTTTACAGTCCTTTAGACTTTACGGGGCTGGATTGTGGCCAGTGGGGTAGAAAATGTCCCAGGGTCCAGCATCAGTAGGAGTAAACAATGCCTCGGGTGTGGTGTTCAGTTGCATAGTACCTGTGATCAGTAGGAGGAGGAATAGTGCCCCATCATTGGCATCAATGGCCCATCATTGGTGTTGGTGGGAGGAATAGTGCCCGTCATTGGTATCACCGGGAGGAATAGAGCCCCAGCATTGGCGTCAGTGGCCCAACACTGGCGTTGGTAGGAGGAATAGTGCCCTGCCATTGGTATTACTGGAAGGAATAGAGCCCCATCGCTGGCATCAGTGGGATTCATAGTGCCCCATCATTGCTATCAGTGGGTGTAACAGTACCCCATCACTGCTATCAATGGGAGGAATAGTGCCCCACCATTGGTTGGTTTCAATGAATGAAATGGTGACTCACCATTGATAATAGTGGAAGAAATGGCACCCCATCATTGGTGTCATTTGGGGGAGTTATACCCCACTGGTGGTGTTAGTGTTAGGGATAGTACCTCAAATCGGTGGGAGGAATAGTGCTCCGAGGGCCTGATAAAGGCTATCAAAGGGCCACATCTGGCCATCGGGCTGCAGTTTGGAGACCATTGACCTAGACAAATAGAAACGGTTAATTTCCCCAATTGGGTTACACAGACCTCAGGGAACAGCTGGCGTACAGACACCGCAATGCGACCAAAAAATTCAACCTCATATTGCAGAATTGGTTGGATAACCCCAACCTTGCTCCCCCTCAGTTAGTAATGGATAGATTGCTGCAGTTCTAGACCCTTCTCCTGTTTCTAGGATTTCCTCCTGAGCTTGAGAATCTTCCTACAATACATGTGCTGTGTTGATGAAAACTCATGCGATACATATGCCTATGAACAAGCCTGGAGGAAGGTGTCCTTTATTCTCCTCTCCTTTCTTTCTTTTATTTCTATTATTATTATTATTATTTTCTTCCCCCTTTTTTTTTTTGTCTAAGTATTACTAGAAACAAGTATATGAGCCTGATGCAGGTAACTGCTTACTATGTACATGTATGTTTAATCTGTATACAATCCAGCTGAAGTGGTGTATGTATACTTTCTTACCGTATCTCAGTTACCCATTATTCTCGTCAATAAAAAAAGTTTTGATATAAAGAAAAAATATAAACCTCAAACAAAAATATTCAGCACACAAACGATTGGTAGATCTCATACTTTTACTGAGATCTTAGTAGCAAAACATAGACAGTTCAGAAACACAATGATCTCCTTTCTCAAGGTGACACATCCAACCCTAGCTCTAAGGATCTGTCACCTTAAGAATGGACACCATTGTGTCTCTAAAACATCTGTGTATTGTACTGCACTTTGTTTTGCTACTAAAATATCATTAAGAGTTTGAAATCTACCATCATTGTGGTCAGATTCATGTGGTAGTGAGCCCTTGTAAAAATCCAAATGCACAGAGTCTAAGCCCTAGCCTGCTTCTTCACCAAAGCCTCTGATAGTGGGGATGGAGTTTCAGCAAGCTGGAAACCAGTTCATGGCCCCCAAGTTGGCCCAGCTGAGAAAGGCATATGCAGAGTACAGATGGCAGGAGAGAGAAGAGGATCACGGAAATGAGCCGAGGTCAGGGCGGGCTGCAGGCAAGCAAAAACTATAGATTAGGCTTTGGTCGGTACACGGGAAGTCATACACCGAATACGACTAATACAAGGCAAACCAGGAGCTCAGAGAAACTGGGAAGTTGCTCAGGCAACGTGGGCTGCACTGATCATATCTATCTATGTATAGTGAAGCAGACTGGGGATGGGACAGGAAATGATAGAAGGAAAAGGGATATGAATCCACAGTAGAGCTTGGCAACGCCCATAGTTGAGCACAGAAGCCAGCAGCACACGTGAATAGAACCACAGGTGTAGCAAAAGCACTGCAGCAAGAAAGTAAGAATTTCACATGCAGGAAACTGTAGGCCAGACCATGACAGTTGGTGTGCTGGATATTTTTGGTTTTACACAGTGTCTCCATTAGTAGTTATAGGCAACCTTTGCATTATTATAAGTTTGTGTGAGTGAGGTATAACTGAGTTGTAGGCTGTGCTCACCTCTGTGTCCATGGGCCTCCAGTTTACTTCTTGGAAGTCTCGATTCAAGCTGCTGAAAACTGTAATGTAGGCCTGGCATAAAATATCCAAGTCATGGAGCCTATAGGAAGACAAGCTCTTCTTGTTGCCATCAGGTAGCACACAAAAGCAAAACCGTGTGCAAATCTGGAAATTGTCTCCAAGATGGAGGAGCAAGTAGAAGACTGATATGGTTGGACTTCATATCAAGTTCAAGAATGAGAAGCCATGGCCTGCTCCTGAAGTTTATCAATGATTAGATCAGCAACCACCATTAAGATCTGAGGAGAAAGCATCTTCATGCAGATAACATGAAGGGAAGGGTCACACCAAGCACTGAACTTGAGAAAGGAGCATACATGCTCGTACTGTGCATTGCGCATGCTCCGAAATGTGTTGTGCACTCCCCTTTCCTGGTATGTCATCATGCCAGCGTTGCGATCCACGTTGTGCTTCATGGAGAGTTCTGCCCTGGGTGATCTGGATGAGAGTGGCTGGCTATTCTCCTCCTGCATAACGGCTTCTGTTTGTGGGCCTTGGGCGTTCTACACCTTTTGATGTCAACCAGCTTTTATGAGCCTTACATCTTTGCACTTCCTGTGAGTTGCCCCTTTTTAGTGTACTAATAAACTGCTTGATGATACTACACTTGACATTGTAGGACTTAAGCCCAGATTCCTAATACTCTCCCATTTACCACACATTAACCTCCCTCCAAAAACATCATAAATGACTCAAACTAGTTCTTGGAGTAAATGGCCTTACGGCCTTATTTATTAAACTTATAAATTAACATAAATATAACATAAATAACCGTAAACTTTAATAATAACTTTATTGGGGTAAATGTAAGAGCAAACAACTATTACCCTGGTCACTGCAAACAAATTCTTTTACTTTGAACCTACCAGTCGGCAACCCCTGACTCGGAGGCAGTACCCCAACCTTCCCAGTGACCTAACCTTTTACCTCCTCCAGGTTAACCCCTAATAGCCTGAAAGTACCCAACATCAATCCCCATCCTTCCATGGATGGGTACCAGCAAAACCCCCCATCCGATGGATGGGTACCATAACACAACCCCCATCCCCTGGATGGGTACCACATGTTTCATACATGTAACGTAACTTATCCTATTCCAGGAAACCAAAAAACTGCCACAGCACGCAAGGGGTAACCCCTTATCCTTGCGCGCACCTCCACACCCTCAAACCTCTCTGAATCCCTTCTTGCAAACCTAAAGACCATAAATCCGTCACCACCTCATTAAGATGTACACCGTTACTGCGTAGATACCTCCAGGTATCTATCTCCAGCTCTCTATGGCGAATGGCTAAACCCCCGTTCTTTATAAAGAATCTGCTCACTTCTTTATTCACCTTTATCCTAGCCCTGTCCACCTTCTTTGCTCAACGCCATGACAACCTGCCCACCATGTCCGACCATACTAACACCATCTTAGGATAGGCCGCTCGTAAACGCAATAAATCACACTTTATATCCCGAATAAGGTCCCTCATGGATCTGGCTCTCATGTCATTCCCACCTACGTGCAATAGCAATACATCAGGAGCCCTATCAAGGTGGGAGAACCTGTGTATTTAGCCCAACACCCTGTTCCATTGCATACCCGGGACCCCAATCCACCTGATGAGCGCCTCTTGCCTGAGGATCCTTAGCTGCCTGCCGTTCGGCCAAACGTCAGCTCTCTTGGCCCCCCAAAAAACATAGGAATGGCCGATTATCCATACCAGGCCCACTTCTTGACCTGTGAACAAGAAAGAATAATACAAAAACACGCATAAACATATAGTAACGATACCATAAAACCATAACCAAAAACTTGGCAAACTATATTTGCACCATTTGTGGGCGGACGTATAATTTAAATCTATCCGAATCCCACCTGCCAATACGCCCGATTGCCTCCTGACTCAGACCCGCCCTTGCCACCTCCGTGGCCGCCCCAATTCTAAAGGAATGAGAAGAAAAGTGTTGTGGGTCGAACCCCACCCTTGACACGCATTTTTTAAAAACCGCTATGAACTGGAATTTAGATAAAAATGCACCGTCCGCATGTATTAGAAAGGACCCTTCACATGCCGGTCTTACATCCATCAAAGATTTAACAGCCCCAACGGGGCAAATGCTTGATTTGGCAATCCTGCCGAAATCCAGGTGCCTGCCTTTTCCTGCCTGATCCGTCTTAGACCTTCTAACCCATTTTCTGATAATATCCTGCAACAACTCCACATCCCCGTACATAAGACCCCCTTGGATTTTCTTAGAAGGGCTGACCAGCTCACTTATGTGCAGTGCCCAAAAGAAGGCCAAAGCAAAAGCTGCCCGGAATAACACGCATTCGTAAACGGATATGCAGACCGTTTCCAAACCCGAAAATAACAGTTTTAGCATTTCAAATGAGACAGAGCGCCTCCCGTCCCTGCTTTTGTGTGTCTTTCTTTACCACTTGACTGCCTGTCTTAACCAAAAGTCAAGTGTAATCCCGTTGCCCTTGCCATTTAAAAAGAAAGGCCAAACCTGCCAACTTGCGGTCTATGGCAGCTGCCGAGATACCCTTTTCAAAACCCCCAATGATGAAATAAAGGACCGCTTACTCGACGTCCGGATCATCCGAGGCCATGCCTAGTTCGTTCAAACAGGCAAACCATTCTTTCCATATCTTAGAGTAGGCATTCCACGTAGCCATACTCACGGATTGCTGAATCCACTTTGCTGCAGTCCCAAAGCAATGTTCCACATCCAGTTGGGACAGGCGACCCTTTGTTGTTCCGCATCTGGTGCCAACTTCCGGAACCTGTCCCACTGAAAACGAGACAAAGCGTCAGCCAAAGTGTTGTCTATCCCAGGTAGGTGCACAGCATAGATGAATGCATTCACTTGTAAACAGCGAAGTACCAAATGACGCAACAACCTGACCACCAGAACCGATGCCGCTGTCAGACGGTTAACCACTTGAACCACCCCCAGATTGTCACAATTAAATCAGACCTTGAAATTCCTGAAAGATTCCCCCCAAAGTTCCATAGCCACAACAATTGGGAACAGTTCTAACAGAACCAGGTTCCGCAAGAACCCTGCCTCTTGCAATGCCAAAGGCCATCTGGCGGCACACCCTTGTCCCTTACAGAAAGCCCCAAACCCTGTGGAGCCCGCCGCATCAGTGAATAATTCCAGATCACAGTTGCTAATGGGACCAGACATCCAAAGAGCCCGTCCATTAAATGACTCTAAGAAAACTTGCCATACCCTCAAGTCTTCCCTATGTTCTCGGGTAAGACTCACAAAATGTGTTGGCGCCCTAATACCGGCGGTAGCGGCCGCCAGCCGCCTGCAAGAAATCCTTTCCATTGGGATGATTCGGCAAGCAAAGTTCAGCTTATCGAGTAATGATTGTAGTTGGCGTAGCTGCAATTTCCTCACCCCAATGGTCCCACGCACCTCCTCTTTTAACTTCACCAATTTTTCACTCGGAAGCCTACACTCCATCCTCATCGAGTCTATCTCAATTCCAAGAAAAGTAATAGTCACTGCGGGACCTTCTGTTTTTTCCGGGGCTAGCGGAACCCCAAATCGTTCAGCCAGATGTTGCAATGTCCCCAACAGCACTGCACAGATGTTGGAGCCCGCCGGGCCAACACATAAAAAAATCATCCAAATAACGAATGACTGAGTTGATACCCGCAACATCACGAACAGCCCATTCCAGGAATGAGCTGAACGTCTCAAATAGAGCACATGAGATAGAGCATCCCATTGGCAGGCATCGATCCACGCAGTAAGCCCCCTCCCAAGTACAGGCTGGTAGCCTAAAGCTGTCAGAATGCACAGGCAGTAGCCGGAAAGCCGATTCAATATCCGACTTTGCCATTAAGGACCCCTGCCGGTACCTCCGAACCCATGCCACTGCTGCATCGAAAGATGTGTACGTTACCGCACATTCTTCCGGTGCAATGGAGTCATTGACCGACCCCCCTTTTGGAAACGAGAGGTGGTGTATGAGTCTAAACTTGTTAGGCTCTTTTTTGGGAAACACTCCCAGTGGTGAGACCACTAAATCAGGAAGCGGCACCTCCTTGAAAGGGCCAGCCATACGCCCTAACGAAACCTCTTTTCCCAATTTTTCGGAAACCACCACTGAATGCAGCAATGCTGACCATAGATTCTTAGCCTCAGGCGGTACTGTCACCAAAGAACAAGGAATACGAAAACCACTCGTAAAGCCTGCTTCTAATGTAGCAGCCGCTGCCCGGTCGGGGTATCTACTGAGGAAAGGAAGCATCCTTTCCACCCGCACCGGAGTCCTCCCTCTTACCCGAAGCATCTCCGGCACGACCCTTTCATTTTTTAAAACACTTGGACAGTGCATGAGATCCCCCGCAGCTTGAGCATAAGTGTTTGAAGCAACAGTTGGATCCAAATCTGCAGGTGCCCTTGTTGAACTGCCAACAATAACCCCATCGCTTTTCGGTCGGTTGTCCTGGAGCTGCCGAACCTCCGACCCCTGCCTGAAAAAACTGATTAGGGGCCCTCGCCGCTGTCATCAACCTCATCCATAGACTTATGTCCTTATGGTCCCAGCGCAGAGTCGGTCTTACTGCCATCCGTTGACAAAATTGTTCATCGTAACGTAGCCAAGCCATGCCGCCATACGTCCTGTGGGTCTCGCTAATGGCTTCTAGATAAACGAACAGCGCTGAGCAGTTCTCGGGGACTTTTTCACCTACTACACTTGCCAAAATGGCAAATGCCTGTAACCAATTGGAAAATGTACGCAGAATTGAGCGGTACCTCCGCTTTTCCTCATCTTCCTTCTTGCCCTCAACTGGTTTCACCCTATCCAGGTTGAATTTCTCCAACGGCAATAACGTGAATATCTCCACATATTCGCCCTTCCATATTTTTTCTTTTATCTCCGTCTTCAAATGGGCACCCAAAGGGCCCTCAAAACAGACGTAAACTTCACTTCTTGCCGCGTCTGCCAACCTAACTGAATCTGCCTTTTTATCACCCGTTTTCCCTTGATCCCCCGGAGTCGTAGCCACGGCCGTCGGGCTGGGAGACTCCACAACAGCTGTAGCAGCCACCCCAGGCGTCACAGGTATATCGCCCGTGACTTGTGTGGCAACCACCGTTCTCGGGGGAGTTTGCGCCGTCGTCCATGCACTCGCGGGACTGATTCCTGTCCCTGACTCGACCCGTGCTACCAGTTCTTTCAGCCCTACTAACAGTTCCCGTAGGCCCTCGTTCCCAGACAGGGGCCCCACAGCTGGCGGTGGAGCCGGGTTAGTCTCAGCCCCCCCGACCCTGCTATCCCCCCCAGCCCTGCATGCTCCCTCTGTTTACCCCGCCCCAACAGGTTATGCAACAAAGTTGTAACGGAATTTGAAGAATCACACTCACCGGGCTGCCCAGGACTGGGCCCAACAGCCGCCACTCCTGGAACCACCGCCGCTGGATGTCCTTGTTCCTCGCCTCCATCCGACCCGGACAGTTCTTCCTCCGATCGATCATCGCTGTGCTCGTTCCTGTTGACCGACTGTTGCACCCCAGCTGCGGCCGCTCTGGTTGCCGCGGGTCTGCGGTGCTGTGCACGACTTTCTCTCCCCGTATTAGCGCCAGACCCGTTCGAAGCCCCTCTTGATGAACCCCTGCCTCTACTACTTTGTGGGGTGCGTGTCACCTGGCTGCTTCCTTCACTCATGCCCGACCTTGCATTCCTCGCTGACCCTCTCCTGTATTGCCCTGAGCTACTGGCCGACCCTGCCATCTGTGCTGTCTCCTGGAATGATGAGCCCCGCTCACGTGTGTCCTGACTCCTCTCCTCCCCTGCTGACCCATCCACTTGTTCAATGCATCTGCGACGGGCGGGGGGGGAAGAGCCGCGATGCCCCCCCCCACTCACAGCCGCTCTGTCCTCAGTTATAGCAGTGAGCTTCTGCTGCAGCCAGTCCGCGTCTTGAGCGGCAACCACCGCTCGCAATTGAGCTAAAAAGACCCTCCATCGCCACCATTCTAAAGGATTGTAAAGTGGAAATGAAGAGCGGTGAGGTGCTGTGTCTAATCTTCTCCTCCACCGCTCTCTGACTGATGTCACTACCCACTGCTTGTTTCACATATCCTAACTCTGACCTGCACCAGCCCCTCCCCTTCTCTAAAAGGGGAAATCTCCTACTTAAAACGGCAACTGTGCTGTCCAGCACTGTCATGCTGTCCCTGCGCCTATTGTTTCACCTTAGCTCCGAGACTCTCTTTAGAGGCACTTTTTGCTGGTTTCTGTTTCGTGGTTGGTAAAACCTGGAGACCTTGGAGATAAAACTGGACTGTAGGTTCTCAAAAATTTTTAGAATTAAAAAAAAATCTATTCAAGAGTCAATAAGTAAATGTGGAAAGTTTGGTGAGCTCAGCTCTTGTACAGGGTTAGAAGAAACCATAAAGGTTTTAGTATTTACATCAGGGAGGAAGAGATGGGGTGGATACAACTTTTGCACATTGTTTTGCAATGCTCCATCCACTTCTTAAAGGGTAAGATTGTTGCTGGTAGACAAACAGGTTTCTCAGGGGCAGAGACACACTTTAATTCTGAGCATAAATGCAAAATTGAGCATGACGTGATGACAATATTAGGCAGTGTGAAATCATAATGTTATCTGAGACCGTGAAGTCTCAGTTGTTGGCTCCACCACAAGCCTGGTGGTAGTTGTTACTCATTTCCTAGTTGCCAACCTGTACCCATCTCCTCAACTTCCCCTTATATGTCATCATTTCAAATGAGATACAAAAACACTTATCCTGTGTCTGTCAATTTAGTACAATTAGATTAGAAACTCCAGTAGCTGACCAGTCTTCTTCTCCAGTACTAGGGATGAGCTTCGTGTTCGAGTCGAACCCATGTTCGACTTGAACATCGGCTGTTCGATCGTTCGCCAAATTGCGAACAGGCATGCTGCATTTAATGGGACACAGGCATGCTGCATTTGGGGGGGCAGAGGCTGCAACTGGGGGGGCAAAGGCTGTATTTGGGGGGGGGGCAGAGGCTGCATTTGGGGGGGGCAGAGGCTGCATTTGGGGGGGGGACAGAGGCTGCATTTGGGGGGCACAGAGGCTGCATGGGGGGGGCAGAGGCTGTATTGGGGGGGCAGAGGCTGCATTTGGGGGGGACAGAGGCTTCATTTGGGGGGGACAGAGGCTTCATTTGGGGGGGGACACAGGCATGCTGCATTTAATGGGATACAGGCATGCTGCATTTAATGGGACACAGGCATGCTGCATTTGGGGGGGGGGGCAGAGGCTGCATTTGCTGCATTTGGGGGGCACAGAGGCTGCATTTGGGGGGGCAGAGGCTGCATTTGGGGGGGGACACAGGCATGCTGCATTTAATGGGACACAGGCATGCTGCATTTAATGGGACACAGGCATGCTGCATTTGGGGGGGGGGCAGAGGCTGCGTTTGCTGCATTTGGGGGGGACAGAGGCTGCATTTGGGGGGGGCAGAGGCTGCATTTGGGGGGGGACAGAGGCTTCATTTGGGGGGGATACAGGCATGCTGCATTTAATGGGACACAGGCATGCTGCATTTAATGGGACACAGGCATGCTGCATTTGGGGGGGCAGAGGCTGCATTTGGGGGGGCAGAGGCTGCATTTGGGGGGGGGACAGAGGCTGCATTTGGCGGGGATAGAGGCTGCATTTCGGAGAACAGAGGCTGCATTTAATGGGACACAGGCATGCTGCATTTGTGTTTCAATTTCTCTTTATCAAATTTTCATTTCATATATCCCGCCTCACGCTGATGAAGTCCCGCCCACAGGACGTAACGCGTACGGGGGCCAGGAGCGCATGACGTCACCCGCGGCTGTCAGCCTGTTCACGATCACACGCCATCCAGCCGGCACTCGGTTCTGAGTGCTCGGATTTGTGAGTGCATAAGTTTTTTTCTATTTTAGCAATAAAGTTTTAGAAACGGAGAGCACTATATTGTTTATGCTTTTTTTACATATTTCATCTATGCCATCTGATGAGAGTGGGAGTACTCTATGAGAAGTCACCATCGCCTGTTTCAGCTTACCTTTTGTATGGTTTATATGCTGTGTGACCTGTTTCAGGTCGAAGATTGCAGGTGAGGGGCCATCCACATATGGTGAAGGGATTTTAGTCACCTCTGATCTTACCCTAGGCGTTTGACTATCCACTGGTGATCTCATCTCCTACCTATAATTATTGAATGGACAATTTATTTGCGCAGCACTTTTATTATTCATATGTCATTTGAGGTTTTTTGTTGAATTTGCCTTTGTGCTTGCTTGCATTTATTTTATATTGTTCATGTGTCAGCGCTGAGTTGTTTTTCATTATTATATATAAACAATCATAAATATCACAACTTAATAAAAAAAAACAAAAAACAAAAAACAAATAATGACTTCCAGTTAAACAAGACGTTTCACAACAAGTTCTTCATATTTCTGTTACATAAAAGATTATCCGTTCTAATTATAAACGTCTGTGTCATTCATCACCAAGTTTCCTCATCCTAAACTCCTAAAAAACTACAGCCCCTTACCCACCCCACCCTATACTGTTCGATCGTTCGCCGAATTGCGAACAGGCATGCTGCATTTAATGGGACACAGGCATGCTGCATTTGGGGGGGCAGGGGCTGCATTTGGGGGGGGCAAAGGCTGCATTTGGGGGGGGACAGAGGCTGCATTGGGGGGGGCAGAGGCTGCATTTGGGGGACAGAGGCTTCATTTGGGGGGGACAGAGGCTTCATTTGGGGGGGGGGGGACATAGGCATGCTGCATTTAATGGGACACAGGCATGCTGCATTTAATGGGACACAGGCATGCTGCATTTAATGGGACACAGGCATGCTGCATTGGGGGGGGGCAGAGGCTGCATTTGCTGCATTTGGGGGGGACAGAGGCTGCATTTGGGGGGGCAGAGGCTGCATTTGGGGGGGACACAGGCATGATGCATTTAATGGGACACAGGCATGCTGCATTTAATAGGACACAGGCATGCTGCATTTAATGGGACACAGGCATGCTGCATTTGGGGGGGGGGGGGGCAGAGGCTGCATTTGCTGCATTTGGGAGGGACAGAGGCTGCATTTGGGGGGCAGAGGCTGCATTTGGGGGGGGGGCAGAGGCTTCATTTGGGGGGGATACAGGCATGCTGCATTTAATGGGACACAGGCATGCTGCATTTAATGGGACACAGGCATGCTGCATTTGGGGGGGACAGAGGCTGCATTTGGGGGGGCAGAGGCTGCATTTGGGGGGGACAGAGGCTTCATTTGGGGGGGACACAGGCATGCTGCATTTAATGGGATACAGGCATGCTGCATTTAATGGGACACAGGCATGCTGCATTTGGGGGGGGCAGAGGCTGCATTTGCTGCATTTGGGGGGGACAGAGGCTGCATTTGGGGGGGCAGAGGCTGCATTTGGGGGGGGGACACAGGCATGCTGCATTTAATGGGACACAGGCATGCTGCATTTAATGGGACACAGGCATGCTGCATTTGGGGGGGGCAGAGGCTGCATTTGCTGCATTTGGGGGGGACAGAGGCTGCATTTGGGGGGCAGAGGCTGCATTTGGGGGGGACAGAGGCTTCATTTGGGGGGGATACAGGCATGCTGCATTTAATGGGACACAGGCATGCTGCATTTAATGGGACACAGGCATGCTGCATTTGGGGGGGACAGAGGCTGCATTTGGGGGGGCAGAGGCTGCATTTGGGGGGGACAGAAGCTTCATTTGGGGGGGGACACAGGCATGCTGCATTTAATGGGATACAGGCATGCTGCATTTAATGGGACACAGGCATGCTGCATTTGGGGGGGGGGGGCAGAGGCTGCATTTGCTGCATTTGGGGGGGACAGAGGCTGCATTTGGGGGGGCAGAGGCTGCATTTGGGGGGGGACACAGGCATGCTGCATTTAATGGGACACAGGCATGCTGCATTTAATGGGACACAGGCATGCTGCATTTGGGGGGGGGGCAGAGGCTGCATTTGCTGCATTTGGGGGACAGAGGCTGCATTTGGGGGGGCAGAGGCTGCATTTGGGGGGGACAGAGGCTTCATTCGGGGGGGAGACAGGCATGCTGCATTTAATGGGACACAGGCATGCTGCATTTAACGGGACACAGGCATGCTGCATTTGGGGGGGACAGAGGCTGCATTTGGGGGGGCAGAGGCTGCATTTGGGGGGGACAGAGGCTTCATTGGGGGGGACACAGGCATGCTGCATTTAATGGGACACAGGCATGCTGCATTTAATGGGACACAGGCATGCTGCATTTAATGGGACACAGGCATGCTGCATTTGGGGGGGGGGGCAGAGGCTGCATTTGCTGCATTTGGGGGGGGACAGAGGCTGCATTTGGGGGGGCAGAGGCTGCATTTGGGGGGGGGACAGAGGCTTCATTTGGGGGGGATACAGGCATGCTGCATTTAATAAGACACAGGCATGCTGCATTTAATGGGACACAGGCATGCTGCATTTGGGGGGGCAGAGGCTGCATTTGGGGGGGGACAGAGGCTGCATTTGGGGGGGACAGAGGCTGCATTTGGGGGGGACAGAGGCTGCATTTGGCGGGGATAGAGGCTGCATTTGGGAGAACAGAGGCTGCATTTAATGGGACACAGGCATGCTGCATTTGTGTTTCAATTTCTCTTTATTAAATTTTCATTTCATATAAACAATCATAAATATCACAACTTAATAAAAAAAACCAAAAAAAAAACAAATAATGACTTCCAGTTAAACAAGACGTTTCACAACAAGTTCTTCTTATTTCTGTTGCATAAAAGATTATCCGTTCTAATTATAAACATCTGTGTCATTCATCACCAAGTTTCCTCATCCTAAACTCCTAAAAAACTACAGCCCCTTACCCACCCCACCCTATACTGTTCGATCATTCGCCGAATTGCGAACAGGCATGCTGCATTTAATGGGACACAGGCATGCTGCATTTGGGGGGGCAGAGGCTGCATTTGGGGGGGCAAAGGCTGCATTTGGGGGGGGACAGAGGCTGCATGGGGGGGGCAGAGGCTGCATTTGGGGGACAGAGGCTTCATTTGGGGGGGACAGAGGCTTCATTTGGGGGGGGGGGACATAGGCATGCTGCATTTAATGGGACACAGGCATGCTGCATTTAATGGGACACAGGCATGCTGCATTTAATGGGACACAGGCATGCTGCATTGGGGGGGGGGGCAGAGGCTGCATTTGCTGCATTTGGGGGGGCCAGAGGCTGCATTTGGGGGGGCAGAGGCTGCATTTGGGGGGGACACAGGCATGCTGCATTTAATGGGACACAGGCATGCTGCATTTAATGGGACACAGGCATGCTGCATTTAATGGGACACAGGCATGCTGCATTTGGGGGGGGGCAGAGGCTGCATTTGCTGCATTTGGGAGGGACAGAGGCTGCATTTGGGGGGCAGAGGCTGCATTTGGGGGGGGGGCAGAGGCTTCATTTGGGGGGGATACAGGCATGCTGCATTTAATGGGACACAGGCATGCTGCATTTAATGGGACACAGGCATGCTGCATTTGGGGGGGACAGAGGCTGCATTTGGGGGGGCAGAGGCTGCATTTGGGGGGGACAGAGGCTTCATTTGGGGGGGATACAGGCATGCTGCATTTAATGGGATACAGGCATGCTGCATTTAATGGGACACAGGCATGCTGCATTTGGGGGGGGCAGAGGCTGCATTTGCTGCATTTGGGGGGGACAGAGGCTGCATTTGGGGGGGCAGAGGCTGCATTTGGGGGGGGGACACAGGCATGCTGCATTTAATGGGACACAGGCATGCTGCATTTAATGGGACACAGGCATGCTGCATTTGGGGGGGGCAGAGGCTGCATTTGCTGCATTTGGGGGGGGACAGAGGCTGCATTTGGGGGGCAGAGGCTGCATTTGGGGGGGACAGAGGCTTCATTTGGGGGGGATACAGGCATGCTGCATTTAATGGGACACAGGCATGCTGCATTTAATGGGACACAGGCATGCTGCATTTGGGGGGGACAGAGGCTGCATTTGGGGGGGCAGAGGCTGCATTTGGGGGGGACAGAAGCTTCATTTGGGGGGGGACACAGGCATGCTGCATTTAATGGGATACAGGCATGCTGCATTTAATGGGACACAGGCATGCTGCATTTGGGGGGGGGGGCAGAGGCTGCATTTGGGGGGGACAGAGGCTGCATTTGGGGGGGCAGAGGCTGCATTTGGGGGGGGACACAGGCATGCTGCATTTAATGGGACACAGGCATGCTGCATTTAATGGGACACAGGCATGCTGCATTTGGGGGGGGCAGAGGCTGCATTTGCTGCATTTGGGGGACAGAGGCTGCATTTGGGGGGGCAGAGGCTGCATTTGGGGGGGACAGAGGCTTCATTTGGGGGGGGGATACAGGCATGCTGCATTTAATGGGACACAGGCATGCTGCATTTAACGGGACACAGGCATGCTGCATTTGGGGGGGACAGAGGCTGCATTTGGGGGGGCAGAGGCTGCATTTGGGGGGGACAGAGGCTTCATTGGGGGGGGGACACAGGCATGCTGCATTTAATGGGACACAGGCATGCTGCATTTAATGGGACACAGGCATGCTGCATTTGGGGGGGGGGGGCAGAGGCTGCATTTGCTGCATTTGGGGGGGGGGGCAGAGGCTGCATTTGGGGGGGCAGAGGCTGCATTTGGGTAGGGCAGAGGCTTCATTTGGGGGGGATACAGGCATGCTGCATTTAATGGGACACAGGCATGCTGCATTTAATGGGACACAGGCATGCTGCATTGGGGGGGGGGGGCAGAGGCTGCATTTGGGGGGGCAGAGGCTGCATTTGGGGGGGACAGAGGCTGCATTTGGGGGGGGGGGACAGAGGCTGCATTTGGCGGGGATAGAGGCTGCATTTGGGAGAACAGAGGCTGCATTTAATGGGACACAGGCATGCTGCATTTGTGTTTCAATTTCTCTTTATTAAATTTTCATTTCATATAAACAATCATAAATATCACAACTTAATAAAAAAAAACAAAAAAAAAACAAATAATGACTTCCAGTTAAACAAGACGTTTCACAACAAGTTCTTCATATTTCTGTTACATAAAAGATTATACGTTCTAATTATAAACGTCTGTGTGATCATCACCAAGTTTCCTCATCCTAAACTCCTAAGGCTCGATTCACACCTATGCATGTTGCTTTTGAGCATTTTTGGAGTTTTTTTTTTCATGCTTGCCACGTTTTTGAGCAGCGTTTTTGTAGCGTTTTTACAGCGTTTTTGCCGCGTTTTGCGGTTTTTTTTTTTTTTTTTTTTTACAGTTTTTTTTTTTTTTTACTGTATACAGTCAAAAAAAATTTTTAAAAAAAAATGGCAAAAACGCATCAAAAACGGTGCACTTGCGTTTTTGATGCTTGTCCATTGAATTCCATTACATGCAAAACGCTGCATTTTGCATGAAAAAAAGTCCCTGACCCTTTCCAAAAACGCAGAGATACAAAAAGGCATTGATGTGAACATGTTCCATAGGAACCCATGTTAAAAAATTCCCATGCATGTCTGCAAAATGCAAAATGCATCAAAAAACGCGCTAGTGTGAATGGAGCCTAAAAAACTACAGCCCCTTACCCACCCCACCCCTATACTGTTTGATCGTTCGCCGAATTGCATGCTGCATTTAATGGGACACAGGCATGCTGCATTTGGGGGGGACAGAGGCTTCATTTGGGGGGGGGGACATAGGCATGCTGCATTTAATGGGCCACAGGTATGCTGCATTTGGGGGGGGGGCAGAGGCTGCATTTGCTGCATTTGGGGGGGACAGAGGCTGCATTTGGGGGGGCAGAGACTGCATTTGGGGGGACAGAGGCTTCATTTGGGGGGGGACACAGGCATGCTGCATTTAATGGGACACAGGCATGCTGCATTTAATGGGACACAGGCATGCTGCATTTGGGGGGGGCAGAGGCTGCATTTGCTGCATTTGGGGGGGGACAGAGGCTGCATTTGGGGGGGGGGACAGAGGCTTCATTTGGGGGGATACAGGCATGCTGCATTTAATGGGACATAGGCATGCTGCATTTAATGGGACACAGGCATGCTGCATTTGGGGGGGACAGAGGCTGCATTTGGGGGGGCAGAGGCTGCATTTGGGGGGGACAGAGGCTTCATTTGGGGGGGGACACAGGCATGCTGCATTTAATGGGACACAGGCATGCTGCATTTAATGGGACACAGGCATGCTGCATTTAATGGGACACAAGCATGCTGCATTGGGGGGGGGGGCAGAGGCTGCATTTGCTGCATTTGGGGGGGGACAGAGGCTGCATTTGGGGGGGCAGAGGCTGCATTTGGGGGGGGGGGCAGAGGCTTCATTTGGGGGGACACAGGCATGCTGCATTTAATGGGACACAGGCATGCTGCATTTAATGGGACACAGGCATGCTGCATTTGGTGGGGCAGAGGCTGCATTTGGTGGGGCAGAGGCTGCATTTGGGGGGACAGAGGCTGCATTTGGGGGGGATAGAGGCTGCATTTGGGAGAACAGAGGCTGCATTTAATGGGACACAGGCATGCTGCATTTAATGGGACACAGGCATGCTGCATTTAATGGGACACAGGCATGCTGCATTTGGTGGGGCAGAGGCTGCATTTGGGGGGGCAGAGGCTACATTTGGGGGGGACAGAGGCTGCATTTGGGGGGGATAGAGGCTGCATTTGGGAGAACAGAGGCTGCATTTAATGGGACACAGGCATGCTGCATTTGTGTTTCAATTTCTCTTTATTAAATTTTCATTTCATATAAACAATCATAAATATCACAACTTAATAAAAAAAACAAAAAAAAACAAATAATGACTTCCAGTTAAACAAGACGTTTCACAACATATTTCTGTTACATAAAAGATTATTTGTTCTAATTATAAACGTCTGTGTCATTCATCACCAAGTTTCCTCATCCTAAACTCCTAAAAAACTACAGCCCCTTACCCACCCCACCCTATACCTATCTCTTCCATACTTGTTCACACTCATACTACAAAAAAAAAAATTCCTTCTATCCTCGTTCCTTTTACGTATTCCATTATTTCATGCGATGCTTTGAACTCATCCCAACTTTGCCAAATCCCAGGAAGTTGGTTTGTGGTGTAACCTTCCTCTCTTATCTGTTCCTCCATATATTGGATTTCATTCATTTCACATATCCAATCTACTATTGCTGGACTCTTTGTTTTTTTCCAGTCTCTTGCTATTATTGTTCTGGCCGCTGATGTCATATGGTGAATGATATCTTTTTTAATCTTCTTTATTGATTTTGGTATCAGGGACAATAATGAAATTTCTATGCTCGGGGTCAGCTCTATTCCTGATTCTTTGTGATAAATATCAAATATTTTGTTCCAGAATCCCTTCACCAGGTGACATCCGTACCATATATGTTCCATTGTACCTTTTTCTGTTTTGCATCTTCAACATAAATCTGTATTACCTTTATTGATTAAATTAAGATTAACTGGGCTCCTATACCATCTCATTACTATTTTATAATTCCTCTCCTGATATTTATTTGCAATGGTTGTTCTATGTATAGTTTCAAAAACCTTTTCCCATTCTTCTTCCAACAATGGTCTCTCCAATACCTCTTCCCATTTCCTTACGTTTATTATCTCCTTAAGGGGACTATCCGGGATTAATTCATCATATATTTTTGATAGTTTTTTAATTGGAGTCTGCTCTCCCAATAATAATTTTTCAAATTTAGTTGGTGGTCTGTTTATCCTGGCTATTTTATGTCCTATTTTATGTCTCCAGGATTTGTACCAATCTTATGTCCTCTGCCCTATTCCATTTTAAGAATTTTTTACATCCCATTGCTGGAGGGAATTCAGGGTTGAAAAACAGTGGAATCATAGGTCCCAGCGTCGTGGAGAGCTTCCCATTTTTCACTATGCCATCCCATACCTTTAGAGCCGGTTCACACGGGGGCGACTTGTCAGGCGACCTAGCCGCCTGACAAGTCGCCTCCCGTTCTGTACAATGGAACCGTTCTAATAGGAGCGGCGCAAGTCTCTCCGACTTAGAAAAAGGTTCCTGTACTACTTTGGGGGCGACTTGCATAGACTTCTATACAGAAGTCGTCTTGCAAGTCGCCGCGGCAGTCGTGTGCAGGTCGCCTCGGTGAGGCGACCTGCAAGTCGTGCCGCTTCTAGTGTGAACCGGTGCTTAGCGTTGCATTTACAAAGAGTGTCAGAGGCTGCATTTGCTGCATTTGGGGGGGGGGGGGAACAGAGGCTGCATTTGGGGGAGCAGAGGCTGCATTTGGGGGGGGACAGAGGCTTCATTTGGGGGGGGGACACAGGCATGCTGCATTTAATGGGACACAGGCATGCTGCATTTAATGGGACACAGGCATGCTGCATTTGGGGGGGGGGGGGCAAAGGCTGCATTTGCTGCATTTGGGGGGAACAGAGGCTGCATTTGGGGGGGCAGAGGCTGCATTTGGGGGGGGAAGAGGCTTCATTTGGGGGGGATACAGGCATGCTGCATTTATTGGGACACAGGCATGCTGCATTTAATGGGACACAGGCATGCTGCATTTGGGGGGGCAGAGGCTGCATTTGGGGGGGGGGGGCAGAGGCTGGATTTGCTGCATTTGGGGGGGGGGACAGAGGCTGCATTTGGGAGGGGGCAGAGGCTGCATTTGGGGGGAGACAGAGGCTTCATTTGGGGGGGGACACAGGCATGCTGCATTTAATGGGACACAGGCATAACGCATTTAATGGGACACAGGCATGCTGCATTTGGGGGGGAGGGGCAGAGGCTACATTTGCTGCATTTGGGGGGGGGACAGAGGCTGCATTTGGGGGGCAGAGGCTGCATTTGGGGAGGGGACAGAGGCTTCATTTGGGGGGGATACAGGCATGCTGCATTTAATGGGACACAGGCATGCTGCATTTAATGGGACACAGGCATGCTGCATTTGGGGGGGCAGAGGCTGCATTTGGGGGGGGGGCAGAGGCTGCATTTGGGGGGGGACAGAGGCTGCATTTGGGGGGGATAGAGGCTGCATTTGGGAGAACAGAGGCTGCATTTAATGGGACACAGGCATGCTGCATTTGGGGGGAGCAGAGGCTGCATTTGGGGGGGACAGAGGCTGCATTGGGGGGGGGGGGGCAAAGGCTGTATTTGGGGGGGCAGAGGCTGCATTTGGGGGGGACAAAGGCTTCATTTGGGGGGGACACAGGCATGCTGCATTTAATGGGACACAGGCATGCTGCATTTAATGGGACACAGGCATGCTGCATTTGGGGGTGGCAGAGGCTGCATTGGGGGGAGAGGCTGCATTTGGGGGGAACAGAGGCTGCATTTGGGGGGGGGCAGAGGCTGCATTTGGGGGGGACAGAGGCTGCATTTGGGAGAACAGAGGCTGCATTTAATGGGACACGGCATGCTGCATTTGTGGGGGGGACAGAGGCTGCATTTGGGGGGGACAGAGGCTGCATTTGGGGGGGGGGCAGAGGCTGTATTTGGGGGGGGCAGAGGCTGCATTTGGGGAGGGGGAGAGGCTTCATTTGGGGATGGGGACAGAGGCTTTATTTGGGGGGGGACACAGGCATGCTGCATTTAATGGGACACAGGCATGCTGAATTTAATGGGACACAGGCATGCGGCATTTAATGGGACACAGGCATGCTGCATTTGGGGGGGCAGAGGCTGCATTTGCTGCATTTGGGGGGGACAGAGGCTGCATTTGGGGGGGCAGAGGCTGCAGGCTGCATTGGGGGGGGAGACAGAGGCTGCATTTGGGGGATACAGACATGCTGCATTTAATGGGACACAGGCATGCTGCATTTAATGGGACACAGGCATGCTGCATTTAATGGGACACAGGCATGCTGCATTTAATGGGACACAGGCATGCTGCATTTGGGGGGCAGAGGCTGCATTTGCTGCATTTGGGGGGGACAGAGGATGCATTTGGGGGGGCAGAGGCTGCATTTGGGGGGGGAGCATAGGCTGCATTGGGGGGGGCAGAGGCTGCATTTGGGGGGGAACAGAGGCTGCATTTTGGGAGAACAGAGGCTGCATTTAATGGGACACAGGCATGCTGCATTTGGGGGGGAGGCAGAAGCTGCATTTGGGGGGGACAGAGGCTGCATTTGGGGGGGAGGCAGAGGCTGTATTGGGGGGGGCAGAGGCTGCATTTGGGGGGGGCAGAGGCTTCATTTGGGGGGGACAGAGGCTTCATTTGGGGATGGGACACAGGCATGCTGCATTTAATGGGACACAGGCATGCTGCATTTAATGGGACAGAGGCATGCTGCATTTAATGGGACACAGGCATGCTGCATTGGGGGGGGGGGGGGGCAGAGGCTGCGTTTGCTGCATTTGGGGGGGGACAGAGGCTGCATTTGGTGGGCAGAGGCTGCATTTGGGGGGAGGACAGAGGCTTCATTTGGGGGGGATACAGGCATGCTGCATTTAATGGGACACAGGCATGCTGCATTTAATGGGACACAGGCAAGCTGCATTTAATGGGACACAGGCAAGCTGCATTTAATGGGACACAGGCATGCTGCATTTGGGGGGGGGGGGCAGAGGCTGCATTTACTGCATTTGGGGGGGACAGAGGCTGCTTTTGGGGGGGCAGAGGCTGCATTTGGGGGGGAGCAGAGGCTTCATTTGGGGGGGATAAAGGCATGCTGCATTTAATGGGACACAGGCATGCTGCATTTAATGGGACACAGGCATGCTGCATTTGGGGGGGGGGGGCAGAGGCTGCATTTTGTGGGGGGACAGAGGCTGCATTTGGGGGGGGCAGAGGCTGCATTTGGGGGGACATAGGCTGCATGTGGGAGGGACAGAGGCTGCATTTGGGGGGGACAGAGGCTGCATTTAATGGGACACAGGCATGCTGCATTTGGGGGGGGGACAGAGGCTGCATTTGGGGGGGGGCAGAGGCTGCATTTGGGGGGCGCAGAGGCTGCATTTGGGAGGGGGGCAGAGGCTTCATTTGGGGGGGGGGACAGAGGCTTAATTTGGGGGGGGGGACACAGGCATGCTGCATTTAATGGGACACAGGCATGCTTGGGACACAGGCATGCTGCATTTAATGGGACACAGGCATGCTGCATTGGGGGGGCAGAGGCTGCATTTGCTGCATGTGGGGGGGACAGAGGCTGCATTGGGGGGGCAGAGGCTGCATTTGGGGGGGACAGAGGCTGCATTTGGGGGGGACAGAGGCTGCATTTGGGGGGGGGACAGAGGCTGCATTTGGGGGGGACAGAGGCTGCATGTGGGGGGGACAGAGGTTGCATTGGGGGGGCAGAGGCTGCATTTGGGGGGGACAGAGGCTGCATTTGGGGGGGGACAGAGGCTGCATTTTGGGAAACAGAGGCTGCATTTAATGGGACACAGACATGCTGCATTTAATGGGACACAGGCATGCTGCATTTGGGGGGGACAGAGGCTGCATTGGGGGGGGGGGGGGGCAGAGGCTGCATTTGGGAGAACAGAGGCTGCATTTAATGGGACACAGGCATGCTGCATTTGGGGGAACAGAGGCTGCATTTAATGGGACACAGGCATGCTGCATTTAATGGGAACAGAGGCTGCATTTAATGGGACACAAGCATGCTGCATTTAATGGGACATAGGCATGCTGCATGTAATGGGACACAGGCATGCTGCATTTGAGGGGGTGGCAGAGGCTGCATTTGGGGGGGGGACAGAGGCTGCATTTGGGGGGGGGCAGAGGCTGCATTTGGGGAGACAGAGGCTGCATTTGGGGGACAGAGGCTGCATTTTATGTGACAGAGGCTGCATTTGATGTAACACAGGCTGCATGTAAGGAGGGACTCCGCTGGGGGCACCTGATGTAAGGACAGACTGCTGGGGACGCCTGATGGCATCTGGTTGTAGGCGACCTGGCTAGTGACACACTCGGGGCTCCCACTGATTCTGCATTATGGTGAGTTGAATGATTTAATTTTATATTACAATGTAATAATAGAAACAATGCGCTTCAATCATCCTGACACCATAACAACCATGGTGCCGGGATGATTGAAGTGCTAACACCAGGTGTCTGGAGTATCTTTATTTGCTGATTGTTAAACTTTCTAGAATACACATATTTCTATTGTTGTGTAAGATCTGGGCCTGCTGTCCCTCTCTCCCTCTCCCTCCATCCCTCGTTCATCTCAGACGCTAACCACACCACCTTAGAGCCACGCCCACTATTTTGCTGAACCCACGCCCATTTTCACCAAGTGGGAGGGGTCAAAAAGGAAGGGCAGGGTCTGGCGCCCCCCCATCCTAAAACTTCACCAGCCGCCACTGCTCTGAACAGTGTTCAGCTAAAGCTACAAATTAGTGTAGTGCGTCCTCCTTACAGTGTTCAGCTAAAGCTACAAGTTAGTTTAGTGCGTCCTCTGAACAGTGTTCAGCTAAAGCTACAAGTTAGTGTAGTGCGTCCTCCTAATAGTGTTCAGCTAAAGCTACAAGTTAGTGTAGTGCATCCTCTGAACAGTGTTCAGCTAAAGCTACAAGTTAGTTTAGTGTGACCTCTGCACAGTGTTCAGCTAAAGCTACAAGTTAGTGTAGTGCGTCCTCCTCACAGTGTTCAGCTAAAGCTACAAGTTAGTGTAGTGCGTCCTCTCAACAGTGTTCAGCTAAAGCTACAAGTTAGTTTAGTGTGACCTCTGCACAGTGTTCAGCTAAAGCTACAAGTTAGTGTAGTGCGTCCTCCTCACAGTGTTCAGCTAAAGCTACAAGTTAGTGTAGTGCGTCCTCCTCACAGTGTTCAGCTAAAACTACAAGTTAGTGTAGTGCGTCCTCTGAACAGTGTTCAGCTAAAGCTATGAGTTAGTTTAGTGTGACCTCTGCACAGTGTTCAGCTAAAGCTACCTGTAGAAGGTTGATGATGTTTTCCTGATCCTATCAGTACCGCAGGCAGCTAAATTATTTACACGTTAGTGTAGTGCAACCTCTGCACAGTGTTCAGCTAAAGCTACCTGTAGAAGGTTGGTGGTGTTTTCCTGATCCTATCACTGCCTCAGGCAGCTAAATTATTTAAACGTTAGTGTAGTGCGACCTCTGCACAGTGTTCAGCTAAAGCTACCTGTAAAACGTTGGTGGTGTTCTCATACTACAGGCAGGCAGTTGATTTTACTAGCTGCAGTATATATACCCCAGCTTAGTGCAGCTACAGGCCATTAGTATGTCTGGAAGGCCAACAGGGAGAGGCAGAAAGTCACAACTGAATAAAAGAGGGCAAGCAGTCTCTGTGTCTAGAGGCAACAGTGCTGGTCGTGGAGACGGTGCATCCTCATCAGCACGTGGCCGTGGGACACGCTTGGCCTTTTCTTCGGCAGCTGGCCGTGTTGAGCCGCAACATGCGGAAGACTTGGTCGAGTGGATGACCAAGCCGTCCTCATCCTCCTCATCCTCTCTCACACCCATGCTCAGGGTACTTTGTCTGGCAAAGCAGCTGCAACGCGGCCTCTTCCCTCGGCTAAATGGCATTAGTGACTCCTTCCCTAGCCCCACCATGTCCTCCTGAGGAGTCCCTCAAACTGTTTGACCACAGTGTTGGGTACATGCTCCAGTAGGATGTCCAGCGTTTGGAAGGCTCTGATGATGATACTAAGCTAGATGAAGGCAGTAACGTGAGCACGGACAGAGGGGGTGCCCAAGAAGGACAGCAATCTGGCAGTCATGCTCCCCCTGCTGCAGCATACTGCCAGGTTTGCTCCAGTGATGAGGAGGGAGGGAATGATGAGGTCACTGACTCAACGTGGGTGCCTGATAGGAGAGAGGAGGAGGAGGAGGAGGCACATCACCAACGAGGCAGAATGCCCTCCAGGGGGCCAGCCTAAGGGCAGCACACTGACTGCATCACACCGCAAAGCTCCTCATGTGCAGGGCGCTGCTGTTTCTGCGCGTTATTTTAAAAGTTCTTTGGTATGGGCCTTTTTTGAGACGAGTGCATCAGATCGCACGCTGCTATTTGCAACATATGTCTCAAGCGTATCTTGCGTGGCCAAAACATCTCCCACTTGGGCAACCACATGCTTGACCAGACATATGTTGACCTGCCATGCAGTTCGTTGGCAAGCCTATCTAAAAGACCCACATCAAAGAACAAAGAGGACCTCTCCTTGCTCCTCATCAGCTGAGATCTCCAACCCCACTATACCTTCAGTCCTCTCTGAGACCTGCACTGAGAGGAATGAAGGGTGTAGAATTAGGTGTGTCACAGCCAAGTGCTTGTGGGCAATCTGCTTTCGGTACACCGACGTCAGATTGTACCAGGCAAATTTCCCTGCCCCAGCTGCTGCACCGCCGAAGAAGTTCGTTCCCAGCCATCCACATGCCCAGCGGTGAATGCTAGCTGGCAAAATTGCTAGCACTTCAACTACTACCTTTTCAGTTGGTAGACTCTGCCCCCTTCCGTGAGTTTGTGGAATGTGCGGTTCCTCAGTGGCAGGTTCCCAAACGCCACTTTTTCTCACGGAAGGCGATTCAGGCTCTCTACCGGCATGTGGAAGGCAATCTCTTGGCCCTCGCTGGACAGGGCGGTCAGCGGTAAGGTGCATATTACCGCTGACTCATGGTCCAGCAGGCATGGACAGGACGTTACCTAAGTTTCACGGTGCATTGGGTCAATCTGCTGGCAGCTGGGAAGGATGCAGGACAAGGTGCAGTAGTGTTGGAGGTTGTTCTGCCACCACACCTCCAAAATGCCACTACTAATGATTGTGAAACACCTCTCTCCTCCACCCCCTCCTCTTCTTCTTCCTGCATGGCCTCTTCCTATGCTTTGTCCTTGGAACCAGCAGTGCTCCGTAGGCGTTCAAGGGGCTACGCAAGTACGCAGGCCAAAAGATGCCATGCGGTGCTTGAGCTGGTGTGCTTGGGGGACAGGAGCCACACTAGGGCAGAGGTTCTGTCAGCTCTGCAGGGGCAGGTTCAGAGGTGGTTGACGCCATGCCAACTTAAGGCAGGAATGGTGGTTTGCGACAATGGCACCAATCTCCTCTCCGCTCTCCGACAGGAACAACTGACCCATGTGCCCTGTTTGGCTCACGTCATAACTTGGTGGTGCAGCGGTTCTTGGGCAGGTACCCGGGCTTACAGGATGTCCTGAGGCAGGCCAGGAAAGTCTGTGTGCATTTCCGCCGGTTATATAATGCCAGTGCTCGGCTGGCAGACCTCCAAAAGGAATTTAACCTGCCCAAGAACCGCCTAATCTGTGACATGCCCACCAGGTGGAACTCAACGTTGGCCATGCTGCAGCAGCTGCACATGCAGCAGAGGGCCATCAATGAGTACCTGTGCGACTATGGCACCAGGACAGGATCAGGGGAGCTTGTTTTTTTTTCCGCACACCAGTGGGCCATGATCAGGGATGCATGCACTGTCCTGTCACCATTTCAGGAGGCCACGAGGATGGTGAGCAGTGACAGTGCATGCATCAGTGACACTGTCCCCCTTGTTCACCTGTTGAGCACACGCTGCATGGAATAATGGACAGGGCACTTGAGGCAGAACAGAGGCAGGAAGAGGAGGACTTTCTTAGCTCTCAAGGCCCCTTTATCCAGACAGTGTTCCTGCGTGCCCGCCGACCACACAGGAAGAGGAGGAGGAGGAGGATTGTGTCAGTATGGAGGTGGAGCCTGGCACTCAGCATCAGCAGCAGTCTTTAAGGGATCAGTCCCAAGAAACACATGGACTTGTACGTGGCTGGGAGGAGGTGGCTGTGGACCATGTCGTCCTTAGTGACCTAGAGGACTCCGGACCGAATGCCTCAGCAAACCTACGCTGCGTGGCCTCCCTGATCCTGCAAAGCCTGCGTAAGGATCCTCGTATTCGTGGTATCAAGGAGAAGGACCAATACTGGCTGGCAACCCTCCTTGATCCATGTTACAAGGGTAAGGTTGCGGACCTTATCTTGCCGTCGCAGAGGGAGAAGAGGATGAAACATCTTCGGGAGGCCTTGCAGAAAGGTCTGTGCAATGCGTTCCCAGAGACTGGGAGGTTACAAACTCCTGTTTCTGGACAACGTGTTGCTGAGGCTTTGGTCAGTCAAAGAAGGAGCGGTGGAGAAGGTGGCCGTCTGACCGATGCGTTCAGACATTTTTTAGTCCGCAGCCCCAAGGTATGATCGGTTCCAGCAACCATCACCAGCGTCTGTTTTACATGGTGCAGGAATACCTAGGGGCAAGATCTGACTTGGACACCTTTCCTATCGAAAATCCTCTGGGTTACTGGGTCTTGAGGATGGCCAGAGCTTGCACAGTATGCAACTGAGCTACTGGCCTGTCCTGCATCCAGCGTTCTTTCGGAATGCACATTCAGTGCTGCTGGAGGCTTTGTAACCGATCATAGGGTGCGTCTGTCCACCGACTCGGTCGATCGACTGACCTTCATAAAAATGAATCAGTCTTTTAATTATCCTCTTCCTCCTCAATGATCATGCTGATAGCTTGTAAGAACATTTTTGGTTCTGGGCGCCGCCACCAGTTCCTAGGCCCCAATTTTTAAGCCATGTAATTACAATTTTTGATGCAATTCTTTGCAGCAGGGCTCGTTCCTGCGCTCCAACTAGAGTATCTGTGAGGGGTTGCAGTGTTGTGGCACCAGCACCAGTGACTAAGGCCCAATTTTTCAGCCCCTGTTTAACAGGGTAGTGTAATTACAATTTTTGATGCAATATTTTGCAGCAGGGCTCGTTTCTGTGTTCCAACTAGAGTATCTGTGAGGGGTTGCAGTGTTGTGGCACCAGCACCAGTGTCTAAGGCCCAATTTTTCAGCCCCTGTTTAACAGGGGCGTGTAATTACAATTTTTGATGCAATTCTTTGCAGCAGGGCTCGTTCCTGCGTTCCAACTAGAGAATCTGTGAGGGGTTGCAGTGTTGTGGCACCAGCACCAGTGACTAAGGCCCAATTTTCAGCCCCTGTTTAACAGGGGCGTGTAATTACAATTTTTGATGCAATACTTTGCAGCAGGGCTCGTTTCTGCGTTCCAACTAGAGTATCTGTGAGGGGTTGCAGTGTTGTGCCACCAGCACCACCACCACCAACAAAGGCCCAATTTTTCAGCCCCTGTTCAACAGGGGCATGTAATTACAATTCTTGATATAATATTTCACAGCAGGGCCCGTTCCAGCACCCACCAAGAGTAACTGTGAGGACTTACAGTGTTGTGGCACCAGCACCACCACCACCATCACCAAAGGCCCAATTTTTCTGGCCCTGTTCAACAGGGGCATGTAATTATAATTCTTAATCTAATATTTCACAGCAGGGCCCTGTGAGGGCTTACAGTGTTGAGGCCACAACAACACCTAAGGCCCAAATTTCTGCTGAGTATATAGGGCAGGCCCCTACTATCAAACATCCAACTTACAAACGACTCCTACTTGCAAACGGAAGCAGACAACAGGAAGTGAGATGAAATCTACCCCATAGGAAGGGATATTCTCTCCTGTAAGAGTTAATATGGGAAAAAGATTTCTCCTTTCCACTGATGCTTTATCACCAATCCTTGTTTCACTTAAAACCCCAAATTTTTAAAAAACATTTGTCATTGGGACAAAAAGTGAGGTGAAATCTTCTGAAGAGGAGCACAGACAGCAAAACAAATGTCACAGGGTTTATAACCCTTCCCTATGTTTTCCAAAAAGCTTAAAAACAGATTTTTTGGCTGTAGCTTCACTTTAAAAATGTACCAGTTCAAAATTACAAACAGATTCTACTTAACATCAAACCTACAGTCCCTGTCTTGTTTGCACCGCCTGTATACTGCTGTTCAGAGTATATAGGGCCTCTGGGCCCCATGCCTTTCCTTTTTTCAATTTGGGTGCGGGGTTCCCCTTAATATCCATACAAGACCCAAAGGGCCTGGTAATGGACTGGGGGGTACCCATGCCGTTTGTCTCACTGATTTTCATCGATATTACCAGGACCCGACATTACATTAGTAGCAGTTTTAAATGACTTTTTTTCCTTTAAAAATGTAATTTTGTGCAGGGACTGTTCTAAGCATGGAAAACACGCGCCACTTTACAGGCATACTATAGACACCCCCCAGGTACGATATTTAAAGGAATATTTCACTTTTTTTTTACTTTAAGCATCATTAAAATCACTGCTCCCGAAAAAACGGCTGTTTTTAAAAGTTTTTTTTGCATTGATACATGTCCCCTGGGGCAGGACCTGGGTCCCCAAACCCTTTTTAGGACAATACCATGAAAATTAGCCTTTAAAATGAGCACTTTTGATTTTTGATTTCGAATGCTCGAGTCCCATAGACGTCAATAGGGTTCTAACGTTCGTGGGAATTTTTGGTCCGTTCTGGTGCAAACCGAACCGAGGGGTGTTCGGCTCATCCCTATCTAGTACCATATGTCAAGATATTGCCTCCTACCAGTGAGTAACAAGTAAGCAAACCATTCAAAGTTAAAGAACTACTTGAGAAAGGGGACATACCTCCACCCGAAACATTGTAGCTCTAGATCCTTATATATTCAATGGCCACAGGGCTGAATAATCCAGCTAAAGCTTTCTGTGTCTTTTCAAAGTCCTATGTATAAGTTTGAGCGTTGTATATTTACTTTTGGTCCATTAACATGGTGTTGCCCTAAAAAAGAAGTGTTCGTGAGTAAATAGTCCCAAGTGAAAATTTGAATTAAATAAACAGTCCTAAAGAAATCATGTTGAAAATTTCTTGTAGCCACAGATCACAGGTGAGTCACATCACACTGCCTTCACTACAAAGGCCGTTGGTGCGTCTCGGTGAGTGTAAGAACTGAAGAGTTGAGCTGTGCAGTGTGGTCATCATGAGGTTTTCCCTTTAAAAGAAGAAACACCTGCTCAATATGAGATTTCTGGGAAGGTTGCAGAAGATGAAGGTGCCCCGTGTCTTTTGTACTTTACTCATCCTCCTCCTCTTCCTGTTTGGTGCCCTTGCTGCCCTCCTCCCAACTGCTCATAAAGATTCTATCCTTTGGTGACAAAACGTGTAGGGCAGAGCAGCATGCCTACGTCATTGTGTTTACCGGAAGTGACAGCGGACGCCATTTTCACCTGCCGGATGCCTTTTGGAGATATGCTCATTTACAATATATGTGAGTGGAATTATTATTTAATAAATCAGCGTTTTTAAGGTTTTACATTATCTAGCGCTTTCTTATTTCCATATACATGATTGGGAGCTCTGAATGTCCACTGAATGTAGATACCCTAAGGGCGGTATTTACACCTGCTCCAAGGCTCATACCGGAATGTGGTTTTAAAGGGGAGCTCCCCAAAAACTTACCAGACCTGCCTGTATCTAGGGGGTCCTTGCCATTTGGTAAGAGTACATCGTGTCCGTATGTTGGAGATCGGCCTTCGTGGTGAAGGGAGTTTGATGGGACTCACCTGTGATCTGTGACAGGAACTTCTCTCCATCATTTCTTTAGGACTGTTTATTTAATTCAATTTTTTACTTGGGACTATTTACTCATGAACTCTTTTTTTGTTTTTAGAGCAACACTTTGTTTACCAATTTCCTTTTTGTGATGAATATCTCACTGATGTGTTTGCACCTTATGCACTGTATTAGAAGTTGACACAAGTGCAGTATTTTTTTCTTCCATTAACACGTGCCTGAAATTCAGTAGGGAGACGAAGCCTTGAAAAAAGGGATGTGGCCACATTAATGCCATTTTAAGGGGTGTGGTTTTATAGTGACATGCCTGTGAGGTTAAATTACCGGTCCTCAAAACAAACAGAGCTGACTTGGTCCCACACTGGCACAGAGGGCACCACTAAAGTAAATGGTGGTAATACATGAGCAAATTAGGTTACATGTGTGCAGCATACACAAACAATAAACAGGCAGTCATTGTAATACTCAGGAAACAAACAGATAGTCCTGGCTATAAAGGGACAAAAAATGGAAAATTGAGACAGATTGTGGGCAACAAATGGGCATTTATGGTAATACATGGGCAAAAAACAGGCAGTCATTGCAATACTCCGGAAACAAACAGGCAGTCATGGCAATAAAAGGGGCAACATGTGCGAAATTGAGACAAATTGTTGGCGACAATTGGGCATTTACAGTATTATGTGGGCAACAAACAGGCAGTTAAGGCAATACTCAGGAAACAAACAGGTAGTCATGGCTTTAAAGGGGCAACATATGGAAAATTAAGACAAACTATGGGCAAAAAAAGGTCATTTACAGTAATACAAGAGCAACAAACAGGCGCTTATTCTAATACTCAGGAAACAAACAGATAGTCGTGGCTATAAAGGGACAACAAATGGAAAATTGAGACAGATTGTGGGGAAAAAAATGGGCATTTATGGGCAGCAAACAGGCAGTCATTGTAATACTCAGGGAACAAACAGGTAGTCATGTCAATACTCAGGAAACAGGTAGTCATTGTAATACTCAGGAAAACAAACGGGTAGTCATGGCAATACAGGGGCAACATGTGGAAAACTGTGACAAATTATGGGCAGCAAATGGGCATTTTTTGTTAATATGTGGGCAACAAACAGGCAGTCATTGTCATTGCAGTACATGGGCAACAAATAGGAAATTGTTATAATACCCTGGCAACAAGAGGGCAATGGTGCCTATAAAATGTTGGGACAATAACCAAACTCCAGTCCACCTCCCATTGTCTCAACATATACAAGGTCCATCATCTTTACACAAGGTCTCAAGCTGCAAATTGTAGCCCCCTTCTGGCTTCATACACCTTTTCCTTGGAGGAGGGAAGAACCGGAGAAGAAGAGTGCACCAGTCACATCTCCTCAGGCTTTCCCCTCCCCCGAAGAGCTGGCTTATCACCGTTGCAGGTGTGATTGTTCCATTCAGCCAATTGGTGGATGAGCCAGAGTGACCTCCCAGGGGATTAGTGACCTAATACTACTGATTAGCTGAAATTCCCTAGGCCGATTCTAGAGAGTTCCCAGGCCTTGTCACTATATACTGAGACTGTTTTGCTGTACTGATGATGTATATTGTGGTTCAATGCTACTGATAGCTGCCGCCTTCATCTATCCATGTGTACTATTCTGTACATTTCAGTCTTATACACCGATCAGCCGTAACATTATGACCACCCACCTAATTTTGAGTATTCCCCCCTTTTGCTAAAATAGCCCTGACCCATTGAGGCATGGACACCACATCAATGGCAGGACCCAAGGTTTCCCAGCAGAACATTGCCCAAAGCATCACACTACCTCTGCCGACTTGCCTTCTTATACCACATCCTGGTGCCATCTCTTCCCCAGGTAAGTGACCCACCCGGCCATCCACATGATGGAAAAGAAAAAGTGATTAATCAGATCTGCCCACCTTTTTCCATTGCTCCATAGTCCAGTTCTGATGTTCATGTGACCACTGTGGAAGCTTTGGGCTGTGGACACGGGTCACCATGGGCTTCACACACAGCCCCATAGCCCAGGGGCGGATCCAGGGGGGGGGGCAACGGGGCAATTGCCCCCTCCGAGAAATGCGGGTGAGTCAGAGAGCCGGCGGGCGGCTCCGTAAGTGAGAGAGCCACAGGGCAGCTCCATAGGTGACAGAGCCGGCGGGCGGCTCCGTAAGTGAGAGAGCCGCCGGGAGGCTCCATAGGTGAGAGAGCCGCCGGGCGGCTCCATAGGTGAAAGAGCCGCCGGGCGGCTCCGCAGGAGAGAGACAAAGGCGTGCACACAGGGTGTGCTGGGTGTGCCTGGGCACACCCTAATCACCTAGTGCACAGGTGGTTATTGCTCATTGTGGGGGCGGGGAGATGGGAAAGATCTCCCTCTTACCTGCTCTTCCATAGGAAGTGCTTAAGCACTTCACTTTCACTGTGCCAGCAGGGAGATTTATGTACCGGGGCCATATATATGTAGACACACGCACATGCATGTGTGTTGAGCTTTGGGGTGCACACCCGAATGCTATAGGCTGCGCACACCTATGCCCATAGCCTAATATATCCTACCAATTTTCAGATGCCATTGCAACAAGATTTTCCCTTTACCTGTCAGTGGTCATCATGTTATGGCTGATCACACCAATCTGTGCCTACACATTCACAATCTTCTCCTTAGGCTAAGGCAAAGATTGTGAATGTGTAGGCACAGATTCATATTTCCCTTAGCTACATATTTCATAATAAATTAGTGACATTTCCTTTGTGCGTGATGTGCCTACTTGTTTTTTTTTACAAGCACGAGGCGTAAACCATTAGTAGTGAAGATAACTTTATTAGAAAACACCAATGAAGTCCTAGGAGATCGAACATCGCTTTGTCTGTCCAGATCTTAGGACCGGCTGTCAGAGAATTAAAAAAAAGCCGGTGCTGGTGCACTTTCATCTCAGGGATGCAAGCCCATGGTGACTAGCTAGTCGAGGCAAGGATCTCGTTTTGTGGAGGAGGGAATGGGGGGGGGGGGGACTTACTTTGAGCAAGTAAAACCAGCTGTGATATACTGTATCTACAATCTTACTACTTTTACATCTCAGCCATTGGTAAAACTACCCCATTTATGTTACATCTCCACCTCTAGATGATGCATAGCTTAGTCTAAATGGGTCAGCTAACGTGTCTACATGGAAGGTTCCCTGGGTCCAGGGGTAAAGGTTCCTCAACTGAAGTTCAACAGTGCTGACATTTCAGTCTGTCCCCTTGCAGATTGGAGAGAGCTACTTGTCATTGTTAGCTGTCACCATTCTCAGCCATGGGCCCTCACCACCACTGGCTTTTTGCATTCTCTGACTGTCTGTTGCTGTTCGATCCCCTGGGCCTCCCTCGGAGTCGTGTATCGCACGCCAAACCCCTCACGTAATTGGATATTGTTTGTTTTTTCTATTAACGTTTTCTTCACCGCTATTGCTGGTTTCCTGTGTTCCGTGATTCCACTCACCTGTCAGCTGGACTCCCTTGAGATCCCTACGCAGGTGTGATGAAACCTTTGATGTACGATTAACCCCTGATGTGCCTTCTCCTCCATGTGGATATCATATGGACTTGAGCCCCTCCACATGGACTTGAACATATGGACTCCTTTTTTATGAACTTTACTGGACCCTCTTGGGTTGCACGGATTATAATAGTTGAGCTATAATACATCTGCTCATTGTAGGGTTTCTGTATTACTATATTTACTTTTCAGCTCCCTGCTGTCTTATGATATGAACGTGTTTTGTGTATATGAGATGTACTGTCATGGAAACACCAAGATTGACATTGTCCAGTCCAGTGGCGTCGGGAGTGGTGGGGGGGGGACTGAGGGGGGCTGGAGCCCCGAGTGGGCCCCCAGAAAGGTCTTGGGCATTCACAACTCTATTATTAGCCCCGAGCCCGAGCGGGGAGTGATCTGACTCCGAGTGTGGCCGAGTGACATAGCAGGTCCAGCCTTCTGAAGCCCGCAGTGCCTATGACGGACGTCCCACTGGTCCAATGCCGGGACCGCGTGACATCCATCATAGGCGATGCGGGCTCCAAAAGGCGGGAATTACAATGCGGCCGCGTCACTATGAGAGGATCCCCACTCGGCGCTCGGGCGGGTGACTCTCCTCTTCTGGCTCTGGCTGCCTGCTGTCTACTGTGATGGGCACACCGCACACTACGGTTGAGCTGCAGGAGGAGGTCACCTGAAGTCTGGTCAGGTAGGTCAGTGTATGTCAGGATGGTCAGTGTGTGTCAGGTAGGTCAGTGTATGTCAGGTAGGTCAGTGTATGTCAGGTTGGTCAGTGCATGTTAGTGTGGATCAGGTAGGTCAGTGTGTGTCAGTGCATGTCAGTGTGGGTCAAGTAGGTCAGTGTGTGTCAGGTAGGTCAGTGCGTGTAAGTGTGGGTCAGGTAGGTCAGTGTATGTCAGGTAGGTCAGTGTGTGTCAGTGCATGTCAGTGTGGGTCAGGTAGGTCAGTGTGGGTCAGGTAGGTCAGCGTGGGTCAGTTCATGTCAGTGTGGGTCAGGTAGGTCAGTGTTTGTCAGTGCATGTCAGTGTGGGTCAGGTAGGTCAGTGTGGGTCAGGTAGGTCAGTGTGGGTCAGTTCATGTCAGTGTGGGTCAGGTAGGTCAGTGTGGGTCAGGTAGGTCAGTGTGGGTCAGTGCATGTCAGTGTGGGTCAGGTAGGTCAGTGTGGGTCAATTCATGTCAGTGTTGGTCAGGTAGGTCAGGTAGGTCAGTGTGGGTCAGTTCATGTCAGTGTGGGTCAGGTAGGTCAGTGTGGGTCAGGTAGGTCAGTGTGGGTCAGTGCATGTCAGTGTGGGTCAGTTAGGTCTGTGCATGTCAGTGTGGGTCAGGTAGGTCTGTGCGTGTCAGTGTGGGTCAGTGTATCTCAGGTAGGTCAGTGTGGTTCAGGTAGATCAGTGTGGGTCAGGTAGGTCAGTGTAATGGTCAGTATTGGTCAGGCAGGTCAGTGTAATGGTCAGTGTGGGTCAGGTAGGTCAGTGTGGGTCAGTTCATGTCAGTGTGGGTCAGGTAGGTCAGGTAGGTCAGTGTGGGTCAGTTCATGTCAGTGTGGGTCAGGTAGGTCAGTGTGGGTCAGGTAGGTCAGTGTGGGTCAGTGCATGTCAGTGTAGGTCAGGTAGGTCAGTGTGGGTCAGTTCATGTCAGTGTTGGTCAGGTAGGTCAGGTAGGTCAGTGTGGGTCAGTTCATGTCAGTGTGGGTCAGGTAGGTCAGTGTGGGTCAGGTAGGTCAGTGTGGGTCAGTGCATGTCAGTGTGGGTCAGTTAGGTCTGTGCATGTCAGTGTGGGTCAGGTAGGTCTGTGCGTGTCAGTGTGGGTCAGTGTATCTCAGGTAGGTCAGTGTGGTTCAGGTAGATCAGTGTGGGTCAGGTAGGTCAGTGTAATGGTCAGTATTGGTCAGGCAGGTCAGTGTAATGGTCAGTGTGGGTCAGGTAGGTCAGTGTGGGTCAGTTCATGTCAGTGTGGGTCAGGTAGGTCAGGTAGGTCAGTGTGGGTCAGTTCATGTCAGTGTGGGTCAGGTAGGTCAGTGTGGGTCAGGTAGGTCAGTGTGGGTCAGTTAGGTCTGTGCATGTCAGTGTGGGTCAGGTAGGTCTGTGCGTGTCAGTGTGGGTCAGTGTATCTCAGGTAGGTCAGTGTGGGTCAGGTAGATCAGTGTGGGTCAGGTAGGTCAGTGTAATGGTCAGTATTGGTCAGGCAGGTCAGTGTAATGGTCAGTGTGGGTCAGGCAAGTCAGTGTAATGGTCAGTGTGGGTCAGGTAGGTCAGTGTAATGGTCAGTGTGGGTCAGGCAGGTCAGTGTAATGGTCAGTGTAATGGTCAGTGTAATGGTCAGTGTAATGGTCAGGTAGGTCAGTGTGTCAGGTAGGTGAGTTTAGTGGTCAGGACTGATGGGCACTGGTAAGCCAGGCAGCAACCAGCAAGTGAGCTTACCCCCCGCCACAGCTTCCTCCGTAGTGTGTCTCCTCTTCTGCCAAAACGCTAGGCATCCAATAGGACAGCCTGACGCTTTGGCCAATCAGGAAGCCGGTCTCACAGACCTGCCTCCTGATTGGCGGGGAGGAACTTTAGCGAAAATTCATTTGTTATGGTCACACAACTGGGTGGGCTCAAACTGCAATGCTCTGCACTCTGAGCCCCCCCCCCCCTTTTTTAAGCCTATTAGAGCCTCTGGAATCCATGGTCTGGCGCCACTGATATGTAGATCATGTAGCCTGTGCGCCCTTTATGGACGGGCCGCCACTGGTATGTAACAATGCATATCGGTCCTTGAGTGACTCTTATTACCGTGTAACTAGAAGCAAACTATTGAAGGGGAGCATAGGGAGCATAGGTGTACGCAGCCTATTGCATTAGTGTGTGCACACCAAAGCTCAAACACACGTGTGTGTGTGTGTGTGTGTGTGTGTGTGTGTGTGTGTGTGTATATATATATAAAAACACACATTATATTACCAAAAGTATTAGGACGCCTGCCTTTACACACACATGAACTTTCATGGCATCCCAGTCTTAGTCCGTAGGGTTCAATATTGAGTTGGCCCACTCTTTGCAGCTATAACAGCTTCAACTCTTCTGGGAAGGCCGTCCACAAGGTTTAGGAGTGTGTCTATGGGAATGTTTGACCGTTCTTCCAGAAGCGCATTTGTAAGGTCAGGCACTGATGTTGGATGAGAAGGCCTGGCCTGCAGTCTCTGCTCTAATTCACCCCAAAGGCGTTCTATGAGTTCTGTTGTGGTCAGGACTCTGTGCAGGCCAGTCAAGTTCCTCCACCCCAAACTCACTCACCCATGTCTTTATGGACCTTGCTTTGTGCCCCTCCTGTACTCTTCAAAGCCGCACCCACAATGCCCTTCTCTACTCTCAATAGCCCTGCCCCATCCCCAAATGCCATTCACCCCTCCATAGCCCTCCCACAAAGCCCCCTCTACTCTCCATTACTTCATCCCCAAATATTACTTCGCTCTCCATAGGGATACCACTAAAAGCCCTCTAATTCCAATAGCCCTACCTACAGCTCCCCCTCCAATCATTAGATCCCCTCTGGCCACTCTCTGTGCCCAGGGGAGCCCCATACATGAGGCTTGCGGTGCGGGCATTCCCCGCAACTCCCTTTCCCCATGGCCCCATACAAGCCATGGTCACTGAATACTCGGGCAGCTGACAGGGCTAGGAACAGTCATAGGCAGTGAGGAGAAGGACCTACCTGGACCTGGCGAGCCAAGCTCACCGATTGCGGGCTCTCAGTGCTGCCACTCCCACACCCATCTCAGCTCCGACCCCACGGCCTCCTGAGTCCTGAGTTCACAGGCTGCATGACGTGGGTGTGGTCAGCGCGTCAGTGTAGCCCCTGGCCCCACCCGCACCTAGCTCACTGGGCAATAATACAGAGCGAAGCACTGCCTGTCTTCCCTGCATCCGGCCACTCCGCAGTGCCAGTGGGACCCTGATTGTTAGCAGATGCAGCCCGGCGGCCATCCCGGGCAAATGCCTGTGTGCCCTATGGACAGTCTGGGCCTGCATGTGCGTATAAAGGCAGGCGTCCCAATACTTTTGGTAATATAGTATGTAGCAATAACTCACGGTGGAGCTGCTGGTTTAAAGCGGGCTGTTACCGTCACCTTCATTACCTCAATTTCACCAGAACCGGGTCTACCCTGTTTCCCCGAAAATAAGACCTAGCGTGATTGTCGGCGATGGCTGCAATATAAGCCCTACCCCCCAAAAAAGCCCTAGTTAAAGCCCTTGTAGGTCTTCTTTTCAGGGTAAGGCTTATTTTCGGGGAAACAGGGTAGGGCTTATTTGGGGGGTAGGGCTTATATTGCAGCCATCACTGACAACCACGCTAGGTCTTATTTTCGGGGAAACAGGGTAGGGTCCCGTTGAGTTTAACACCAGACAATGTAGGCACCGGATACTTGAGTGTCTTTTCCAATGCTTTAATAAACATAAATGGAAGGAAGTAGCAGGAAAGAGGTAGAAGAAGTGTTGCAGGGAAGTTCAAATACCTTTTCTTAGTGTAGTATTAGGAATTGGAATCTTGTAGATGAATGTACTCTCTTTTCAGAGTTGAATCTTTGCCCGCCTGGATAGGTTTCTCTCACTAACCTAGCAGGCGATACGTAGCACGAACAACAGCCTCTGCCACAGACTTGATTGGAACAAAACCCATACGATCCTCTGCCACAGGATGTAATGGTTTACGATGAACAGCAAACACAGCACTAGAACCTTTAAGCCGACCCGGCAGTACTATGCGGTAGGGTTACTTTAGGATACGTCCTCTAACTGAGTCACCAGGCCCCTCTCCAGACCAGCACTCTGCATGATTCTTCCATGACGGATCCTCCCCTGGGATCTTCTCAGTTGTCCAACTTCTTCCCGTAGGACAGACAGCCCAGGACCATTCCTCTGCCGCTGTGGTAGGCCCCGGACAGGCTTCTGGGCCCACCCACACGCTGCAGCGACGTGGTCCTCCCGGACGGAGGACCACGAGGTAGTACTCCTAACACATACCTGTCGGCCAAGAGGGCCAGCAGGTGGAACGAAAGACGAACCCTAAAACATGACGTCTGTCCCATAAATACCCTCTCCCAGAATGCAACTCGGAGGACCACCTCCACCGAGTTATCTCCGGGACAGAAGAGCACTCATATGCTTCAACGTGTTGCATTTCCAACACCAACCCATGGCGACAACGACACCCACGGGCACAGTGCGAAACTACATGCAACTCAGCCAAGCTGGAACAGAGGCAAATCTGACTATGTATAAACAGATAACCCACTAAATTTACCTATCAGCAGTAGATTGAAAATCTACCAGTGCTACAAGTATATACAGTCTTCTTCAGTCCTGGGCGCAACAGCTTTCTGGTGGTGGTGGGGGGTGGGGGAGCAGGAAAAAAACGACTCTCAATGCTGTCTGTAGCTGCTAAAGTATTGCTTCAGCCTGGCTGGACCAGGGTGACCACCGCCGCTGCTGCGCACTGTTGCAGTCAGAGCTGACCGGGTTCCGAGAGCACTCCTACACCAGTACCCTAGACACATTCCCTTTCCTGTCAGGCCGAGGGATCTCTACCCAACAGATGCTCTCTAGTCCCAGTTGCATGACCGCACAACTGTCATTCAAAGTGTGACAGCGCTGAAAGCTATAAATTGGCCTGGGCAGGAAGAAGGTGAAAGTGCCCTGTAAGCAAGTGAATATATATATATACACACTATATTGTCAAACAGTGCTGGGACAAGGTCATTTGGTGCCCAGGGCAAAGAATGGCAAACTGCGCCCCCAATGGGTGTGAACACCCATGCCATCCGATTCCAGTGCGGACCAAAAAAAAAAAGGGTCCGGCACCATTTTGGTCCAAATGTGATGCAAATTCAGCCATACAAAGCGTATGGCTGAATCTGCAACACAAAGACATCGCATGTGATCTGCACAGCAATGCTGTGCAAATCACATGTGTGGTCTATCATGTCAATAGTGTGAACCCAGCTTAAAACAGGTAGAGAAGAGGCGACATAATGTCTTCTAAGCACCTGCAATAAGGCATATTACACTTTACTTATAGCAAACCCACCCACTTATGCCGCGTACACACGAGCGGACTTATCATCGGACTGAACCCCCCGAAGGACTTTTCGACAGAGTTCCAACCAAACGGACTTGCCTACACACGATCCCACCAAAGTCTGATTGTTTGGAACATGATGACGTACGACCGGACTAGAAAAAAGGAAGTTCAATAGCCAGTAGCCAGTAGCTGCAAGGGCGTCGTTTTCGGTCATCCGGACTAGCATACAGACGAACGGTTTGTTCGATAGGAATCGAGTCCGTCGGAAAGATTTGAAACACGTTGTATTTCTAAGGTCCGTCAGATTTTTCCACAGGAAAGGTCCAATGAAGCCCACATACGATCGAATTGTCCGACGGATTCGTTCTGTCGGACCTTTAGATGCCGAAAAGTCCGGTCGTGTGTACGCGGCATTGGTAGAGTCCTGTGAATTTGTGTGTTTGGGGAAAAAGGGGGAACTAGGTCTGATTAGTCAACTATAAGCCCTTTTACTGCCAACCTCTTCCTGAGAATGCTAGTCAGTCTAGTATGTCAGGAAAGTCCAGCATGTACTGGCCATCGGGACTACCGGGAGTTTCCCGGTGGGCCGATGGCTCAGTGGGCCGGTTTGAGTGACAGCCTGTCAAAGTAATGGCTGCGCCCCTCGCACAGACATTACTTTGAGCACTGCTGTACTGCAGGGGTAGACTGACCTATCGGCACTGTGGGGCCCTATGACACCTGCAACACTAGCACTGAAAGCAGCTGTAATAGGACCTCTCACAGCGTACTGTTCCCCGTGGGCCCCTCCTTCGGTCCCATCCACCCCGGGTGCTTGTACATGACATCATCCGGGACGGAAGAGAAGAGCTAGGGGCCAGTAGAGAGCAGTGCGCCATGAGAGGTCTTATTGCAGGCATCGGGTGAGGCTGTGTACTATCACCATCACTGGGGAGGGGGGAGCAGAAGCAGCAAGTACAAATGTAGGGGGCCCGGGCCCCAATAGGGTCGCAGGAGGCCCCATGATACTCTCCTGTTCCCCCCCCCCAGACTGTCTTCCAGCCCCCACGCTGTCCCTCTGTCCTGCAGCCCCCACGGTGTCCTCCAGCCCCCACCGTGTCCCCCTCTGTCCTCCACCCCCCCACGCTATCCCCCTCTGTCATCCAGCCGCCACGGTGTCCCCCTCTGTCCTCCATCCCCCACAGTGTCCCCCTCTGTCCTCCATCCCCCGCGGTGTCCCCCTCTGTCCTCCATCCCCAGCGGTGTCCCCCTCTGTCCTCCATCCCCCGCGGTGTCCCCCTCTGTCCTCCAGCCCCCGCGGTGTCCCCCTCTGTCCTCCAGCCCCCGCGGTGTCCCCCTCTGTCCCCCAGCCCCCGCGGTGTCCCCCTCTGTCCTCCAGCCCCCGCGGTGTCCCCCTCTGTCCTCCAGCCCTCACAGTGTCCCCCTCTGTCCCCCAGCCCCCGCAGTGTCCCCCTCTGTCCTCCACCCCCCCCCCCAGTATATATACTGTTTTTGTGCGTGTTTGCAAGATTAAAGTGGGCCAGTCTGGACGATGTCCAGGGCCAAATTTTTGTCCCAGTCCAGCCCTGGGAAAGTCTGCCAAAATTCACATGCCCCAATCTGTACACCTCCACTGAATCAGAACAATGCAGTCAGCATAAAAAAAACAAGCAACAAGCATTTCCAGATTAAAAAAAAAAAGCAACGCCAACCTCCCTGTTTCATGTTAGGTTTCCTTTAACCTGGCTATTGTTACTTTGATTAGTAATTGATAGGGAAATCCCAGAACTTAGGGGTTTCCAATAACATTTTGACTGCTGAACCACATTCAAAAAGATGTATTTAATATTCAAGCCTATAGTTTCAGCCATAGGCAGGGGAGAAAACATAATTACAGTACATGGTGACATAATTGCTCTGAAATGGCGGAGAACCCTGCGATACAATTTATACATTCTGAAGGGGGTGGCACCTTGGCAACTTGGCACCTGGACTCTTTTGAAGTCCTAATCAATTTATTGGTTATTTACATTGATAAACAGATGCAATGGCATCCCTAGGGGGGCCATAGGGGGCCCTGACCCCCTCAACATTTGGCTGTGCCCCACCATATGCCCAACCCCCCCCCCCCAATGAAACACATTTTTTTTTTTTTTTACAAAAAGGCAATGTCTTTTTGTTGGCATTCGTAGCGGATGTGCCACATCTTACTCAGGCCGCCGCTGGAGTAACACAGTCTCTATTGAGAGGGAGATCCTCAGTCTGATTCCTCCCCCCTCCCTCTGCTCGCTGACACTGCATAATGCGAGCGCTCACACAACCACGGCCGCCCGATCTGCTCCTTCCCCTGCATCCTCATTGGCAGGGAGAAGAGCGAGTTGCAGGAAGAACTCCACCAGGACTCAGTTACTGAAAAAACAGACTGATTTCTCCCATCCTTAGGACAGGAGAACCAGCCTGTAAATTCCAAGAGATGCCAGACCAGCGCTGTCAATAGCAGGGGCAGGACAGCAAGTGGAGGCTGGGGAACCCCACAGTGGCAGAACACCAGGGCCCGGTGTCAAGACAACCTTTGCAACCCTGATAGTTCTCCCACTGCCTTGGACCCTTATATTGTCTTGGTATGCTGGTGACATATATCTCTTGTTTTCTGCCACCCTAATACAGTAGTCAGGGAGCTCACTGCAGAACATGTGAAAGGGCCCGGTGTGGGATCGTAGTAAAGGGCCCCAAGGAGATATATATATATAAATTGCATTTTATAGTTGCCCCCCTACTTTTGTCCCTGTCCCACCGTGTGCCCCCCTAAATATGAAGGCTGGAGACACCACTGAACAGATGGTCATTTAGCACCTATACATCACTTCCAGAGTTCTTCTGGGAAATGCCTTTTCACAGCTGGAGGTGTGAATGGTATTTGACGACAAACACAAACAGCTACTACATACATCCTGGGCCTTTGTAACAAGTATATCTGCTTAGAACCACTTGCCGACCGCCGCATGTACATATACATCCTAACTTTGGCGGCGGATATCGTTGTTATGGCAGCAGCTGGCTGCCGTAACCCCGGTATCCCCGTTTTCGGCCGGCGGTCGGCTACTAGATAAAAGTGGTCTCTGTGGCGCATTCGCCGCGATCCGCTGCCCTCCGCCGCTTACCGGAGCCATCAGCATTGGCGGAGGCGATCGCGTCCTTTCCCTAGCTGTGCATGGAGATGAGTGAGGGGAAGATGGCGCCCATCCGTCTCCATGACACTGCAGGGCAGAAGCGACGTCAAAACTTCACTTCCGCCCATACGTCTTAAAGCCAACATTTTTTTAATGTCATTTTTTAAAATGACTTTTTTTTTTTTTAATTGCATTTTAGTGTAAATATGAGATCTGAGGTCTTTTTGACCCCACATCTCATATTTAAGAGGTCCTGTCATGCTTTTTGCTTTTTTCTATTACAAGGGATGTTTACATTCCTTGTAATAGGAATAAAAGTGACACATTTTTTTTTTTTTAAACAGTGTAAAAATAAATAAAATCAAGTAAAATAAATAAGAAATTAAAAAAAAAAAAAAAAAAAAAAAAACGCCCCGTCCCGACGAGCTCGCGTGCAGAATCGAACGCATACGTGAGTAGCGCCCGCATATGAAAACGGTGTTCAAACCACACATGTGAGGTATCGCTGCAATTGTTAGAGCAAGAGCAATAATTCTAGCCCTAGACCTCCTCTGTAAATCAAAACATGCAAGCTGCAGAATTTTTTAAGTGTCGCCTACGGAGATTTTTTGAGGGTAAAAGTTTGACGCCATTCCACGAGCGGGGCGCAATTTTGAAACGTGACATGTTGGGTATCAATTTACTCGGCATAACATTATCTTTCACATTATAAAAAAATTGGGTTAACTTTACTGTTGTCTTATTTTTTTTTATTCAAAAGAGTGAATTTTTTCCCAAAAAAAAGCGTGCTGGTAAGACCGCTGTGCGAATACGGTGTGAAAAAAAGTATTGCAATGACCGCCATTTTATTCTCTGGGGTGTTAGAAAAAAAAAACAATATATAATGTTTGGGGTTCTAAGTAATTTTCTAGCAAAAAAAAAAAAAACTGTTTTAAACTTGTAAACACCTAAATTCCAAAACGAGGCTGGTCTTTAAGTGGTCAGAATACATGTTTTGATAATCATAACTAAATGTTTGATAAATAAATGGCTATCCAATCAATCCCATCTCTTGGTTAAATTAAAAATTGACCACATAACTAACAAAACATAACATAACAGCACTATAACTAACAGTTCATACACTGGTTGTGGACAGTTGGGTTCTAGACTATTCACTGTAGAATTTCTTTTGGTGACAGCCTCCCTGTTTCATGTTAGGTTTCCTTTAACCTGGCTATTGTTACTTTGATTAGTAATAAAAGAGCAATATTTGTTGAGATGAAGAATCTCTTCAGGAATAGTGGATTTCCTTATTTCCTTATCTCTGAGTAACACATAACTGTCAGACCCCCCTCCATGCATTTCCACCCCCCCACCCCCACTTTCCACAATAGGCTCTCCTCTGCTGCAATACCATCACCAGGGCAGGACTTACCATTGGGCTTGACTGGGCTCAAGCCCATGGGCCCGGCCAATAGGGGGCCCCGCAGGCCCCGACCATTTTGAAAGCTGCCAAGAGCCTCTGAGAGCGGCCGAAAGCCGGCGAGATACACAAGACATCCGGCTCTGTATCTCGGTGGCGCCATTTTTAAACTGAAAGGCAGCAATGACACTGGGGCAAGGCTACACTGACACTGACAAGGCTACACTGACACTGACAAGGCTGCACTGACACTGACAAGGCTACACTGACACTGACAAGGCTACACTGACACTGACAAGGCTGCACTGACACTGACAAGGCTACACTGACACTGACAAGGCTGCACTGACACTGACAAGGCTACACTGACACTGACAAGGCTACACTGACACTGACAAGGCTGCACTGACACTGACAAGGCTACACTGACACTGACAAGGCTACACTGACACTGACAAGGCTGCACTGACACTGACAAGGCTACACTGACACTGACAAGGCTGCACTGACACTGACAAGGCTACACTGACACTGACAAGGCTACACTGACACTGACAAGGCTGCACTGACACTGACAAGGCTACACTGACACTGACAAGGCTACACTGACACTGACAAGGCTGCACTGACACTGACAAGGCTACACTGACACTGACAAGGCTACACTTACACTGACAAGGCTGCACTGACACTGACAAGGCTACACTGACAAGGCTACGCTGACACTGACAAGGCTACACTGACAAGGCTACACTGACACTGACAAGGCTACACTTACACTGACAAGGCTACACTGACACTGACAAGGCTGCACTGACACTGACAAGGCTACGCTGACACTGACAAGGCTACACTGACACTGACAAGGCTACACTGACACTGACAAGGCTACACTTACACTGACAAGGCTGCACTGACACTGACAAGGCTACGCTGACACTGACAAGGCTACACTGACACTGACAAGGCTACACTTACACTGACAAGGCTGCACTGACACTGACAAGGCTACGCTGACACTGACAAGGCTACACTGACAAGGCTACACTGACACTGACAAGGCTGCAATGACACTGACAAGGCTACACTGACACTGACAAGGCTACACTGACACTGACAAGGCTGCAATGACACTGACAAGGCTACGCTGACACTGACAAGGCTACACTGACACTGACAAGGCTACACTGACAAGGCTACACTGACACTGACAAGGCTGCACTGACACTGACAAGGCTACACTGACACTGACAAGGCTGCAATGACACTGACAAGGCTACACTGACACTGACAAGGCTACACTGACAAGGCTGCACTGACACTGACAAGGCTACGCTGACACTGACAAGGCTACACTGACAAGGCTACACTGACAAGGCTACGCTGACACTGACAAGGCTGCACTGACACTGACAAGGCTACACTGACACTGACAAGGCTACACTGACAAGGCTACGCTGACACTGACAAGGCTACACTGACAAGGCTACACTGACACTGACAAGGCTGCAATGACACTGACAAGGCTACACTGACAAGGCTACGCTGACACTGACAAGGCTACACTGACACTGACAAGGCTACACTGACACTGACAAGGCTGCAATGACACTGACAAGGCTACACTGACAAGGCTACGCTGACACTGACAAGGCTGCAATGACACTGACAAGGCTACACTGACAAGGCTACACTGACAAGGCTACGCTGACACTGACAAGGCTGCAATGACACTGACAAGGCTACACTGACAAGGCTACACTGACACTGACAAGGCTACACTGACACTGACAAGGCTGCAATGACACTGACAAGGCTACACTGACAAGGCTACACTGACAAGGCTACGCTGACACTGACAAGGCTGCAATGACACTGACAAGGCTGCAATGACACTGACAAGGCTACACTGACAAGGCTACGCTGACACTGACAAGGCTGCAATGACACTGACAAGGCTACACTGACAAGGCTACACTGACAAGGCTACGCTGACACTGACAAGGCTACACTGACACTGACAAGGCTGCAATGACACTGACAAGGCTACACTGACAAGGCTACGCTGACACTGACAAGGCTGCAATGACACTGACAAGGCTACACTGACAAGGCTACACTGACAAGGCTACGCTGACACTGACAAGGCTGCAATGACACTGACAAGGCTACACTGACAAGGCTACACTGACACTGACAAGGCTACACTGACACTGACAAGGCTGCAATGACACTGACAAGGCTACACTGACAAGGCTACACTGACAAGGCTACGCTGACACTGACAAGGCTGCAATGACACTGACAAGGCTACACTGACAAGGCTACGCTGACACTGACAAGGCTGCAATGACACTGACAAGGCTACACTGACAAGGCTACGCTGACACTGACAAGGCTGCAATGACACTGACAAGGCTACGCTGACACTGACAAGGCTGCAATGACACTGACAAGGCTACACTGACAAGGCTACGCTGACACTGACAAGGCTGCAATGACACTGACAAGGCTACACTGACAAGGCTGCAATGCCACTGACAAGGCTACACTTACAAGGCTACGCTGACACTGACAAGGCTGCAATGCCACTGACAAGGCTACACTTACAAGGCTGCAATGACACTGACAAGGCTGCAATGACACTGACAAGGCTGCAATGACACTGACAAGGCTACACTGACAAGGCTACGCTGACACTGACAAGGCTACACTGACACTGACAAGGCTGCAATGACACTGACAAGGCTACACTGACACTGACAAGGCTACACTGACACTGACAAGGCTACGCTGACACTGACAAGGCTACACTGACAAGGCTACGCTGACACTGACAAGGCTACACTGACAAGGCTACACTGACACTGACAAGGCTACGCTGACACTGACAAGGCTGCAATGACACTGACAAGGCTGCAATGACACTGACAAGGCTACACTGACAAGGCTACGCTGACACTGACAAGGCTGCAATGACACTGACAAGGCTACGCTGACACTGACAAGGCTACGCTGACACTGACAAGGCTGCAATGACACTGACAAGGCTACACTGACAAGGCTACGCTGACACTGACAAGGCTGCAATGACACTGACAAGGCTACGCTGACACTGACAAGGCTACACTGACACTGACAAGGCTACACTGACAAGGCTGCAATGACACTGACAAGGCTGCAATGACACTGACAAGGCTACACTGACAAGGCTACGCTGACACTGACAAGGCTGCAATGACACTGACAAGGCTACGCTGACACTGACAAGGCTACACTGACACTGACAAGGCTACACTGACAAGGCTGCAATGCCACTGACAAGGCTACACTTACAAGGCTACGCTGACACTGACAAGGCTCACAAGGCTGCAATGACACTGACAAGACTGCAATGACACTGACAAGGCTGCAATGACACTGACAAGGCTGCAATGACACTGACAAGGCTGCAATGACACTGACAAGACTGCAATGACACTGACAAGGCTCACAAGGCTGCAATGACACTGACAAGGCTGCAATGACAAGGCTGCAATGACACTGACAAGGCTGCAATGACACTGACAAGGCTGCAATGACAAGGCTACACTGACAAGGCTGCAATGACACTGACAAGGCTGCAATGACACTGACAAGGCTACACTGACAAGGCTACGCTGACACTGACAAGGCTACGCTGACACTGACAAGGCTACACTGACACTGACAAGGCTACACTGACAAGGCTACGCTGACACTGACAAGGCTACGCTGACACTGACAAGGCTACACTGACAAGGCTACGCTGACACTGACAAGGCTACGCTGACACTGACAAGGCTACACTGACAAGGCTACGCTGACACTGACAAGGCTACACTGACAAGGCTACGCTGACACTGACAAGGCTACACTGACAAGGCTACGCTGACACTGACAAGGCTGCAATGACACTGACAAGGCTACACTGACACTGACAAGGCTGCAATGACACTGACAAGGCTACGCTGACACTGACAAGGCTACACTGACACTGACAAGGCTGCAATGACACTGACAAGGCTACACTGACAAGGCTGCAATGCCACTGACAAGGCTACACTTACAAGGCTACACTGACACTGACAAGGCTGCAATGACACTGACAAGGCTACACTGACAAGGCTGCAATGCCACTGACAAGGCTACACTTACAAGGCTACACTGACACTGACAAGGCTGCAATGCCACTGACAAGGCTACACTTACAAGGCTACGCTGACACTGACAAGGCTCACAAGGCTGCAATGACACTGACAAGACTGCAATGACACTGACAAGGCTGCAATGACACTGACAAGGCTGCAATGACACTGACAAGGCTGCAATGACACTGACAAGACTGCAATGACACTTACAAGACTGCAATGACACTGACAAGGCTCACAAGGCTGCAATGACACTGACAAGGCTACACTTACAAGACTGCAATGACACTGACAAGGCTGCAATGACACTGACAAGGCTGCAATGACACTGACAAGGCTGCAATGACAAGGCTGCAATGACACTGACAAGGCTGCAATGACACTGACAAGGCTGCAATGACACTGACAAGGCTGCAATGACAAGGCTGCAATGACACTGACAAGGCTACACTGACAAGGCTGCAATGACACTGACAAGGCTACACTGACACTGACAAGGCTACACTGACACTGACAAGGCTGCAATGACACTGACAAGGCTACGCTGACACTGACAAGGCTACACTGACAAGGCTACGCTGACACTGACAAGGCTGCAATGACACTGACAAGGCTGCAATGACACTGACAAGGCTACGCTGACACTGACAAGGCTACACTGACAAGGCTACACTGACACTGACAAGGCTACACTGACACTGACAAGGCTACACTGACAAGGCTACACTGACAAGGCTACACTGACACTGACAAGGCTACACTGACAAGGCTACACTGACACTGACAAGGCTACACTGACACTGACAAGGCTACACTGACACTGACAAGGCTACACTTACAAGGCTGCAATGACACTGACAAGGCTGCAATGACACTGACAAGCATTTAAATGTAAGTTTTTTTCCTTAAACTTCCCTCCTAAACTTGGGTTGTGTGTTCTACGCCGATAAATACGGTAGTTATGATTTTATCCATTTTTATTGCTTTTATTAATCGTGGACCCAGGACGAATACCAGCACAGTATCCCCCACTTATACGCTTATATATTATCTACTTTTGTGAGTAGACATTTGGCTGTCTTGTCCAATTAAACAGAAGTTCTTTAATACTGCACTGATTCTGGCGCCCCTTGTCCTTTTCTATTTCTGTTTTATAGAGCTGTGTATATGTATAGAAGGGTAGGGCCCGATAGTGACTAAATCCCAGGGGCCCCCACCACCCTGAGTCCTGCCCTGACCATCACCCAGGTAATATTCAGCTGTAGGACTCTTTTCTCCCTCCTTTCAGTAATAACAATAGAGGGCAGTGTCTCAGCTCAGGTCCTCTATGCTGCTATCCATTTCTAGGAATGTTGCCATTCAGTTCTCTTTGTCCCTCCATAGGACACACATAGGCTGACTGTAGAGGTGAGCAGGAGCGTGCAGGGAGGGGATGGGGGCAGTGATTGCACACCACACATAACTTTTGTTTTTTTCCTCTTGTCATTAGCAAAAAGCTGAATTTCTCTGCTCTGTGGAAACAAACTGAAAGGCGCTTTACCCTCACTCCCCAGTGCTCTATACACAGAAGGAGATGTTCTCCTCGGCTGTCCTCCTCTCTTCTACCCACAGGTTGCCATTGAAGGGAAGACAGAGCAGTCTCCTCCCTTTGGCAGCTATTGAGATTCCTGCTCTGCATGGCATGACACTACCGTCACTTCTGTAAGTGAGGCAACTTCAGATCAGCGCAGCTCATGTGCGCCCCTCCCCCTTCACGTAATACTCAGCCCAGGGCACCCGTCCCTTCTGCCCACCCCTTGTACCGGCCCTTTTGTCAAAAGTATTGGGACACCTGCCTTTACACGCACATGATTTTTAATGGCATCCCAGCATTAGTCCGTAGAGTTCAATATTGAGTTGGCCCATCCTTTGCAGCTATAACAGCTTCAACTCTTCTGGGAAGGCCGTCCACAAGGTTTAGGAGTGTGTCTATGGGGATGTTTGATCATTCTTCCAGAAGAGCATTTGTGAGGTCAGGCACTGATGTTGGACGAGAAGCCCTGGCCAGCAGTCTCCGCTTGAATTCACCCCAAAGGTGTCCTATTGGGTTGAGGTCAGGACTCTGCACAGGCCAGTCAAGTTCCTTAATCCCAAACTCGCTCATTCACATTATATTGCCAAAAGTATTGGGGCACCCCTCCAAATAATTTGGTGGAGGGGGGATTATGGTGTGGGGTTAGGCTTGGCTCCTTAGTTCCAGTAAAGGGAACTCTTAAGGCATCAGCATACCAAGACATTTTGGATAATTTCATGCTCCCAACTTTGTGGGAACAGTTTGGGGTCGGCTCCTTCCTGTTCCAACATGACTGCGCACCAGTGCACAAAGCAAGGTCCATAAAGACATGGGTGAGTGAGTTTGGGGTGGAGAATCTTGACTGGCCTGCACAGAGTCCTGACCTCAACCGATAGAACACCTTTGGGATGAATAAGACCGAGCCTGCGAGACGGGCCTTCTTGTCCAACACCAATGACTGACCTCACAAATGCGCTTCTGGAGGAATGGTCAAACATTCCCATAGGCACACTCCTAAACCTTGTGGACAGCCTTCCCAGTAGAGTTGAAGCTGTTATAGCTGCAAAGGGTGGGCCAACTCAATATAAACCCTACGGACTAAGGCTGGGATGCCATTAAAGTTCATGTGCGTGTAAAGGCAGGCGTCCCAATATTTATGACAATATAGTATATATATATATATATATATATATATATATATATATATATATATATATATATATATATATATACTGTTGTGGTTATACACTTCTCCTTGGCTTGGAAACATAAATCTTTTATAAATGTCCTGAAGCCACAAATCTATATCTTCCCTTAATGTCACCTTGCAGTACTCGTATTCCAATAATCAATGTGCTCACCCTCCACCAGATGTGCCCTCACCTGAGATAATGTCATCTTACAGGTAAGTATGGTGATAAAATGCCAGTCTTCCTCAGGGACTCAATGGGATGTGCTCAGTGGATGGATTCCTCCAGCCTCACTTCTTTCCCAATACTTCACTTCTTCCCAAGTTCTATAGCTCTTGTATCCTCATGTCATATTTGGATCAGCCATGTACATGAGGAAAAAGTAAAATTTGCAAACGATAGTGTTTATATTGTTGTAAAAAAACACTTTCCTTAATTCCCCAACCGTCCAGAAATCACATTAAAAGGGTGCTTACAGTGCTCCACACATATACAGAAAGTATCAAAGACGTCAATGACGGAGCGATCACATGTAAACAAACCGGTGTAGCGTCCGGTTCCTCCCTCTCTGTACAGGTCTGTATAGTGCGAGGGGAGAGATCGAGTGCCTCAGCGCTGTGGGCTGGATGTGTAGTGCCCACAGCGCTGATATGTGCCCACTCCAGCCATTCAGCCAGCCATACCATTCATACCCAGCCATTCATACCATCCATACCATCCATGCTCAGCCATTCACCCATACTCAGCCATACATACTCATCCATCCATCCATCCATACTCAGCCATACATACTCATCCATCCATACTCAGCAATACTCAGTCATCCATCCATGCTCAGCCGTACTCAGCTGTACCGAGCTGTACTCAGCCGTACTCAGCCATACTCAGCTGTAACCAACCGTACCGAGCAGTACTCAGCGTACTCAGCCATACTCAGCCATACTCAGCCATACTCAGCCGTACTCAGCCATACTCAGCCGTACTCAGCCATACTCAGCCATACTCAGCCATACTCAGCTGTAACCAACCGTACCGAGCAGTACTCAGCCGTACTCAGCCATACTCAGCCATACTCAGCCATACTCAGCCATACTCAGCCGTACTCAGCCATACTCAGCCGTACTCAGCCATACTCAGCCGTACTCAGCCATACTCAGCCATACTCAGCCATAACCAACCGTACCGAGCAGTACTCAGCGTACTCAGCCATACTCAGCCGTACTCAGCCATACTCAGCCATACTCAGCCGTACTCAGCCATACTCAGCCGTAACCAACCGTACCGAGCAGTACTCAGCGTACTCAGCCATACTCAGCCATACTCAGCCGTACTCAGCCATACTCAGCCATACTCAGCCGTAACCAACCGTACCGAGCAGTACTCAGCGTACTCAGCCATACTCAGCCGTAACCAACCGTACCGAGCAGTACTCAGCGTACTCAGCCATACTCAGCCGTACTCAGCCGTACTCAGCCATACTCAGCCGTACCCAGCCATACTCAGCCATACCCAGCCATACCCAGCCATACCTAGCAATACTCAGTCGTACTCAGCCGTACCCAGCAATACCCAGCAATACTCAGTCATACCCAGCCATACTCAGCCATACCCAGCAATACTCAGTCATACCCAGCCATACTCAGCCGTACTCAGCCATACTCAGCCATACCCAGCAATACTCAGCCATACCCAGCCATACTCAGCCATACTCAGCCATACCCAGCAATACTCAGCCATACCCAGCCATACTCAGCCATACCCAGCCATACTCAGCCATACTCAGCCATACTAAGCCATACCCAGCAATACCCAGCAATACTCAGTCGTACTCAGTCATACCCAGCAATACCCAGCAATACTCAGCCATACAAAGCAATACCCAGCAATACTCAGTCGTACTCAGCCATACTCAGCCTTACCCAGCAATACTCAGTCATACCCAGCAATACTCAGTCATACCCAGCAATACTCAGTCATAACCAGCAATACTCAGTCATACCCAGCCATACTCAGCCGTACCCAACCGTGCTCAGCAGTACCCATCCATCCCATCCATACCCAGCCATACTCAGCCATACCCAACCATCCCATCCATACTCAGCCATACTCAGCCGTACCCAGCCGTACTCAGTCGTACCCCGCCATACTCAGCCATACTCATTCATGCTCAATCATCCCATCCATACTCAACCATCCCCATCCACGGCTCATCCATCCCCATTCATGCTCATCCATGCCACATCAGTTCTCATCCATGCCACATCCATGCCACTACAGTGCCTCACAAAAGTGTAATAGGTAGTCAAATTAGAATTGAAACTTATACCCTTAGAACACCTGAAGGTGCTCCTTGCATGTTGAGCCTCTCTATGTGGCCAGGCTGTGTAAAAGTCTCACACATGTGGTATCGCTGTACTCAGGAGTAGTAGGAGAATCTATTTTGTGGTGTAAGTTTTGGTATGTACATGCTGCGTGCTAGAAATATTGTATAAATGGACAACTTTGTGTAAAAAAAAATGTGTTTTCAATTTCTTTACACATTTTCCAAAAACTGGTAGAAAAAAATGACATGTTCAAAAGACTCGATATGCCTCATAGATTATACATTGGGTTTTTTTCTTTCCAAAATGGGGTAATTTTTGGGGCGTTTCCATTGTCCTGGTTCTCCAGGGCCTTCAAAGTTGTAATGCCGTGTACACACGAGTGGACTTTTCAACGGACTAGGTCCAGTGGACCAGACTCCGTCGGACAATTCGATCGTGTGTGGGCTCCAGCGGACTTTTTTTTCCCAAAAGTCCGACGGACCTAGAAATAAAACATGTTTCAAATCTTTATCTTTTCCGACGGACTCGAGTCCGGTATGAAAAGTCCGCTCGTCTGTATGCTAGTCCGACGGACAAAAAACGACGCTAGGGCAGCTATTGGCTACTGGCTATGAACTTCCTTATTTTAGTCCAGTTGTACGTCATCACGTACGAATCCGTCGGACTTTGGTTGATCGTGTGTAGGCAAGTCTGTTCATTCGAAAGGCCGTCGGAAAGTCCGTTGAAAAGTTCACCGGGCCTAGTCCGTCGAAAAGTATGTATGCGGCATAAGAGGTAGTCAAGAAATTAGATGTGTAATTTATGCTCCAAGAATGCCTGGCGGTGCTCCCTGCATGTTGGGCCTCTGTATGTGGCCACGCTGTTTAAAAGTCTCACAATTGTGGTATTGCCATACTCGGGAGTAATAGCAGAATGTGTTTTGGGGTGTACTTTGTGCTATGTATATGCTGTGTGTGAGAAATAACCTGCTAATATAACAATTTTGTGAAAAAAAAAGAAAAAAAATCTTGATTTTGCAAAGAATTGTGGGAAAAAACAACTTAAAAAAACTCACCATGCCTCTTACTAAATACCTTGGAATGTCTTCTTTCCAAAAAAGGGTCATTTGGAGGGGTATTTGTACTTTTCTGGCATGTTAGGGTCTCAAGAAATGAGATAGGCCATCAGTACTTCAGGTGTGATCAATTTTCAGAGATTGGCACCATAGCATTTTTGACTCTATAACTTTCACAAAAACCAAATAATATAAACTGATTTGGGTTATTTAACCAAAGATATGTAGCAGTATAAATTTTGGCCAAAACGTATGAAGAAAAATTACTGGTTTGCTAAATGTTATAACAGAAACAAAGAAAAATGTATTTTTTACAACATTTTCGGTCTTTTTTCTTTTATAGCGCAAAAAATTAAAAAACCCAGCATTGATTAAATACCACCAAAAGAAAGCTCTATTTGTGTGAAAAAAAAGGACAAAATTTTCATATAAGTACAATGTTGCATGACTGAGTAATTGTCATTCAAAATGGGAGAGCACCGAAAGCTGAAAATTGGTCTGGTTAGGAAGGGGGTTTAAGTGCCCAGTGGTCAAGTGGTTAAAAACAAATTAAAGAGCGGTTTTGATTTGCGGTGCTCAGGCGTAGCGTAGTTCCGCTTTAACTGATAGTGTGTGCTGTCTTGTTATTCTATACTGCCAGCTGGTGGCTCAAGGTGAGAATCATTTCTGACTTCTCTATTACTGGATGTGGATTCACTCCAACTGGTTCTTCTCTGTTTTTACGGTTCTACCAACCAGTCTGCATCATTAATTATCCTGCTTGGCTGATAATAATTGCAACATTGTATCTATAAGGAAAGCATTTTATCTAAGTATGCAGTGATGTTTGTGTGGCAATCATTCACCAGAAAAGTCATTGAAGAGGACATTGAGGAGGACATTGAGGAGGACAAACACTTCTTCCACTTAAACAAGCATTTAAGTGAAGAAGGTTGTTTAAGTGGAACAAGTGCTTGTCCTCCTCAATGACTTTTCTGGTGAACGATTGCCACACAAACATAACTGCACATTGAGATGAAATACTTTCTCATAGATGCAATGTTGCAATTATTCTCAGTGTAGCCACTTGTTACATAGTTACATACAGTATCTCAGAAAAGTGAGTACACCCCTCACATTTTTGTAAATATTTTATTCTATATCTTTCGTTGTGATAACACTGAAGAAATTACACTTTGCTACAATGTAAAGTAGTGAGTGTACAGCTTGTATAACAGTGTAAATTTGCTGTCCCCTCAAAATAACTCAACACACAGCCATTAATGTCTAAACCTCTGGCAACAAAATTAAGTACACCCCAAGTGAAAATGTCCAAATTGGGCCCAAAGTGTCAATATTTTGTGTGGCCACCATTATTTTCCAGCACTGCCTTAACCCTCTTGGGCATGGAGGTCACCAGAGCTTCACAGGTTGTCACTGGAGTCCTCTTCCACTCCTCCATGATGACATCACGGAGCTGGTGGATGTTAGAGATCTTGCTCTCCTCAGCCTTCCATTTGAGGATGCCCCACAGATGCTCAATAGGGTTTAGGTCTGGAGACATGCTTGGCCAGTTCATCACCTTTACCCTCAGCTTCTTTAACAAGGCAGTGGTCATCTTGGAGGTGTGTTTGGGGTCGTTATGTTGGAATACTGCCCTGCTCTGAAGGGAGGGGATCATGCTCTGCTTCAGTATGTCACAGTACATGTTGGCATTCATGGTTCCCTCAACCCAGTGCTGGCAGCACTCATGTAGCCCCAGACTATGACACTCCCACCACCATGCTTGACTGTAGACAAGACACACTTGTTTTTGTACTCCTCACCTGGTTGCTGCCACACACGCTTGACACCATCTGAACCAAATAAGTTTATCTTGGTCTCATCAGACCACAGGACATGGTTCCAGTAATCCATGTCCTTAGTCTGCTTGTCTTCAACAAACTGTTTGAGTGCTTTCTTGTGCATCATCTTTAGAAGAGGCTTCCTTCTGGGACAACAGCCATGCAGACCTATTTGACGCAGTGTGCGGCGTATGGTCTGAGCACTGACAGGCTGACCTCCCCACCCCTTCAACCTCTGCAGCAATGCTGGCAGCACTCATACCTCTATTTCCCAAAGACAACCTCTGGATTTGATGCTGAGCAGGTGCACTCAACTCCTTTGGTGAACCATGACGAGACCTGTTCTGCGTGTATCCTGTCCTGTTAAACCGCTGTATGGTCTTGGCCACCGTACTGCAGCTCAGTTTCAGGGTCTTGGCAATCTTCTTATAGCCTAGGCCGTCTTTATGTAGAGCAACAATTCTTTTTTTCAGATCCTCAGAGAGTTCTTTGCCATGAGGTGCCATGTTGAACCACCAGTGACCAGTATGAGAGAGTGAGAGCGATAACACCAAATTTAACACACCTGCTCCCCATTCACACCTGAGACCTTTTAAAACTAACGAGTCACATGACACCGGGGAGGGAAAATGGTTAATTGGGCCCAATTTGGACATTTTCACTTAGGGGTGTACTCACTTTTGTTGCCAGCGGTTTAGACATTAATGGCTGTGTGTTGAGTTATTTTGAGGGGACAGCAAATTTACACTGTTATACAAGCTGTACACTCACTACTTTACATTGTAGACAAGTGTCATTTCTTCAGTGTTGTCACATGAAAAGATAGAAGAAAAGATTTACAAATATGTGAGGGGTGTACTCACTTTTGTGAGATACTGTATATAAATCTTTATATCACTAGAGGGATCACCAGCAGGAGGAAGGAGGTCCTGATTCCCTTTATATAGATCTTTAGATCACTAGAGGGGTCACCAGCAGGAGGAAGGAGGTCCTGATTAGGCTAAATTTACACCTATGCATTTGTAGTGCTTTTTGCATTTTGCAGATTTGCACTAGAGTCCATTTAACATGATTTCCTATGGAACACGTTCTGTAGTGCATATCTGCAAAATGCAAAAAGCACTAAAAATACATAGGTGTGAATCGAGCCTAAGGCTCGATTCACATCTACGCATGTTGCTTTTGAGCGTTTCTGCAGTGCTTTTTGCGTTTTTTGTTGTTGTTTTTATTTACAGTGTTTTTTTTTTTATAATGTATACAGTGTAAAAAAAAGAAAGAAAAAACAAAATGCGGCAAAAACGCGGTAAAACCGTGGCAAAAACGCAGTACTTGCGTTTTGGTTACGGGTCCATTGAATTCTAATACATACAAAACCCTGCATTTTGCATGAAAAAAGTCCCCGACCTTTTCCAAAAAACCCAGAACATGTTCCTTAGGAACCCATGTTAAGAAATTCCCATGCATTTCTGCAAAATGCATCAAAAAACACATTAGTGTGAATGGAGCCTTACTCTATATAAATCTTTATATTACTTAGGCCTGGTTCACACCTATGCATTTGTTAGCGCGTTTTCAGTTTTGCAGAAACACACTACAGTCCATTAAACATGGTTTCCTATGGATGTAATTCACATCTATGCATTTTATGGAAAGGGCCAGGGACTTTTTTTCTGGTTTTTGGTTACATAGACTTCAATGGATGAAAAGCATGTATTGAAAAAAAATGCAAAATGCATCTGCAGTATGCAAACTGCAACCTGCGTAAGTGTGAATCAGGCCTATGGGGATCACCAGCAGAAGGAAGGAGGTCCAGATTCCTCTATATAGATCTTTATATCTATAGAGGGGTCACCAGCAGGAGGAAGGAGGTCCTGATTCCTCTATATAGATTTTCAAATCACTAGAGGGGTCACCAGCAGGAGGAAGGAGGTCCTGATTCCTCTATATAGATCTTTATATCCATAGAGGGGTCTCCATCAGGAGGAAGGAGGTCCTGATTCCTCTATATAGATCTTTATATCCATAGAGGGGTCACCATCAGGAGGAAGGAGGTCCTGATTCCTCTATATAGATTTTCAAATGACTAGAGGGGTCTCCATCAGGAGGAAGGAGGTCCTGATTCCTCTATATAGATCTTTATATCCATAGAGGGGTCTCCATCAGGAGGAAGGAGGTCCTGATTCCTCTATATAGATCTTTATATCACTAGAGGAGTCACCAGCAGGAGGAAGGAGGTCCTGATTCCTCTATATAGATTTTCAAATCACTAGAGGGGTCACCAGCAGGAGGAAGGAGGTCCTGATTCCTCTATATAGATCTTTATATCCATAGAGGGGTCACCAGCAGGAGGAAGGAGGTCCTGATTCCTCTATATAGATCTTTATATCACTAGAGGAGTCACCAGCAGGAGGAAGGAGGTCCTGATTCCTCTATATAGATTTTCATATCACCAGAGGGATCACCATCAGGAGGAAGGAGGTCCTGATTCCTCTATATAGATTTTCAAATCACTAGAGGGGTCACCAGCAGGAGGAAGGAGGTCCTGATTCCTCTATATAGATCTTTATATCCATAGAGGGGTCACCAGCAGGAGGAAGGAGGTCCTGATTCCTCTATATAGATCTTTATATCACTAGAGGGGTCACCAGCAGGAGGAAGGAGGTCCCGATACCTCTATATAGACCTTTATATCACTAGAGGGGTCACCAGCAGGAGAAAGGAGGTCCTGATTCCTCTATATAGATTTTCAAATCACTAGAGGGGTCACCAGCAGGAGGAAGGAGGTCCCGATTCCTCTATATAGATCTTTATATCCATAGAGGGGTCACCAGCAGGAGGAAGGAGGTCCTGATTCCTCTATATAGAACTTTATATCACTAGAGGGGTCACCAGCTGGAGGAAGGAGGTTCTGATTCCTCTATATAGATCTTTATATCGCTAGAGGGGTCACCAGCAGGAGGAAGGAGGTCCTGATTCCTCTATATCAGGCATGTCCAAAGTCCAAGCCACGGGCCATTTGCGGCCCGCAGTCCGGTTTTATGCGGCCCCCACATGCCTCCAGCTTTTGTCACCCTTGTGGCCCCCCTTGCTCCACACTCTGTAATGTCTCTATGTATATATATATATACACCGATCTATGTTCCGTAATCCCCGAGCGCTCTCACTGACAAGCAGGGGCATGTTCCAAAACCCTCCGGGAAGCTGACTGCATGCGGCGCCAATAGCAGACACTGAGTCATTTGGGTCAAAGAGGAGATATATATATCCAAATAACAGCTCATCTTCACCACACACAGCCACAAAGGTAGGAGAATTCTTGTTGGGCGGTGTATTAGTGTATCGGACGAACACGCTTAGACCAAAACCTCTGGCACTGCGCTCCCATGATCCCTTCCCCTTCTGGTCAATTTCTAAAATGGTGACGGTAAACAAGAGAAGGGAAGTTGACTGTGAGGGCCGCCACTTCCAGGACAGGTGGAAAGTGGAATATTTCTTCACTGAAATACGGAATCACTGTGTTTGTCTGATATGACAAGAGACTGCGGCTGTTTATAAGGAATTTAATGTCAAGAGACACTACCAGACGAGACATAGCACATACCACAAGCTAACAGGGCGCGACCACAGTGAAAAGTTGAAGTAACTTGAAGCTGTTTTATTGTCGCAACAGCGATTTTTCATAAGAGCCCGTGAGTCAAATGAGAATGCCACAAGGGCGATCTATGAGGTGGAAACTTTAATTGCTAAAAATTGCAAATCTTTTTCTGAGGGTGACTTTATCAAAGAATGTGTTATGAAAACGGTGGAGAATATCTGTCATGAGGTAGAAAGAAATCCTGGATAGCCGCACTCTGGGATAAGGACATCTTTATTTCAATAAAATCCAACAATACAGTCAACAGTAGAGACGTACAGGGTGGTAGACTGCTAACGCGTTTCACATCATTTGGATGCTTATTCGTAGCTAGAGAGGGATAGTAATAGTGCGGTATAAATAGAAAAGTAAAATAGTAAAAGAGGGAGGGCGGGGTATGCACGCCGGTAGAACAACCAATCACCGCGCTGCATAGCAAACCCACCCTCTCAGTGTAATTAAAACAATAATGATCCCATTATAAAAACCTACACCTGCAAAAAAGAGGAGAGAAAACATCCATTGTTGACCAAACCAAAATGCATAAAGAAAAATATGAGTAGAAAAAACTATCATGCCAATATAAATCAGCATGAACTCATAAAAATAAAAGGTAGGTATTGGATGTTAAAACCCTCCACAGCAGGTGAAGCCGCAACAATGAAAATTTGAGTAGTTGGGAGTGCCAAAAAGTGTTAAACCTTAAAGTCGTATAACCACAGGGTACTCTGCTCACACATTTGCGAAAACAAAAAATACACAAAAAATGTATATGTATGTACATAAACCTGAATAAAACATGCATAGATGTGTGACAGCGCGGTCCCCACATAATGTACATAAGCACTCAAAAGCACTCTCACAACCCTAAAACAGCAAATGTGCATAAACAGTTTAGATGAAATATACACACATTTTCATGAGATCAGAGTACAAGCATATTAAACATAAGATCAAAGTGTATGTACATTAAACATGAAATTAAATTTTACTTTTACTTTTCTATTTATACCACACTATTACTATCCCTCTCTAGCTACGAATAAGCATTCAAATGATGTGAAACGCGTTAGTAGTCTACCACCCTGTACGTCTCTGCTGTTGACTGTATTGTTGGATTTTATTGAAATAAAGATGTCCTTATCCCAGAGTGCGGCTATCCAGGATTTCTTTCTACCTCACTGCAAACCAGCAAAGCCAGCACCTGGAACCAGTTCTTACTTGGGCGGTGTCATTCCAGAGCAAGAGTGTTTGTGAGCTGCATCTCCTTTTTTCCTGTCTATTAACCTGGAGAATATCTGTCCCGAGAAGAAGTAAGAGTTTGCCAACATTTGCCTGGCTCGTAACACTGTAGGACGGAGGATTGCAGAGATTTCATCAGATATTAAAGCGGGGGTCCACCTATCTATCGTTTTTTTTTTTTTTTGGAGTTCATTCACAAACTTTTCTTCTCATGATTATCTACTCACATGTTCTGTGTAATAAGTCCGCCTGTGTCCGGTTTCGTTGTAAAGAATAACTTATAAAATTCACTGAAGGCGGTTTCCATCTTTATTGTGGGCATTTGAAGCCCACAAGCATGTATTTCCTGGATGCGGTGAATGCTGTGCTCCCAGCATTCACCGAGATGTTGTGATGACACTGTTGCACAATGCATGCTGGGAAGCCTGAGACTAGCTCCCAGGGGACTGTGGGAGGTCTGGGAGAGGCTAGAAACACGCCTACTCCCATGGGAGGAAAACCAGGAAGTGCAAAGAAGATTAGAAAAAAAAAGGTAATTACGGCGATTTAAATTTTTTTACACAGCATGTCAGCATCTAGGCAAGGAAGAGAATGCATAGAGATAATGTTCAAAATTTGGGTGGAACCCCGCTTTAAGAGACAGTTGACGTCCAAAGGAGTGGATTTTGACTTCTGTTCAGTAGCCTATGATGAAAGAACGGACCTATCTGACACGGCTCAGTTGCTGATTTTTATGTGAGGGGTGGACGATGAAATGAATGTGACTGAAGAGCTACTTGACCTCCAGAGCCTTACAGACCAAACAAGAGGAAAAGATTTATTTGTTTCTCTTAGTTCCTCCATAGATGACATGAAACTTGGAACAAAGTTCCTGGGATTATTACTGATGGGGCACCTGCCATGGATGGTGAACAAAGTGGATTATCAACCCCAATCTGTAAGAAGGTGATGGAAGAAGGAGGCAAAGCTATTAAACTCCATTGTTTCATTCATCAACAAGTTCTCTGTGCTAAACATCTCAAATATGATCTTGTTATGAAACCGGTGGTGAAGACTATTCATTTTATTCTCTCTAAAGCCCTGTGCCACCGCCAGCTTAAACAGTTTCTACTGGACATCCAGGCTGAATAGGAAGATGTTTTATATCACAGCAATGTAAGATGGCTCAGTCGGGGGTCTGCACTGCAGTGTTTCTACTCTCTCAGAAAGGAAATCTGAGAATTCTTGGAAACAAAGGGACAACCGATGGGAGAACTATCTGATCCTATTTGTCTGGCTGATTTGGGGATTTCTAGCTGACATAACAAAGTATCTGAATGTACTGAACACGAGTCTTCAGGGGAAAGATACAGCGGTGAACCAGCTTTATTCACACCTCAAAGCCTTTGGAACCAAGCTGCAACTTTTCATAAGGCAGTTGTCACAAACACAACCCGATCTCATACATTGTTCAGCGTTGCAGGAAATAATGAACAGTTTTCCACAGGACAATATCAGTGCGCAAACGAGCCGGTATGCAGCAGACATCACATCTCTGGCTCGGGAGATTAAAAGGCGCTTTCAGGATTTTGCAGCTATTGAAAAGGAGATCAGCCTTTTCTCCTTTCCAGGCCTGGACTGGCCATAGGGCAGACCGGGCACTTGCCCGGTGGGCCGGGGCCATCTGCTCCGTAGCATGTTGCTGTTCAGGCCGCACAGCGGGAGGTAAGCGGCGACCGCGGCCTGAACATGGTTAACACAGGCCGTGGCTGCCGCTCGCCGCTACCGATATGCGGCCGTGAATTCTCCGGCGGAACTTTCGGCTGCATGGGCTAAGCTGTGTGTCTCTCTCACACACAGCTCAGCCTCAGAGCCGCACTGACAGTTCTGCTCTCTGCTCCCAGGGACTGCTCCTCCTCCTCCAGCCAAGGTGTCCGCATGGTGGGTAAGGGGGAGGACTGCTGTCAGGACATTTTCTCCCCTCCCCTTCTCTTGTCGGCAACACATGTAAGGGGACAGCTTCCTGCCTATTGTTCCTCCCTCAAAATTGGCCACAACAGAGGGCCAATCAGAGAACTGGAGGGGAATCATGGGAAATGTAGTCCCAGAGATAGGTGACCCAATTGTTTTCAGCAGGGAGCTGACTACACTCCCCAGCATGCACTCTGCTGGGGGGGGGGGGGGAGAAAACCTGGAAACAAGCTGAGAAGTGCCTGTAGCAGCTACTACAGGAAAGAGAGGACTGTGCTGGGGGAACTAATAGCCCCAGCACCACCAGAGAGAGCCACGCTGTAGCCGCACCACCAGAGAGAGCCATGCTGTTGCCGCACCACCAGAGAGAGCCATGCTGTACCCGCACCACCAGAGAGAGAGCCACGCTGTACCCGCACCACCAAAGAGAGCCACGCTGTACCCACACCACCAGAGAGAGAGCCACGCTGTACCCGCACCACCAGAGAGAGACACGCTGTACCCACACCACCAGAGAGAGAGCCACGCTGTACCCGCACCACCAAAGAGAGCCACGCTGTACCCACACCACCAGAGAGAGAGCCACGCTGTACCCGCACCACCAGAGAGAGACACGCTGTACCCACACCACCAGAGAGAGAGCCACGCTGTACCCGCACCACCAAAGAGAGCCACGCTGTACCCACACCACCAGAGAGAGAGCCACGCTGTACCCGCACCACCAGAGAGAGACACGCTGTACCCACACCACCAGAGAGAGAGCCACGCTGTACCCGCACCACCAGAGAGAGACACGCTGTACCCACACCACCAGAGAGAGAGTCACGCTGTACCGCACCATCAGAGAGAGAGCCACGCTGTACCCGCACCACCAGAGAGAGCCACGCTGTACCCACACCACCAGAGAGAGAGTCACGCTGTACCGCACCATCAGAGAGAGAGCCATGCTGTACCTGCACCACCAGAGAGAGCCACGCTGTACCCACACCACCAGAGAGAGAGTCACGCTGTACCGCACCATCAGAGAGAGAGCCACGCTGTACCCGCACTACCAGAGAGAGCCATGCTGTACCCACACCACCAGGGCCTTTTTTTTTTGTCCCGGTCCAGGCCTCCTCCTCTCCATTCTCTGTTGACCCCGATGAAGCTCCAGATCAACTGCAGCTCGGGCTCATTGAGCTGCATTGCGACAGTGAGTTACGCAGTCGTCACCAACAGCTCTCTCTTGTGAACTTTTACCACCAACTGGATAAGAGCCGTTTTCAAGAGATTCGAACATTGGCTAAGAAAATGCTGAGCTTGTTTGGCTCAACATATATGTGTGAGAAGACATTTTCTGCTATTAACTTTAACAAGAACCGCATGAGGACAAGATTAAGTGACTCTCACCTGCGGGACATTTTGCACATCAAAACCACGGCCTTTGACCCAGACCTAGACTATGTGCTGCAGTCCAGATCTCAGTTTCACCCTTCACATTCGTGCAGACAAGTTTTCTTTTTCAATTGAGATGAATATATTGTAAAATCTCAGTTAATGTCAGTTGGTCTAAATCAGTTATGAATATATTTGGATACAAGATGTATACTTGGTGTTATGTTCCTGTTTATATTTTTGAACTTAAAAGTTGACAGACAGCCTTTATTATAATATGTAATGTACTTTACAATTTTCCTGACATATATTTCAGCTTCCTGGATTTTTTTTTTTTTCATCCGGACTTCAGATATGAAAGGCAGAGTGATTTAACACCCGTTTAGATTTGTCATCCATGTGACAAAATTAAAAGTATGTCGTTTGCAATAAACTTTGCATAAAAATTTAATTTGCATTCAATTTTAATGGTTCAAAAAAATTCAGGCAAAATGGTCGGCCCTCATGCATGTTCACTTCATGAAATCTGGCCCTCTTTGAAAAAAGTTTGGACACCCCTGCTCTATATAGATCTTTATATCACTAGAGGGCTCACAAGCAGGAGGAAGGAGGTCCTGATTCCTCTATATAGATCTTTATATCACTAGAGGGGTCACCAGCAGGAGGAAGGAGGTCCTGATTCCTCTATATGGATCTTTATATCACTAGAGGGGTCACCAGCAGGAGGAAGGAGGTCCTGATTCCTCTATATAGATCTTTATATCACTAGAGGGGTCACCAGCAGGAGGAAGGAGGTCCTGATTCCTCTATATAGATCTTTATATTATTATTATTAGTATTGAAAAATGCAAACTGCTACCTGCATAAGTGGGAACCAGGCCTATGGGAATCACCAGCAGGAGGAAGGAGGTCCCGATACCTCTATATAGATCTTTATATCACTAGAGGGATCGCCATCAGGAGGAAGGAGGTCCTGATTCCTCTATATAGATCTTTATATCACTAGAGGGATCACCAGCAGGAGGAAGGAGGTCCTGATTCCTCTATATAGATCTTTATATCACTAGAGGGGTCACCAGCAGGAGAATGGAGGTCCCGATTCCTCTATATAGATCTTTATATCACTGGAGGGGTCACCAGCAGGAGGAAGAAGGTTTCCGATTCCTCTATATAGATCTTTATATCACTAGAGGGCTCACAAGCAGGAGGAAGGAGGTCCCGGTTCCTCTATATAGATCTTTATATCACCAGAGGGGTCATCAACAGGAGGAAGGAGGTCCTGATTCCTCTATACAGATCTTTATATCACCAGAGGGGTCACCAGCAGGAAGAAGGAGGTCTTGATTCCTCTATATAGATCTTTATATCACTAGAAGGGTCACCAGCAGGAGGAAGGAGGTCCCGATTCCTCTATATAGATCTTTATATCACCAGAGGGGTCACTAGCAGGAGGAAGGAGGTCCCAATTCCTCTATGCAGATCTTTATATCCATAGAGGGGTCACCAACAGGAGGAAGGAGGTCCCGATTCCTCTATATAGATTTTTACATCACTAGAGGGGTCACCAGCAGGAGAATGGAGGTCCCGATTCCTCTATATAGATCTTTATATCACTAGAGGGATCACCAACAGGAGGAAGGAGGTCCCAATTCCTCTATACAGATCTTTATATCACCAGAGGGGCCACCATCAGGAGAAATGAGGTCCTGATTCCTCTATATAGATCTTTATATCACCAGAGGGGTCACATCAGGAGGAAGGAGGTCCCGATTCCTCTATATAGATCTTTATATCCATAGAGGGGTCACCAGCAGGTGGAAGGAGGTCCTGATTCATCTATATAGATCTTTATTTCACTGGAGGGGTCACCAGCAGGAGGAAGGAGGTCATAATTACTCTATATATGATCTTTATATCACTAGAGGGCTCACCAGCATGTGGAAGGAGGTCCTGATTCCTCTATATAGATCTTTCAACATTTTGTAAGAATGCGTGCTGATTGCCAAGGGCACACAATGAATGTGAGCGGCCTCCCTTGCCTTGGACTCTCAGGACTTCCTTCCATGGTGGATCTATGGGTCTGTGGCTCTATTTATGTACTTAGCATTGTGTCTATATTTCTTGTACAGATGAAGCTGAGGTTTCATTTGTGTCCTGGCAGGAAGTGTGGTATGAGTCTGGCAAACGCAGAGATCTGGGTGGAGAGAGGGGTGGAGGGGGTTGGAGGGGGATGTGGGTGGAGGGGGATCTGGGAAACAGTCTCAGTAAATGTGATGTAAAGTTTGGGAAACGAAACTCAGCATAGTCACAGATCATTTCCCACCCTGTTCCCCCCTCTACCAAGGACTCAGCACCAGGTAAGAGGCATGATATTACTTATAACTCCACTTACAATACAATTTTCCTATTCCACCAAGACTCCAATGCTCAGATTCTGCAACCCACAGCATCCTCTTGAAAAGGGAGTGTCACTGCATTCCCTATAATGGGAAAACAAATGCAAGACCGAGGGCCCCTTCTAACTGCTGCAAGAGGCTGCTGGGGATGGAGAACTCCGTTTTGGGAGGAACTATCCTTTGCCAATTTTTAGCAATCATTTTTTTTTTAAGTTCTCACTACTGGTAGAATAACTACTCCATCCTTTGGTATATAGTAGGTACATCTAGAGAGCAAAGGGTTAAACAGATGGCTGTTTTCTTCAGCCATCTGCCAGCTATAATGTAAGTAGTCCCCTGAGGTCTCCATAAAGAGGACCTGTCATCTGCCCAATGCTATCACATCTGGGGCTTGTTAACCCACTTGTGATAGTAATAAAGTTAATGAAAAAAATAAAAATAAAGTGGTTCTAAGAGTTGATTCACACTAGGATGACTTGGGATCCGACTTGTAAGCCCTCAAGTCGCCCCAAGAAGAGATTTACATTACAGTTAATGGGAGCGTCTTAATTGACACTACTGAAGTCGCTCTGGCTTCAGAGCGCACTCCTTGTACTACTTGGATCCGACTTCTAGGCGACTTGTACCATTCAATTCAATGGAAGTCGCCTCCAAGTCGGATCTCCACCTATACTGAAGCGACTTTACAGTAAAAAAATTAGTTTGCCCAGGCAAACCCCTCCCTCCCAGAGAGCTGATTATTCTGTGATTGGCCACAGCCAAAGTCGCCTGTCCTGGAGGCGACTTGAAGTTGCGTTGTGAATTGATTAAAGTCGCGTTGAAGTCGCGTTGAAGCCGCGTTGAAGTCGCCGTGCAAAGTCGCGCTGAAGTCGTGTTGCCCCTGTGTGAATCGAGCCTAAAGGCCGAAGTTTTTTTTCCCTTAAAGTGATTGTAAAGGAATATATACAGTATCTCACAAAAGTAAGTACACCCCTCACATTTTTGTAAATATATTATTATATCTTTTCATGTGACAACACTGAAGAAATGACACTTGTCTACAATGTAAAGTAGTGAGTGTACAGCTTGTATAACAGTGTAAATTTGCTGTCCCCTCAAAATAACGCAACACACAGCCATATATATATATATATATATATATATATATATATATATATATATATATATATATATATATATATATATATATATATATATATATATATATATAAAAGGTAGGCGTCCCAATACTTTTGACAATATAATGTGTGTGTGTATATAGTATACTAAAAATATATAGGAGTCAACGCCTAGTTCCTATATAAACAAGCGCTTATGGGTGAGATGAAAAACATAGAAATAAAATAGGCAATTAAGGCAAACAGCTGCTACCATATGGCCTTCCAAGGCTCAGACAGATAGTAAAATAATGTTGGTCGAAGAATATCGAACACCAAAACAAGTGTTAACCAGTGTCATATACCTAATTACTACCTTACTAATTCTGGTAAGGGTTTTATCCAGAGGGGGATGTGAGTACTCCCCTTATCTCACAAGTTTATCCATCTTTCTCTTAAAGAAACTTCACTTTGGATAACATATGGACTGCTTATATATTATTATAATCCTATTACGGACTTTGTTTTATTTGCATTTTTTATGACATGCATTTTTATGACATGCCTATTTTATGTCATGTATTTACTCTTTGTATTACATGATTATTTATGTTTGATATCTAGAAGTACAGTATTTAGTTTTACACCATTTTTGCTGTTTTTGATAGCGCTGCCTACATTTCGTGTGTGTGTATATATATTACACACACACATACATACATACACACATATTATATTGTCAAAAGTATTGGGACACCTGCCTTTACACGCACGTGAACTTTAATGGCATCCCAGTCTTATGCTGGCCATACACTATCCGAAATTCGGTCATTTAGACAAGTTTGTTCGTTTTTCAGCCAGTTAATGGGCAGAAAATCAATACTTGTTTGGACGTTTTTGAGCCGAAAAAAAGAAAGGACAAGTTTGGAAATTTTCTGCCGAACGAACGATAAATTGAAAGGTTAATGTGTTTCCCTTCCGAACTGTCTGCACTAGGTATATGTAAAAAAAAATACGAACAAAAAATGTATTTATTTCTGTCCACTGAACGATTTATCGGTCATTACATGATGGCACCATCGTTTGAGCTCACGGCCGAACGTTCGTTTTTTTCCGAAAATGGGTTCGGCCGATTTTTAGTATAGTGTATGGCCAGCATTAGTCCGTAGGGTTCAATATTGAGTTGGCCCGACCTTTGCAGCTATAACAGCTTCAACTCTTCTGGGAAGGCCGTCCACAAGGTTTAGGAGTGTGTCTATGGGAATGTTTGACCATTCTTCCAGAAGAGCATTTGTGAGGTCAGGCACTTCATCCTTTGGGATGAATTAGAGTGAAGACTACAAGCCAGGCACTGGGAAGGTCTGGCTCGCAGTCTTCACTCTAATTCATCCCAAAGGTGTTCTACCTTGTTGAGGTCAGGACTACGTGCAGGCAAGCCAAGTCAAGTGCCTCCACCCCAAACTCGCCCATCCATGTCTTTATGGACCTTGCTTTGTGCACTGGTCCAAATCATATGGTGGAGGGGGGGATTATGGTGTGGGGTTGTTTTTCAGGGGTCGGGTTTGGCCCCTTAGTCCCAGTGAAGGGAACACTTAAGTAATCATCATACCAAGACATTTTGGACAATTTCATGCTCCCAACTTTGTGGGAAAAGTTTGGGGATGGCCCCTTCCCAACATGACTGCACACCAGTGCACAAAGCAAGGTCCATAAATACATGGATGAGTGAGTTTGGGGTGGAGGAACTTGACTGACCTCCTACCCATCCGTTGTCCCTGCCCCGCCCATCTGGATCCAGTAATGTGCATGAGAGAAGCAGCTCTCCCGGGTCTCTCTCTCACTTCATTGGCTCCCGCTGCTGTCAATCGTTGCCAGTGAGCCAATGAGGTAAGAGCAGGGGTTGGGCGAGCCATGCTCTGTGTGTAAATGAACAATGTCCATTCACAGGAGCGTGGCTTGGGAGCGAGCCTGCAAGAGATTTGCTATTGGGGGGCAGTCGAGAGGGGGAGGAGCCAGGACCCAAAAAGAAGAGGATCGGCAGCTCTGTGCAAAACCATTACACAGAGCAGATAAGTATAACATGTTTGTCATTTTAATAATAATTAAAAAAAAAAGAACCTTTAGAATAACTTTAAAAAAGAAAAATTCATAATAAAATGTATTAAAACAAACAAACAAAGCCATTGGCTCCTGCTGCTGTCTAATCATGGCCAGTGAGCCAATGAGGTGAGAGTGTGGGGGCGGGGCTGAGCTGTGCTCTGAACACAAGACACTCCATTCACAGGAGTGCAGCTCAGGAGCGAGCCTACAAGGGGCTTGCTATTGGAGGCAGCTGGCAGGGGGAGGAGCCAGGACTGCCAGCAGGAGACCCAAAAAGAAGAGGATTGGGGCTGCTCTGTGCAAAGCCATTACACAGTGCAGGTAAGTATTTATTATTAAAAAATAAGTAAAATAAAAATAAATTAGAACCTTAAGAATAACTTTAAAAAATAAAAATTAATAATAAAATGTATTAAAACAAACAAACAAAAACCCCCGTTGCCTTGCACACACCCACAAATGAACATATTATAAAATCGAATATTATATTGTGTGTTTTTACTAAAATTATTTTTTTTCCCCTGAAAATATGGGTTTAATAAACAAATAAACTTGTTATACAAATATGTGTAAAAAAAAAAAAAAAAAAAGTTAAAAGTTTACATGTGTGGATTTTTTTTTTAAATTGCTGTGGTGGAGAAGTAAAACCAGTTATTTTGTTGCTGCGTTGAAGGAATTTCACCACTTCGGCTCCGGCCAGTCGTTCTGTCCTTGAGGGTGACCTTGGATCTGTCACTTGGATCATGCAAAGATTTATTTTGGCAGCAATAATGAAATAATGTCCTCGTATTATCTGCAGACGTTCTCCGTTCTCCGGCGTTGTGATAGCTCTTTAAGCTTTATTACATCCTCCTTGCAGAAAAGAAAGTCATTGTTACATTGTGTGTGTGAACCTAAACACAAACAGCCCAACGCCATAGATGCCAATGGTCCCGGATTTGTCAGGACAGTCCCCCATCTTGGCCCTCTGTCTCCCCAATGCTGTGTCCAGGGCCCCCCAATGCTGTGTCCAGGGCCCCCCAATGCTGTGTCCAGGGCCCCCCAATGCTGTGTCCAGGGCCCCCCAATGCTGTGTCCAGGGCCCCCCAATGCTGTATCCAGGGCCTTCCCAATGCTGTGTCCAAGGCCCCCCAATGCTGTGTCCAGGGCCTTCCCAATGCTGTGTCCAGGGCCCCCGAATGCTGTGTCTAGGGCCTTCCCAATGCTGTATCCAGGGCCTTCCTAATGCTGTATTCAGGGCCTTCCCAATGCTGTGTCCAGGGCCTTCCCAATGCTGTATCCAGGGCTCCCCAATGCTGTGTCTACGGCCTCCCAATGCTGTGTCCAGGCCCCCCCCCATCCTGTGTCCAGGGCCCTCCCATGCTGTGTCTAGGGCCTTCCCAATGCTGTGTCTACGGCCTCCCAATGCTGTGTCCAGGCCCCCCCCATCCTGTGTCCAGGGCCCTCCCATGCTGTGTCTAGGGCCTTCCCAATGCTGTGTCCAGGGCCCCCCAATGCTGTGTCCAGGGCCCCCCAATGCTGTGTCCAGGGCCCCCCAATGCTGTATCCAGGGCCTTCCCAATGCTGTGTCCAAGGCCCCCCAATGCTGTGTCCAGGGCCTTCCCAATGCTGTGTCCAGGGCCCCCGAATGCTGTGTCTAGGGCCTTCCCAATGCTGTATCCAGGGCCTTCCTAATGCTGTATTCAGGGCCTTCCCAATGCTGTGTCCAGGGCCTTCCCAATGCTGTATCCAGGGCTCCCCAATGCTGTGTCTACGGCCTCCCAATGCTGTGTCCAGGCCCCCCCCATCCTGTGTCCAGGGCCCTCCCATGCTGTGTCTAGGGCCTTCCCAATGCTGTGTCTACGGCCTCCCAATGCTGTGTCCAGGCCCCCCCCATCCTGTGTCCAGGGCCCTCCCATGCTGTGTCTAGGGCCTTCCCAATGCTGTGTCTAGGGCCCCCCAATGCTGTGTCCAGGGCCCTCTCATGCTGTGTCCAGGGCCCCCTATGCTGTGCCCAGGGCTTTCCCAATGCTGTGTCCAGGGCCTTCCCAATGCTGTGTCCAAGGCCCCCCAATGCTGTGTCCAGGGCTTTCCCAATGCTGTGTCCAGAGCCCCCGAATGCTGTGTCTAGGGTCCCCCAATGCTGTGTCCAGGGCCTTCCCAATGCTGTGTCCAGGGCCCCCCAATGCTGTGTCCAGGGTCCCTCATGCTGTGTCCAGGGCCTTCCCAATGCTGTGTCCAGGGTCCCCAAATGCTGTGTCCAGGGCCTTCCCAATGCTGTGTCCAGGGCCCCCCAATGCTGTGTCCAGGGCCCCCCATGCTGTGTCCAGGGCCTTCCCAATGCTGTGTCCAGGGCCCCCCAGTGCTGTGTCTACGGACCCCCCAATGCTGTGTCCAGGGCCCTCCCATGCTGTGTCCAGGGTCCCCAATGCTGTGTCCAGGGCCTTCCCAATGCTGTATCCAGGGCCTTCCCAATGCTGTGTCCAGGGCCCCCCAATGCTGTGTCCAGGGCCCCTGAATGCTGTGTCTAGGGCCCCTGAATGCTGTGTCCAGGGCCTTCCCAATGCTGTGTCCAGGGCCCCCCAATGCTGTGTCCAGGGCCCCTCATGCTGTGTCCAGGGCCTTCCCAATGCTGTGTCCAGGGCCCCCCAATGCTGTGTGCAGGGCCTTCCCAATGCTGTGTCTAGGGCCCCCCAATGCTGTGTCCAGGCCCCCCAATTCTGTGTCCAGGGCCTTCCCAATGCTGTGTCCAGGCCCCCCCCCAAATGCTGTGTCCAGGGCCTTTCCAATGCTGTGTCCAGGGCCCCCAATGCTGTGTCCAGGGCCCCCCAATGCTGTGTCCAGGGCCCTCCCATGCTGTGTCCAGGGCCCCCAATGCTGTGTCCAGGGCCCCCGAATGCTGTGTCCAGGGCCTTCCCAATGCTGTGTCCAGAGCCCCCCAATGCTGTGTCCACGGCCCCCCAATGCTGTGTCCACGCCCCCCAATGCTGTGTCCAGGGCCCCAGATGCTGTGTCCAGGGCCACCCAATACTGTGTCCAGGGCCCACAATGCTATGTCCAGGGCCCCCCAATGCTGTGTCCAGGGCCCCTCATGCTGAGTCCAGGGCCTTCCCAATGCTGTGTCCAGGGCCCCCCATTGCTGTGTCTAGGGCCTTCCCAATTCTGTGTCCAGGGCCCCCCAATGCTGTGTCCAGGGCCCCAGATGCTGTGTCCAGGGCCCCCCAATACTGTGTCCAGGGCCCACAATGCTATGTCCAGGGCCCCCCAATGCTGTGTCCAGGGCCCCACATCCTGAGTCAAGGGCCTTCCCAATGCTGTGTCCAGGGCCCCCCATTGCTGTGTCTAGGGCGTTCCCAGTGCTGTTTCCAGGGCCCCCCAATGCTGTGTCCAGGCCCCCCAATGCTGTGTCCAGGGCCTTCCCAATGCTGTGTCCAGGGCCTTCCCAATGCTGTGTCCAGGGCCCCCTATGCTGTGTCCAGGGCCTTCCCAATGCTGTGTCCAGGGCCTTCCCAATGCTGTGTCCAGGGCCTTCCCAATGCTGTGTCCAGGGCCCTCCAATGCTGTGTCCAGGGCCTTCCCAATGCTGTGTCCAGGGCCCCCGAATGCTGTGTCCAGGGCCCCCGAATGCTGTGTCCAGGGCCCCCCAATGCTGTGTCCAGGGCCTTCCCAATGCTGTGTCCAGGGCCCCCCCAATGCTTTGTCCTGGGCCCCCCAATGCTGTGTTCAGGGCCTTCCCAATGCTGTGTTCAGGGCCTTCCCAATGCTGTGTCTACGGCCCCCCAATGCTGTGTCCAGGGCCCCCCAATGCTGTGTCCAGGGCCCCCCAATGCTGTGTTCAGGACCCCCCAATGCTGTGTCCAGAGGCTTCCCAATGCTGTGTCCAGGGCCCCCCAATGCTGTGTCCAGGGCCCCCCTAATGCTGGGTCTACGGCCTCCCAATGCTGTGTCCAGGGCCCCCTCATGCTGTGTCCAGGGCCCCCCAATGCTGTGTCCAGGGCCTTCCCAATGCTGTGTCCAGGGCCCCCGAATGCTGTGTCCAGGGCCCCCCAATGCTGTGTCCAGGGCCTTCCCAATGCTGTGTCCAGGGTCCCCCAATGCTGTGTCCTGGGCCCCTCATGCTGTGTCCAGGGCCTTCCCAATGCTGTGTCCAGGGCCCCCCAATGCTGTGTTCAGGGCCCCCCAATGCTGTGTCCACGGCCCCCCAATGCTGTGTCCATGCCCCCCAATGCTGTATCCAGGGCCCCCCATGCTGTGTCCAGGGCCCCCAATACTGTGTCCAGGACCCCCCAATGCTGTGTCTAGGGCCCCTCATGCTGTGTCCAGAGCCTTCCCAATGCTGTGTCCAGGGCCCCCCATTGCTGTGTCCAGAGCCTTCCCAATGTTGTGTCCAGGGCCCCCCAATGCTGTGTCCAGGGCCTTCCCAATGCTGTGTCCAGGCCCCCCCATTGATGTGTCCAGGGCCTTCCCAATGCTGTGTCCAGGCCCAGGGCCATGTCCCAGGATTGCAGCATCATCCATATTCACGTTACTGCACATTTGTAGGCATAATTGTGGGGATCAGGGCCACCGTTTTGACTGTCCCCTTATATTTACAGGCGGGACCAACCTTATTACGTAGCCTGATGGGCAATCCCAGCATATTGAAAGAGTAGGACCAACCCAAAATGTGGGTGTGGTTTGGGTGTGGTTTGGGTGCGCCTAGGACCCAATGTTCTTGTTTAGGATCTAGTGTCCCCAGGAGACACTGCCACAAAAGGTTTTGGTTTGCTAAAGCAATAGAGGTTGGTCACTTGGCCAAGTGAATGTTAATGCCGAGCTCCACGATTAGTAAATACCACCTAATTCTTTTGGTCATGTGTCTTCTTCTAGAATCTTGGCGTGCTTTGTGCATTTCTTCCGGATCTTTGCAGACTTCCTGTAATAAAGACCACTCCCTGCTGCTCTCCCCTTGTGTAGGGTGACTGGTCTAGTCTCCGCCCCCTTCTGTAGTTTTCTGTAGTGGGTGGAGCCTGCTGACCCCTTCCCACAGCTCTGCGCTCTCCTTGTGCAGAGTGACTGGTCTTGTCTCTGCCCACTCATGGAGTTTTCTTTAGGCATCCTGCAATGGGTGGAGCCTGCTGGGCCCCTCCCACAGCTCTGACCTTTATCCTCATGCAGGGTGGCTGGTCTCGTCTCCGCCCCCTCTTGTGGTCTTCTGTAGGAAGCCTCTAGTGGGTGGAGCCTGCTGGGCCCCTCCCACAGCTCTGCTCTCCTTGTGGAGGGGGACTGATCTTGTCTCCACCCCCTCCTGTAGGCAGGCATCCTGTAGTGGGTGTAGCCTGCTGGGCCCCTCCCACTGCATTGCTTTCTCTCCTTGTGCAGGGTGACCAGTCTCGTCTCTGCCCCCTCCTGTAGTTTTCAGCAGGCAGCCTGCAATGGGATAAGCCTGCTGGGCTCCTCCCACGGCTCTGCTCTCTCTCCTTGTGCAAGGTGACCAGTCTTGTCTCCGCCCCCTCCTGTAGTTTTCAGCAGGCAGCCTGCAATGGGATAAGCCTGCTGGGCTCCTCCCGCAGCTCTGCTTCCTCTTCTTGTGCAGGGTGACCAGTCTTGTCTCCGCCCCCTCTTGTAGTTTTCTGTAGGCAGCTTGTAATGGGAGGAGCCTGCTGGGCCACTCCCACAACTCTGCTCTCTCTCCTTGTGCGGGGGGGGGGGCTGATCTTGTCTCTGTTCCCTCCTGTGATTTTCTGTAGTCGGCTTGTAGTGGGTGGAGCTTTTTTAGCCACTCCCACAACTCTGCTCTCTCTCCTTGTGCAGGGGGGCTGATCTTGTCTCTGTACCCTCCTGTAAGCAGGCAGCCTGTAGTGGGTGGAGCCTGCTGGGCCCCTCCCACAGCTCTGCTTTCTGTACAGCACAGGGGTGATGCCACTTCTACTTTTACAAGTTATCTTCTGGGTTTGCAAAGACATTTGGTGCACATAAAGTGGATTTTTTATCATTAGTGACTATTGAGGAATAGATTTTTTTAAATTTGTCTTTATGTCCAGTTCAGCCTTAAGAAGTAAAGCCAAGTCATGTTCACTTTTAATACCCAATCATGCAAAAAAGTTATGTGGGTGTAATTTCCTGGCACATGATTGGATATTCACACCGAACAAAGCTTCACCTTATTTACTAACATTTTCAAAGTGAGCGGTCTGTCCCGCTCTACGTCCCGTTCACACTTGAGCTATGCTTCTGTGACATGCTCTTTGTGCATTTTTTTTCCGCGTGTTTTTGTGACGCGCTCTTTTGGAGTGGCACTCTTCATTCCGAATGGGCCTCCCTCCGCCCTGAAAATGCGCCAAAGAAGCTCGTGTACCACATTGGCGATTTGCGTTTGACTGCAATTTTTGCGTGTTTTGCCACTCAAAAAGATTAAAAAATAAAAATAAAAATTACACCGCATTTGCGGTGCCATTAAGAAACGATGGCAACAAAAGTGCATTTTGCTGCAATTCTGGAATCGCAGGCAGAATTGCGCGATTCTGCCTGCAAATCCAATAACAGGGCATTTAGCACACAACATTTTGAGATGGGAATGAGCGATATCTACTAACAAATGTATGCGGGCATAGGACACGCCACCCTGCCACACCCCCTTAAAGGAGAATTAACCAAAAAAAAAGGTTAATTAAATCCACAAGGGCTTTTTTTTTACCACTACTCTTCCTTTATATTGGCTTTTCAAATGTACATATGCAGCAATTTAGAAATCGGATGAAAGGTTTATCACTGGGAAACACTTTTTGATAGATAAAAAGTGCATTTTATATACATCTATATAGACCAAAATGAGGGACAAATGAAGGAGGAATGAGGGACAGAGGGACATTGCTCCAAGTCAGGGACAGTCCCTCGAAATCAGGGACAGTTGGTAGCTATGCATTTAGAGAATGGTGTTTGTAGATGTTGGTGCGTCTGTGTGTTTATTTTGGACACAATATGCCGTCTAACCACCCAGCGCACAAGAACACAGAGCAAAGTCTGAGCGTGGTTGTTGAGGGAGGAAACAGGAGGGGAGGAGGGGGGGGGGGTGGGTGATCTGGTGGAAGAGCCGAGAAACGAAACTAAGCGTTAAGATAATATGTTAGAGCCAACTTCCACATCAAACATCGAGACATCCTCCAGCAGCAAACACGCTAAAAGGACGCAGCATCAGGTAGGAAGGACGGTACTATAGAGGGGATTTAGCCGGAAATTTGGGTGGGTGAAATGGAAAAAAAAAATCTGACCAGAGCTGCAATCGGGAAGGGTTCAGTTGGCTGGTTGCTTCAGTTGGACCTCATGGTTGGCCTTAACCTGATGTTCACCATGTGGGGACCTCAGAGGGGTCTGTGTTTTTTTTTTTTTTCTCTTTCAAAGAAGCTGGCAACGAAACGTCATTTGCCGGCAATTTGAAACACTTTTTTTTGTTCTTTCTCACTTTTCCTCTTTAAGTGCTAGGCAACCTCAGTCCTCCAGCTGTGGTGAAACTACAAATCCCAACATGCCTCTGCCTCTAGGAGCCATGCCTGTGGTTTTTCAGGGTCTTGCAATGTCTCATAGGACTTGTAGTTTCACCACAGCTGGAGGGCCGAGGTTGCTCATCCTACAACTAATGTAGCATTGCTCCCCCCCCCCCCCCCCGTAGGGTAGGGTTGCCACATCATCCCTTTAATCCAGGACACCTTTGAATTACACGGGTTCTGAGGCTGATTTAATGCAGATAAGGCACCAAGTGAGTTTAATTACCACCTTAATCAGCCACAGAACCCGTGAAATTAATGTGTGTCCTCAATTAAAGGGATGGTGTGGCAACCCTACCGTAGGGGGTCGCTGACTATAGATTTCCCTGGGCCTCCCTCTCATTATCCTGCAGCCAGATGCTTGGGTATTTTCACACGACCAGGTGCACACTCAACCGCTCGTTATCTAATGACCAGTCTAGGCCAGTGATGGTCAACCTTGGCACCCCAGATGTTTTGGAATTACATTTCCCATGATGCTCCACTACACTATAGAGTGCATGAGCATCATGGGAAATGTAGTTCCAAAACATCTGGGGTGCCAAGGTTCGCCATCACTGGTCTAGGGGATTTGTTTTTTTTTTATTTATTGGTAGAACTTGGATAGTAGAAGGAATTATTGTGATACTCCAAATTGATAATGTATATAATAAAATTAAAATACTAATGCGCACACCAATTGTGTGTGAGTCAATGAGTGGCTGCCGACATGAACTAGTGTTCCCACACAGTGATAAAATATAAAATGTAAATAATGTGGTGCTTACTCATATATAAAAATGCAAATATTTCCAAAGTGATAATGCAATATAAAAGTGACAATGCAATAATACTGATAATTTAATATGATGATAATTCCGAAAATGTAATTCAAAATATCAAAAAAACAAAAACAAAAAACAAAATATGCATAAAGTGCATGTGCAAAAAAAAAAGAAAATCTGAATCAAATTGTGAGATCAGTGTAAAAATTCCATTCATAAAGTGATATTGCTTTCGCCATCCATAGTACACCAATGATGTGCCCCAGCCTCTCACCTCAACTTAAGACCCTCTACAGGTCTAGTAGCGCTTCAGTTATAAATAACTCAGATATCCAAAGCAGCAGACTCTTTTCCTTGGAACATCCAGCCAGATCAAATATATTTCCATGTTGTAAAGGAAACTCCACTGCACGTGTTATTCACCTTAATATCCTCCACTCTCTTCCATTACAAGCTCACCTGCAATATAAAAAATATTTATTTGAACAGCAGCAAAACTTACATTTAAAATCAAAGTATTCAGCTTCACATAAATCAGGGACTTGCGGTCTCAGGCCGCGACCGGAAGTGACGTCACCCGGCTCCTCCCGACGCGTTGCCTCACAGATCACATAAATTTATCAAGGGCAAACCCTTGGAAACCCTTGATAAAGTCACGTCATCTGTGACACAACGCCTTGGGAGGAGTCGGGTGATGTCACTTCTGGTCAAGGCCTGAGACCGGAAGTCCTTGATTTATGTGAAGCTGATTACTTCGATTTTAAATGTAAGTTTTGCTGCTGTTCAAATAAATATTTTTACCAGAATACTGTGCCATGGAGATCTCTTTATAATGCAGGTGAGCTTGTAATGGAGGAGAGTAGAGTAAATTAAGGAGAATAACACGTGCAGTGGAGTTTCCTTTTCAACATTGAAATATATTCGATCTGGCTGGATGTTCCAAGGAAAAGAGTCTGCTGCTTTGGATATCTGAGTTATTTATAACAGAATCGCTACTAGACCTGTAGGGATCTTAAAGCAGCGTTCCAGCTGAAATATGACTATTAAGATAAAAATACCCCTAGAATACTCATGCCTCGTGCAATGTAACAAAGGTATGCTGTAAATTATGCCCAGTTTTCTATCTGTGCAGCATTGTTTTCTTACTTTATGAAGTTTCTGCACAGCGCAGCCATCTCCAGTGTGGGCATCTGAAGCCACGGTGTTCTTCCTGGATTCCGTGCATGCTGGCTACCCAGCATGCACGTGCCGATCTTGCGCATGTGCAGTGCGGTGCAATTTTGGTCAGCTTAGCATAGCACAGCCATGCCAAGCTGGCCAAGAGTTTCCATAAACACCAATGTTAAATGTTACTGGAGCCATGCAATGCCAAGCTGGCCAAGAATTTCCATAGACGCCATGCCAAGCTGGCCAAGAATTTACATAGACGCCAATGTTAAATGTTACTGGAGCCGTGCAAAAATGGCAAGTTGGCGAAGAATTTCCATAGACGCCATGCCAAGCTGAGCAAGATCTCCCAGGAGGCGATGCAAAACCGGCAAAAATGGAAATGACGCACAGCGCCGCGGCCCCCTAGAGGAGGAAGTGAAATTAGATATAAATCAGGTAAGTGAACAGAAAAAAAAATTATAAATTGCCAATTCATTTTAAGGATGCACAATAGTGCTGTATGATGAGGAGTGAAAAATGTGGGTGGAACTCCGATTTAAATTGAGGTGAGAGGATGGGGCACATCATTGGTGTACTATGGATGGTGGAAGTATTATCACTTTATGAACTGAATTTTTACACTGATCTCACAATTTGATGCATATTGTTTTTTTTTTTTTGCACATGTTTTATAAATATTTTGTTTTTTTGATCATTTTATATTTTGAATCACGTTTTTGGAATTATCATCATATTGAATTGTCAGTATTATTGCATTATGACTTCTATATTTGCATTGTCACTTTGGAAATATTTGTACTTCATATATTGAGTAAGCACCGCATTATTTACATTTATACTCCAACTTGAACTTTGCACAGATGAGGACAGCTTTCACTTGACTTGGTTGAACTGAATAGCAGACCCTCTGCTGAACCATACAGCATTTGTATGGAAGAATAAGTCCTTTGCTTGCTCTGGCAGCAGACTCAATGAAGCCTGATTCTTTGGGACACTGACCAGTATCCTCTTTAGCTGGCACCCATCCACTGACTTTACTAGCTTGCAGGGTTGGCCCTCACAGAACAGGCCCCTCAACTTAGGTCTGTACTCACAGTAGCCAGGAACAGATCCTTCTGTGTCTCCCTCCCAGTCAGTTCTGCAGGACATCTGGGTTGCAGCATCTGCGACTCTAGCCCTTGGGCTGCATGGCAGCCTATACAGAGGAGGGGCAGCGACCCCCTTTCCTCCGGGGCCCCTTCTCTCCAGCCAAAGACCCAGTACCTTCAAAGTTTGATCATATATTATACATTAACCTAGTGTCATCATTGGGAATCACACCACAGTTGCTGTTTGTCTCTTCTTCTGGAGGTTTTAAATGTTTGTCTCCTTTTAAGCTCCTTTGGGCTGGATTCCGTTCTTTTAAACTTCTGGTTATAGGATCTCTATCCTAAATTCCATCTTTTAGTGGTAAATAAACCATTGCTGTGTACATAGATGTGTGTGCACTATGAAATGCTTTGAAATTCTGAGTTTTGAATGTATATCCTTTTAGAGCAAATAATCCCCCTGAGGAAGACCATGACTCTGAGGGTTGAAACAAGTTGGGGTATCAATGTGGCTGGCATTCTGTAATGTAATGTTTTGCTCCACTGTATCAATATCGCTACATATGACGGACTTGCTTTGTATTGTATTGTATAACATACATAGTTTATCATAGTTTAACTAACACATGATACTGAACTTCATTTTGAAATAATAAAGAATTTTTATGAATGACCTTTTTTGACCAATTCACTTTGCTACTAAAAAAAAAAACCTTGGGGGAACCATCCCATATTTCAGTCTACTGACTTTACTAGCTTGCAGGGTTGGCCCTCACAGAACAGGCCCCTGGACATTAGGTCTGTACTCACAGTAGCCAGGAACAGATCCTTCTAGGTGTGTCTCCCTCCCAGTCAGTTCTGCAGGACATCTTAGGTACAGCTTCTGCAACTCTGGCCCTCAGGCTGCATGGCAGCATGTACAGATGAGGCCCCGCAATGGCGGCGGCAGCACTTAACCAGCCGATGTGAACATCGGCTGCGGTGCCGACATCGATGGACTCCAGGACAGGTAAGTGTCCTAATGTTAAAAGTCAGCAGCTACACATACTTTTTATTTTTTAAAGGCGCGGGCGGAACTACTCTTTAAGCAGGGAAACCTAAAAATTGAGCACTCTCTAGCACCTTCCTAGGAGGGTGCTACACATGGATAAAAAAAAAAAAGTTGAGTAGAGCCCCCACCCCCAAATGCATACCAGACCCTCTGAGTCAGGTATAGATTTTAATGAGGGTATTCCCCAAATCCACAAGGAAATCTATGACAAACCCTAAGGGGGGCTCTACACAAAAAAAATGGATGCTGCCTCCCTATAAATTGATACCCTAAATTTGAGACTGCATCCTGACTGGCCGGGAAAGGGGGAACAAGCATGTAATCATCCCTTCTAAACCATACAAGGCCAAATTCCCTTAGCTCCTCCCCAAAGCACCTTGTCCCCATGTTGATGCGGACAAGGGCCTCTTCCCCACAACCCTGGGCGGTGGTTGTGGGGGTCTGTGGGCAGGGAGCTTATCGGAATCTGGATGCCCCCTTTAACAAGGGGGCCCCCAGATCCCCCCTCTCCCCCATGTGAATGAATATGAGGTACATGGGGTAGCTTACCGGGGGGGAGACCCCCCTGGTAAATCACATTGTCCCCATGTTGATGAGGACAAGGGTCCTCAACCACCAGACAGGGTTTAGGTGTCTTCAGTCGGGGGAGGTGGTTTGAATCTCAAAATCTCCTTTAACAATAGGGGGCAACCAGAGGTCTTTTACTAAAAATAAAACCCCCCAAAATGTCCTATGATGTAAATCCACACATGTACAATCACATCATCCAGTGATGTAGATGTACGTCCATTCTGATGCCCACTGATGCTGCTGAGACCCATCTTGCCCTTTGTTTGCCTCTCGTCGAATGACAGGTCCAGTAAATCTGGCCATATATGGATTGATTTTCTTTCCTGCAACCATGAGTCTGTGTTGATGGGGGGATCTCTCCCGTGGAGCTATTGTGTTCTCTGGGTGGGTGGCGCACGGGTAGCTATAGCTGCTGGCAAAAATTGCAAAAATCTGACATGCTGGTTGTACCCAAGTTGATCGTTTTTGATCAACTTGGGTACAATCAGCCTGCTCATAGATGCCATAGATTGTTTAAATCATGGCCGGTTCAGCAGGGGGCGTCTATGGCTGGCTTAAATGACAGGTGTTATATACAAGGGGGCGGGGTCTACTGGGTGAAATAACTGATCAAATATGTACACATGACCACATATGATCAATGACATCACTGGGACTCGTGACATCATTAATCATATATGGTCATGTTCATATACACTTTCCTCTCTCTGATCACAACCTTATCTGTTTCACACATATCTGTTTCACACTCTCCTTGTCTCCTACCTCCCATGCTGCCAACCCACAAACCCACAGAAATCTTTGTAACCTCAACCATTCCCTTCTTCATTCCTCTACTGATGGCCTTTACGACAAAATCGCATCCCTGTCCTGCCCAGACTTAACCACTTCCATCTACAACAACACGCTGTCATCCTCCCTAGACGTACTTGCTCCTCTTTCTACACGCAGAACCAGGCCCCATCTGCCACAACCCTGCAAACAGATGACACCAGAATATCAGATAAAAGAACCGCTCTAGAAAAAATGTATCTTAGATCAAAAAGCAGCAGTAAACAGTGCGACAACACAAAAAATCCAATATAAATTAAAAAACTGCCCTAAAAGAGAATAAATGTCCAAAAGATTTATCTGTGGGCATCAAACAGAGGCGCTAAGGATCACCCGAACACATAAAAGTATGGAAAATAAATAGTGAGGTGCCCGACCACCGTGGCTGTAAATTGCGCTTACCAAACAGCAAGCAGTATGAGTAGATGGCCTAAAACCCAGCCCGGGCCTTTTGGGTGTAGTAAATATTTCCGCTCTCCCCAGGCTCAGATCACCGTTCCCAGCCTGCAAGCTTTAAAACGCAGATGGCTTAGAACTCAACCTGGAATCTTTAAGGGTGCTGATAGGAAGTAAGGCTATTCAATCACTACAGCCAGGAGATTCGTTTCCTCAATGTGTGACCTGTGGCTGGAACTGAGGCACTGGAGGTCCCTGCATGGCCTGACACTGATCTTCCATTATCTTAAATGCACAAGCACCACAGAGCTCTGTACAGACCGCCGCCGTTTCGGGTTGTCCAGTCACCACACGTACACACCGACCGGCCACCTGTACCGCGGGCCGCACAACTCCTCACAGCGGAGCTGACATCAGAAGTCTCAAAAGACGCAGCCGTGCTCTTGAGTGAGCATGGCGTAAATCTAAATCTCTGCAAGACTTTAGCCTCTACAAATCTGCCCTTCTCAAATACAACTCCTGCCTTCACACTGCTAAACCAACTAACTACAACACTCTCATCAAAACCCTCTCATCCAAACCTCGTCAACTCTTTTCTTCCCCTAATTCCTTACCTCACCCCCCACTGCCCCCAGCCACCAACTTGCTTACCGCTCAACAGATTGCCAACCATTTCAAAAGCAAAATCGACACAATTTGTGAGGAGATATCCAGCATTCAACTTCCTCCCCTACCCAACACATCAGGTCCAACACCACACTCAATACTCCCCTCCCCTCCTTCTGCCCAGTTGACAAACTCCTCTCCATGGCCCACCTCACCACCTGTCCCCTGGACCCTGTCCCCTCACAATTACTGCGACCACTTTCCCGCTCTATCCTAAACTCCCTAACCCACATCTTCAACCTCTCCTCCGGCACCTTACCTTCCCGGCTCAGACATGCACTGGTTACCCCCATACTTAAAAAACCCTCACTAGACCCCACCTGTTTGAATAATTTAAGACCCATCTCCCTGCTCCTATTTGCCTCCAAGCTCATCGAATGCCTTGTCCATGACCAAATGAGTCGCTACCTCACGGACAACAACCTTCTCGACCCCCTACAGTCCGGCTTCCGTCCACAACATTCCACTGAAACTGGCCTACTAGAACTCACAAATGACCTAACAACTGCTAAAACCAATGGCCATTACTCCATACTCATACTCTTAGACCTCTCTGCTGCCCTCGACACAGTTGACCAGCTGCTCCCCCTCAGCAAACTATACTTCCTTGGCCTCTGTGTTTCTGCTTTATCCTGGTTCTCCTCCTACCTATCTCAGCGCACTTTCAGTGTCACAACTCCATCTCCTCTTCCTCTCTCTGTTGGGGTACCCCAAGGCTCTGTCCTTGGGCCCCTCCTATTACTCTATACCTCTTCCCTGGGCAAGTTGATAACCTCCCATGGCTTCCAATACCAACTCTACACTGACGACACCCAGATCTATCTCTCTACTTCTCAACTCACCCCCTCGATCTCCTCATGTATCTCAAACTTACTGAATGACATATCGGTATGGATGTCACACCACTTTCTCAAACTCAATCTTTCTAAAACTGAGCTTGTTATATTTCCTCCTTCCCGGTCCCCCCCATGACTTGACCATTAAGATCAACAACACAACCATTGGTCCCTCCACACATGCCAGGGTGCTGGGTGTAATACTTGACTCTGACCTCTCCTTCAGCCCCAACATCCAATCACTGGCTAAATCCTGCCGCCTTAACCTCCGCAACATCTCCAGAATTTGATCCTTCCTGACTAATGACACCACAAAGCAACTTGTTCACTCCTTAATTATTTCCCGCCTTGACTACTGCAACTCTCTCCTTAATGGCCTACCCTTACACAGGCTATCCCCCCTTCAGTCTATTATAAATGCTGCTGCTAGACTAATACACCTCACTAACCGATCCGTGACTGCTGCTCCTCTCTGCCAATCCCTTCACTGGCTTCCCCTACCCCACCGTATAAAATTCAAAATGCTAACCACGACATACAAGGCCATCCACAACATTGCCCCCAGCTACATCACCAACCTCATCTGCAGATATCGCCCAAATCGTCCCCTCCGCTCCTCCCAGGACCTCCTGCTCTCTGGCTCCCTTGTTACCTCCTCTCATGCTCGCCTTCAAGACTTCTCCAGAGCCTCTCCCATCCTCTGGAACTCCCTGCCCTGATATATCCGATCAGCCCCTAACCTGTATACCTTTAGGAGATCCCTGAAAACTCACTTATTCAGGGAAGCCTATCTCACACCCACCGAACAACTGTCCCCGAGCCACCCCCATCAAATCATTCCCTGCATCCATTACCTTTTGTATAGGCTTGTGCAACTCGTTTCGTAACGAATCGAAATTCGCCCGAATTTTGCATTTTTCGGACATTCGGATGCATCCGAATAAAAAGATAACGAATTTCCACGAATACGAAAGAAATTATAGCGGATATAACGAATACATTCGACATGATTCGGTAGATCGTTAAAGATCTAATGAATCAAAAGGTCAACTCAAAGTATATCTTACAGTCCAATCAGCTGATTAATTTTGTGCTGGAGGTTGGATTACTGGCAAAGTGCATTCCTGAGAACTGAGTGAGAAGGGTGTTGTGTTGTATTTGAGCAGAGGAGAAGAGATATTGTCATTGTGTGTGTTAAAAGATTCAATAAACAAACGACTTTCCAAACTACGAATCATTATCACAAATATATATAAATACATAAATATCGAATTTCAACGAATAAAAACGAAATTATAGCGCAAATAACGAATGAGTTCGACATGATTCGAGATTCAGTATAACGAATATCGACACTCTACGAATAATAACGAATTACCCGAAAACGCATTAATGTAACATAACAAATATAACAGAACTAAATTATGTATTTTACAAATGACAACGAACCGAAACTAAACAAAATTTTCCGTTGTGCACAAGTCTACTTTTGTACCACCGCCCCCTCCCTTTAGAATGTAAGCTCTACGATCAGGACCTTCCTGTCCCTTCTGTATTGAACTGTACTGTAATTGTGTTGTCCCCCTTATACATTGTAAAGCGCTGCGTAAACTGTTGGCGCTGTATATATCGTGTATAATAATAATAAATAATAATATACACGGTCAGTGATGTCACCTAGTAGACCCCGCCCCCTGTTATATAACATCTATCATTCACTGGACCTGTCATTTGACGGGAGGCAAGAGAACAGACCACACATAAATTGGTGGCATTTTCTTTCTTTTGGCGGGTTGGCGGGTATTATGATTGACAAGTGTCAACATGGCTGGATGATGTGACTGAAGGTGGATGTACATCATAGAACATTTTTAGGGGTGTTTTATTGAAGGACTTGTCAAAACTGTGTTTGTGTTCACTTTTTTGTGAATTAAGAGGAGTACTATGACCCACATATTCATTTACATGGGGGGGGGCACTAAGGGGCACTGTGATGGGGACATCGGATGTATGGGGACACTGTGATGGGGGACACCTGATGTATGGGGAAACTGTGATAGGGGGACACTTGATGTAAGGGGACAGTGTGATGGGGACACTTGATGCAGGCTGGTGCATTACATTGCCCAGGGGCCCATGATGCTATTAGGATGGCACTGGTCCTGGCAGGCAGGGTGTGAGACACAGGCTGCTGCAAAAGTGCGTGCGAAGAGCCGGGGGAACACCGGAGACACTTGCTGGCTGCTGAACTCAAAGATTTCTACTGTTATTAAAGCAGAACTTCACCCAAAAGAGGAAGTTCCACCCTTCTCCCCCTTCCCCCTCCTCTGCCACATTACTACTCGGCTCACCACCATGGATTCACCAGAAATTTCTCCCCTGAAGAACCCCTTTAAACCGCTGTGCTGCTATGGGACTACAGAGCCCAGTGTACCTGCAATTCTTCGCAGTCCCATTTGAGCCCATTAATTTTGTATGGGCTCAAATCGCACCGCAAAGTATTGGCAACGCCGATAAAAAAAAAAAAAGAGTATTGGTGCAACCCTAGTACAAAGCAGTGGCGGCCTGTGGTAATTTTTTTTTTGGGGGGGGGGGAGGCGGCAATCTATGCAGCAAATTAATAACAATAAATAATAATAATAATAATAATAAAACTTTTTATTATTATTATTAATGCGTTACGTTTCATTTATTTAGATGCGGCATTCGTTATTTCGGATAATTCGTAACTTCTGATAAATTCGTATTCGTTATGTTCACTAACAGCCAAATTTTAAAGGAAATTCCAATACCTATAATTTAATAGTTATTATTAGTTTGTTATTATTTCGGATTTTCACATTTTAGAATTTCCCGATTTCCGAATTTACAAATTTTCGAAATTACGAATACCGTATTGAAACAAATGGAACATAACAAATTCAATTTTTTTCTGAACATAAATTTCGAACATAATGAATGAAAGGAATTGTACACCTTGACGACCACCCTGGTTTATGCAGGCAGACCACCGGGACCCTCGGATCCGTGAGAGACCAAATGAGACATGGGAAACAGGCTTGAGTGTATGTGTTTATAAGATCTCTGTGTTTATTGAATACAACAGTAGTATATATAGCAGTAAAAATACATGTCTAAGGGTTATTCAAAGTTTACACTCAGTGCTTTCTTATGAAGAGTTAGGCTGCTTGACTTGTTGACACAGATTCGGCTTAACCACAATATCTCATAGGGTGTTGTGGTTCTATGCAAACTGCTAGTCAAACTGACCATGGCAAAACTTACACACACAAAAAGTTCATTTATACTTTATGTAAAATAGAGGGGAATCTAAGATGGAATCAGATGTTTATACATTCTATTACAACAAATGACCCAAAAAACGAAAAAAAAAAAAAAAAAAAACACAAACAAATGAAACTAAAACGAACACATTTTTCGGCAGTGTATGTTGTCTACCAGGCACAGCCAACCCACCTGGCTGCAGCTGCCCTTTTCACTAGCCCTCCAGGCTAACTACTCCCCACAGTCCTCCAGATTAACACTCACCAGCCCACCCGGCCGACTTTCAGGAGATCTCCCAGGGAAGAACTGGCTACATGTGGCAGTCTCCCCCCTTGTAAGTCCCTAGTAGTGCTGACTTGCTCCCGTTGTCCTCTCTCCTGTGCCTCTAGGAAGGGCTTCCTCCAAGTGTTGTGACAGGATCCATCTAGCACCCGAGTCCCAGACCAAGGTCACCCACCCAGAACAAGGGGCACACCTCAGGGCCAATGACAGCCTCCTCAGCACTCCATCTCCATCTTCCACCCAACTGCACCTGCTGGCATGGCACATGTCTATTTATGAAGTGGCCTGCCCCCCCTGCAAGCCCTTTACTGGAGATTGGCAGAGGTCCTCATAAATATTACAAACAGCCCCTCCTAGCCTCCACCCTCCTAGCCTCCACCCTCTACAACCTTCTAGACCCAGGGGGAGACACCAGATGGGCTGTCAGGATGAGTCACCCATCCTGACTCACTGAACCCTGACCCAGGTTCTCAGCTCAGGCTTGATCCTGAGCATAGGCGTGCACAAGGGGGTGTGTCAGGTGTGCCTGGGGACACCCTAATCCTGGAGTTGGCAACCCATCAATTGTGGGCAGGTGACAGGTAAGCCGAAATTCTTACTTGCTGACCCCCAGAACCTGGTCAGGATAGGCGGCTGGAGTGGAAACTAAGGGACCGATCTGTATTTTCTTCTGCAGCAGCTGAAAGTAGGCTTCTCCTCCTCTTCCTCTCGCCGAAATTCAGCTGCCACAGGAGGAAAATACAGGGGATTGGTACCAATGTATGCCATCCCTCTTGTCCCAGTCCCTTTTCTTTCTGCTGTCCAGGTCCCCCTGTGTGCTCACCTACTCCCCCCCCATTGTTTTAGGATGATGAGTAGGGAAGGGGCTGGTTAACTGCTTGCCGACCGGCTCACGACGATATACGTCAGCAGAAGGGCACGTACAGGCATACTAACATACCTGTACGTTGCCCCTTAAAAAGTGGCTTGCGGGCGCGCACGCGCCGCCGCGAGCCCTGTGAGTGTGATTGCGGGTCCCGCAGACTCGATGGCCGCGGGGATACCTGCGATCGTCTTACGGAGAGGAAGAACGGAGAAATGCTGATGTAGACAAGCATTTCCCCGTTCTGCCTAGTGACAGGACACTGATCACAGCTCCCTGTAATCGGGAGCGGTGATCAGTGTCAAGTCACACGTAGCCCCCCCCACAGTTAGAATCACTCCCTAGGACACAGTTAACCCCTTCACTGCCCCCTAGTGGTTAACCCCTTCACTGCCAGTCACATTTACACAGTAATCAATGCATTTTTAATCGCACTGATCGCTGTATACATGTGAATGGTCCCAAAATAATGCCGAAAGTGTCCGATGTGTCCGCCATAATGTCGCAGTCACAATAAAAATCGCTGATCACCACCATTACTAGTAAAAAAAAAAATTCTTAATATAAATGCCATAAAACTATCCCCTTTTTTGTAGACGCTATAACTTTTGTGCAAACCAATCAATAAACGCTTATTGCGATTTTTTTTTTTTTTTTACCAAAAATATGTTGAAGAATACATATCGGACTAAACTGAGGGAAAAAAAATGTTTTTTTTATATATTTTTTGGGGATATTTATTATAGCAAAAAGTTTAAAAAAATTTGTTTTTTTTTAGATTGTCGCTATTTTTTTGTTTATATCGCAAAAAAAAAAAAATGCAGAGGTGATCAAGTACCACCAAAAGAAAGCTCTATTTGTGGGGATAAAAGGATGTCAATTTTGTTTGGGAGCAACGTCGCACGGCTGCGAAATTGTCAGTTAAAGCGGCGCAGTGCCGAATTGCGAAAAACGCTCTAATCTTTTGCCAGCCAAATGGTCCGGGGGTTAAGTGGTTAATATGTTACAAAGACATATGTGTTGGAGCTTTGAGGTGCACACCCTAATACAATAGGCTGCGCACACCTTTGAACCTGAGCTAACTCAATTGTCCTACACTAGCAAACCTGCACTACCAACTAGCACAGATTACATTGTCCCAAGCATAGAAAATACCTTTCTATATAAGATACTCGGCTCCCACCCAACAGGAGGCCAAACCGGTTGGTTGCAACCAAGCTTCATACCAAACTCATTTCTACTGCTCACCTGCCCAGGGCTGTCTTTGTGTATGTGGGGGAGACCATGGCTGTGCATTAATCTGGTGAGGGATCATCCCCAGGTCTGGGACAAGGGGGGGGGGCAGGCGAGGAGCTGCCCTGGGCACAGCGGCACAAAGGGGGGGGAAGAGAATGAACACAGGTCAGTAAACCTATTCTACGGCACGCATTAACAGTGTGGGAGTGGGTGCAGTTCCACATCCTTGCCCCGGGCACTAGATGATGTTGTCCCGGTACTGATCACTCCTTTTATTATTTTTTTAGAAGCTCAATCACATGAAGGAAAGATTTACATCTATGAGCTGCGCCGACATGCGGTAAAATGCACATTTTACTATATGGGACAGATGTACCTTACCACAATGTACTGTGTCACACATTAGTAGGGTGAAGGACCCTCAGAGCAGGGATCGATCCCTACACAGATGGAACACATGGCTCTCCATGGCGTAGGCTACACTAGACATGTGCGCTGCCGAAAAATGTGTTAGTTTTTGTTTCATTCTTTTTTTGTTTTTTTTTCGTAAATTTGAAAATGAGAAAATTAGGATCTAGAAAATTCGGAAATTCGAAAATCCAGAAATTCGAAAGTTCGAAAATCCGGAAATTCTAAATCCCCGAAATTCGGAATTCCGAACGTTCGAAAATTCGAAAATAAGAAAATCTGAAAATTTGAAAAAATAAATTAAATATTAATAATAATTAACTAACTAACTAATAATAACTATTAAATTATAGGTATTGGAATTTCCTTTCAAAGTTGGCTGTTAGTGAACGTAATGAATATGAATTTATCTGAAGTTACGAATTATCCGAAATAACGAATGCCGCGTCTAAACAAATGGAACAGAACAAATTAACAATATATAATAATAATAAAAAGTAATTTGTTACGTTCCATTTGTTTAGATACGGCATTTGTTATTTTCGGATAATTGATAACTTTGGATAAATTCATATTCATTACGTTCACTAACAGCCAAATTTGAAAGGAAATTCCAATACCTATAATTTTTTAGTTTAGTAATAGTTAAGTTATTATTTCAGATTTTCAAATTTTTGGATCTTCGTTCTTATTTTCAGACTTTCGTTCTTTTTAAATCTTCAGATTTTCATTCTTATTTTTGTATTTCCGAATTTCCAAATTCCCGAATTTCTGAATTTCAAAATTTTTGAATTTTTTGAAATTTTCAAATTTCGAATTTCCGAATTATCGATTTCAGAATTTTTGAACTTTTTTCGAACTTTCGCATTTCCAAAATTTCGAATGTCCGAATATTCTTATTTCTGAGTATTCGGAATACATTGTTAAACGGGTTTTCGTTAATTCAGATATTTCCGAATTTAACGAATATGTCGAAATTCAATCAAAAAAGAATTCGTAACTAAACCAATTGCACATGTCTAGGCTATACAGGCAGGGCTGTTGGATCATGTGATGGATCTTCTCTATAAGCTGTGTAGCCAGGGTTGTCACCTGTCCGGGACTCACCCGGACAGTCCGGGTTTTGAATCATGTGTCTGGGTTTGAGGCGGACTGAAACCCGGACACATTATTCAGACTGGGCTGTGGCTCCCCGAGTAACAAAGATAGTCACACAACAATCTGTTGCTGTCTGGGAGCTGCTGGCGGCTATCTGGGGGCGGGTTCAGAATCACTCGGGGGGCAGGGCGATGATGTCACCAGGAGCAATTTGGCCACACCCACTCACCCACACCCACCCACACCCATTTGGCCACACCTCATACTATAGAAAGTCATTATTTTTATCACTGTAGCCATTGAACGCAAGTGGGTGTGACCGAGCTACAAAAAATTTGTGTGCCCGGCGTTCACCGCATGCATGCACGTCGATGACCGCAATGCTGGACAGGTAAAGGAGAATGTGGATGAGCCATAATAATAATAATAAGCGCGGTGCCGCAAGTTTAATTAAAGTCTGAGTCATCGGATCCATCTCATAGACTCACACAGCACTGCACGGCATGCTGAGCGCAGAGAGCAGGGGAGGGGTGCCTAGAGTGCGGAGGATCGGATACACCTGCAGGAAATGATACCGAGAAATGCAAAATGAAATTTATAGAAACACATTGCTGGCTGATTTCCATATCACGCAGCGGGAGGAACAAAATATAGCTCTGACATATACCGCAGTGCTGTACAGAGAACACTGAGACAGTCACATCAGTCTCTGCACCAGAGGAGCTTCTCCACCAGGTGGTGCTGTTTTGCAAGGTGCCATTGGCTCACTCTGCTGGGATCTCAGCTAGAGGAAACATCAAGCCTGGGTCTGTCCTGCAGGCTTCTCCCCCAACCCAGGGACGGATCCAGAGTCTAATCTAATCTCGGGAGGGGCACTGCCAAAATTTTTGCAGGCAATTTGTAGGGGAAATGGCTGGTGTTGGTGCTTCAATCGTCATGGCACCATGGTTAATATGGTGTCAGGATGATTAAAACACATTATTTCTCTTATTACATTGTAATATAAAATGAAATAGTTCAACTCACCATAATGCAGAATCAGTGAGAGCCCCAAGTGTGTCACTTGTTACCGTCGCCTGCCACCAGATGGGGCTTGTCACTTGCCACCGTTGCCTGCCACCAGGTGGGGCTTGCCACCGTCACCTGTTATCAGATGCAGATTGTCACTGCCAGTGGCCAGTGACAGTGTCCCTGTTGTCCCAGAGTAAGGCCTGTACAGTAATGGCAGTCCTCTTTTGGATGCAGAAATGCAGCGATGCAGGGGGTCGGTGAGAGACAGTGGCATCTCCAGCTTTCATATTTAGGGGGGGCACATGGGGGGAGGACAGGGTGAGAGCAGCCAGGTGGAGGGGAGGAAAGGGTTGATGCAGCCAGGTGGAGGGGAGGACAAGATGGAAGCAGCCAGGTGGAGGGGAGGACAGGGTATATGTAGCCAGGTGGAGGGGAGGACAGGGTATATGTAGCCAGGTGGAGGGGAGGACAGGGTGGGAGCAGCCAGGTGGAGGGGAGGACAGGGTGGATGTAACCAGGTGGAGGGGAGGACAGGGTATATGTAGCCCGGTGGAGGGGAGGACAGGGTATATGTAGCCAGGTGGAGGGGAGGACAGGGTGGGAGCAGCCAGGTGGAGGGGAGGACAGGGTGGATGTAACCAGGTGGAGGGGAGGACAGGGTATATGTAGCCAGGTGGAGGGGAGGACAGGGTGGGAGCAGCCAGGTGGAGGGGAGGACAGGGTGGATGTAACCAGGTGGAGGGGAGGACAGGGTAGATTCAGCCAGGTGGAGGAGAAGACAGGGTAGATACAGCCAGGTGGAGGGGGAAAAGGGTAGGAGCAGCCAGGTGGAGGGGAGGAAAGGGTGGATGTAGCCAGTGATAAGGTCCTGTACCTCTATGGAAGTCTGCATCCCGCCCCCCTCATCCCCCTTTCTCCCCCACCAGGAGGTAAGTTCTTACCTTGGAGGATAATAATAGAATCACTGGCTCCCTCCACCCGACAGCCTCATGGTCCCTCTTCTCCTCTCTTCCTCTTTCCCCTTCCGCTTGGCATGCTGTGGGCTGCAGTCCTCTCAGGGAATCATCCTGGGGCCTGCTGGTATCCGGGACTACATGTCCCATAATCCTCTTGCTGCTAGTTTCCCAGCCATAGCAGCGGTGTGTTCAGAGAAAAGTGTGAGAATGAGCAGAGATTGTAACAGATGAAGGAAAGAGCCTGTGCCAGTACCAGCCAGAGGGTGGATACCACAGCAACGGCGACAGTATGGATGAGGGGGGTAAGGAAGTGGCTTCACATGGTGGCCCCAGTATTACCCCTGTCTCAGGATCTGTCATGCCTGAGTCAGTATCTGTCCCCCTCCCTCCCCAGCAGCCTGGGTCATCTGAGGAGGAGGTTGGGGAAAATGGCAGATTGCTGCAGGCCATTACAGAAATGGAATCTGGTTCCTGTGAATATGATTGGTCATTTGTGCGTCCAGAATTGCTGGATCTGTTTTGGGAGCGGTATGAGCATGTATATAGGGGCAAGCCGGACTGGAAGAGGCTTGTCCCCAAAGTTGTCTCATGTCAGCCCTTGATTAAGAATGTGACTATCCTGACAAGGAATGAGTCTATCCCCCCGAGGATTTATGGATCTGGTTGAGGAGGTTTGGTGAAATGTTGTGTCCTCTAAAAAAGATTGTGGATGATAGAGGAATCTGGACGGGTGGGTGGTCGGTGTCAATGAGGTTGAGTGTGTGTGTGGCAATGTGGTCCAGCATTTGCCCTCCTCTGCCTTCATTGGTAGAGCTAGGATTACTGTCTTCTACCCTGGTCAACCTAAGGTGTGCCATAAATGTAGAGTCAAGGGACATTTCTCCTCTAACTGTCCAGAACAGAAGTGCTCTTTGTGTCAGGAACTGGGGCATCTGGCCAAGGATTGTAACATCATTAAATGTAACTGAGGCTTTGCAATAAGCCAGAGCTAGTGGAGGAATTATTCTGTCTGGATAGAGAAGAGTGTGGGTTGATGGAGGTTGTACCAGGGAATCCTAGTGTCTCTGTCCCGTCAGAATCTGTGTCTGTGAGGTCCTCTGTGGTGTCAGTCCCCCCCCCAGTCTGTGGCTCCCCAGTCAGTGTCAGAAAGTGTGGTTGTCAAGTCTATGTCTGCACCTATTGTATTTCCTAGTGTAGTGAAGGCAGTGGAGGGTGCTGGACCAGCGTGTATGGTGGTGCCAACCCCTCCTCCTTGGCATGGCATGGTGAGGGATGGATTGGATGATGGTGGAGGGGGGAATCGCATCTTGATGGCGATTAGATCTCAAAAGGTTTCTCAGCCTGGATTGTGTTTAAAGCGGGGGTCCACCCACACCGCCAAAAAAAAAAAAAATATTAAAAGTCAGCAGCTACAAATACTGCAGCTGCTGACTTTTAATACATGGCCACTTACCTGTCCCAGGGTCCAGCGATGCCGGCAGGCGACGCCGAGAACCCGCTCGGTTCTCGGCAGCTGCCGCCGCCATCCTGGGTGAGGGAATCAGGAAGTGAAGCGTTGCGGCTTCACTTTCTGTTTCCCTACTGCGCATGCGCGAGTCGCGCTGCGCGTCCCAAGTGGTCCCCGCTCTCTCCTGGGAGCTGTGTTTTTCCCAGGAGACAGCGCGGTGGGGACGGGAAGAGGCGTAGACTCCCGTGGGAGTCTATGCCGGAAGTGGGTGCAAATACCTGTCTTAGACAGGTATCTGCACCCCCCTCCCCCCTGAAAGGTGCCAAATGTGACACCGGATGGGGGGGAGGGTTCCGAAAAGCGGAAGTTCCATTTTTGTGTGGAACTCTGCTTTAAGTTGAGGTTCGTGGTTCTGTAGTCTCTTTTTTGTTGTCATTAAAATATGTTTCTTTCTATGTTATCTTGTGAGGAAGTGGTTTTCTTTACTTGCTGATGTAAGCACGCTTGTTTTTGTTTAGTTGTTGTTTATTTTTGTGTAAATGTTTTTATTAATAAGCTGTATGTTTGTATCTTTTTTAATAAAAAAAAAAGTACACTCTAATGTCCTCCCCACAGTCACACATTATTATTATTATAGATTATATATATAAATACTACTTCTTTGAAGCTGCACCCAGTGAGACACGGCTGGGCCCCGGAGATTGCAGGCAGATGGGTGTTGTAATGATCTGTTTGCACCAGCATTGAACTTGCGGAGCTCGGGCAGTTCATTTTTCTTCCTCTTGCACTACAGGAAGATTGTGCTGCAAGTTCTCATATCTGACCTCTTTAGTCCCCTTTATCGGGAGATCAGAAATCTCCCCCCACCCCTGCTTGTTCAATGGGTTCTATCTCCTGCCTGGCTGCTCTGTTTTCACAAGGGGGGGGGGGGGGTTCTGGAATTTGACCTCTGGCTATTTATTGAACGTTGTTTTCCATCTGCTGTCCTCCACCTTCAGCCAGTACAGGGTCCTTCTATAACCAATGTATAAATATTTGTAAGGTCATTGAAGACCAGTTAGAGAAGTGCTACTGTGTGTGTGGGTGTGTGTGTGTGGGGGGGTCATTTATTAAAGGGGTACCCCACATTTGTCTTCCTCTAAGGCACATGTGTCAGGGTGGCCCTAGCACCTCTTCTGCAGCTGCGACACCCCCTTGTCTCTGCCCACATCTTGTCTCAGCAGTTGACAGCAAAGAGGAGGACAGAACTCCTCCACCAGATCCTGCACTTCTCCATGCAGCTGTGAAGAGGCTCATGTCTTCTCCCCCCCCCATATCACCAGATTGCAGCAGAGAAGAGGACATAACTCCTCTGCCAGATCCTGCGCTTCTCCATGCAGCTGCAGAGAGGCTCGTCTCCCCCCCTCAATCTCAGCAGTTGGCAGCAGGGAGGAGGACAGAACCCCTCCACCAGATCCTGCATTTCTCTGTGCAGCCTCAGGGAAAACTGTCTCTGCCCACCCCCCCCATCTCAGCAGATGGCAGCAGAGAAGAGGAAAGAACTCCTCTGCCAGATCCTGCGCTTCTCCATGCAGCTGCAGAGAGGCTCGTCTCCCCCCCTCAATCTCAGCAGTTGGCAGCAGAGAGGAGGACAGAACTCCTCCACCAGATCCTGCATTTCTCTGTGTAGCCTCAGGGAAAACTGTCTCTGCCCCCCCCCCCATCTCAGCAAATGGCAGCAGAGAAGAGGACAGAACTCCTCTGCCACATCCTGCACTTCTCCATGCAGCTGCAGAGAGGCCCATCCCCCCCATATCAGTAGTTGGTAGCAGAGAGGAGGATAGAACTCCTCCACCAGATCCCTCACTTCTCCATGCAGCAAAGTAATACACAACAAAGTAATACACAACAAAGTAATACACAACAAAGTAATACACAACAAGGTAATACACAACAAAGTAATACACAACAAAGTAATACACAACAAGGTAATACACAACAAGGTAATACACAACAAAGTAATACACAACAAAGTAATACACAACAAGGTAATACACAACAAAGTAATACACAACAAAGTAATACACAACAAAGTAATACACAACAAGGTAATACACAACAAGGTAATACACAACAAAGTCATAGAACAGTTTTTAATATATGGTACATACTATATATAGTGCTGAGGAGCTTACAATCTAAGGTCCCTCACTGACATTCCTACACATACTGGGGATAAATGACCTCCCAGCACGTCTATGGAGGGAGACCAGATCACCGGGAGGAAGCCCCCACCGGCAGAACGTGCAGATAGTGCAGATAGTGCTGCCATGCGGAAGTGCTAACCACTTAACCACTGTGCTGCAAGTGTGTCTTGCTTTAAGCCCTTATTAACCCTTCATTATAATAACAAGCCTTAACTAACGCCTCCTTCCTCTCTTCCTCTTCTTTCTTTGTTTTTTTTTTTAACTATCTTTTTTTTACATTTCTTTTTGTGTTTTGCTCACTGTTATTTTTTTTTTTTTTTACTTTCAAACTAAAACAAATCTTTATTTGATTTGTAAATTACTGTACCGGAATCATAATTTTAGTGACATTTTAACCGGTTCCCGACCGGCTCACACGTACTTTTATACTGCGGCACAAAGGTACGGGTGAAAGTAGAAGAAATGGCCGCACACCACTGTAGATCAAAATCTTTTTTATTTGGACATCCCAAAAAAAAAACTACAGGAATCAGATAGCTGGGTATCTCGCACAACAATGGTATGGGTACGCGGTCCCCTTTAAGAGCCGCCAGAGGGCGCACGTGCACCCCTGCGTGGCGGGACCCGATGCACGTGGGCGGCGAGCGCGATCGTGGGCACGAGCGATAGCACGGGGATGTGTGTGTGTAAACACGCAAATCCCTGTTCTGTCAGGGGAGAGGAGACATATCGTTTGTTCCTACTAAGTAGTACAACGATATGTCTCCTCCCCCCAGTCAGTCCTATCCACATACAGTTTGAGGAACACACATTTAACCCCTTGATCGCCCCCTAGTGTTAACCCCTTCCCTGCCAGTGAAATTTACACAGTAATCATTGCATATTTATAGCTCTGATCGCTGTATAAGTGTCAATGGTCCCAAAAATGTGTCAAGAGTGTCCGATCTGTCCATCACAATGTCGCAGTACCGCTAAAAATCGCAGATCACCGCCATTACTAGTAAAAAAAAAAAAAAAAATTATAAAAATGTCATAAATCTATCCCCTATTTTGTAGACGCGATAACTTTTGTGCAAACCAATCAATATACGCTTATTGCGCTTTTTTTTTTTTTTTTTTTTACCAAAAATATGTAGAAGAATACATATCAGCCTAAACAGAGGAAAAACGTCACACGACCGCGCAATTAAAGCGACGCAGTGCCGAATTTTAAAAAGTGCTCTGGTCAGGAAGGGGGTAAATTCTTCCGGGGCTGAAGCGGTTATACATCATTACTTTGTCATTTAACCACTTGCCGACCAGCCACCGCCATTATACTGCGGCATGTCGGCTTGTTCCCGCGAATCGCCGCAGCTGTACGTCGGCTTCCTTAAAGAGCCACAGCAGGCACGCACACCCGCTGTACGGCAGGGGGAACCGATGCACGTGGCTGGCGGCCGAGATGTCCGCCGGCCACCCGCCCTCGCTCCTCAGAGAGCCAGAACGGGGATCTGTCAATGTAAACAGACAGATCCCCATTCTGACAGGGGAGGAGAGAGAGATCTGCTGTTCCTAATGATCAGGAACAGCAATCTCTCTCTACTCCCAGTCAGTCCCCTCCCCCTACAGTTAGAAACACCTCCCAGAGAACACAGTTAACCCCTTGATCGCCCACCTAGTGTTAACCCCTTCCCTGCCAGGGACATTTACACAGTAATCAGAGCATTTTTATAGTACTGATCGCTGTATAAATATCAATGGTCTCAAAAAAGTGTCCGATCTGTCTGCCTCAATGTCGCAGTCCTGCTAAAAATCGCAGATAGCCGCCATTACTAGTAAAAAAAGAAAAATAATAAAAATACCATAAATCTATCCCTGTATTTTGTAGATGCTATAACCTTTGTGCAAACCAATCAATATACGCTTATTGCGATCTTTTTAATTTTTTTCTCCAAAAATATGAAGAAGAATATATATCTGCCTAAACTGATGAAGAAATTAGCTTTTTTAGAATTTTTTGGGGGGGATATTTATTGTAGCAAAAAGTAAAAAACATTTTTTTTTTTCCAAAATTGACGCTCTTCTTTTTGTTTATAGCACAAAAAATAAAAACCGCAGAAGTGATCAAATACCACCAAAAGAAAGCTCTATTTTTTGGAAAAAAAGGACATCAATTTTGTTTGGGTACAACGTCCCACGACCGCGCAATTGTCAGTTGAAGCAACACAGCAGTGCTGCATTGCAAAAAATGGCCCGGTCATTAAGTGGGCAAATCCCTCTGGTCCTTAAGTGTTTTAATTTCTTTTTATTAACTGTAAATATTTTTTTTCTTTTTTTTCTTTTGCTTACTGTTAATTTTTTTATTATTTTTATTACTTTCAAACTAAAACAAATCTTTATTTGATTTGTAAATAACTGTACCAGAATCATCATTTTAGTGACATTTTAATTAACAATACGTCATTACTTTGACATTTAATACTGGTGTTATGGATAGTATTGTTTTTTTTTACTATGGGCGATTCTGCATCGGATAAATGTAGTCCTGTTGGCGCATTCACCACTGGATCACTTTTAGACGCGCGGGAGAAGTGCCTCCTCCCCCCCTCAAGCGGCTTTACAATAGTTTCTGGGCTTATCAGAGCTGTCGGTAAAGCCCGGAAGCGGTCCGATGTGGCCGTTTGCTGGGCAGGAAGTCGAGTGAGGGCATGCCCCCCCTGCTCATCTTTATGCCCTTGGAGGACCAGAGCGACCTCTGATGTCACTTCCAGTTCTCGGGCCAAAATATATATATATTTTTTAAGTCAAACTGCAAAAACTTTTTTTTTTTTTTGCTTTTAACCGCTTGCCGACCAGCCGCCGCAGTTTTACTGCGGCAGAATGGCACGGGCAGGCGAATCGATGTCGTGTTATGTGGCTCCTTAAGGTGGCCACTAGGGGCGCATGCCCGCAGCTCGCCCCCGGAGCCCATGCGAGTGCCCAGCGGCCTCGATGACTGGGCACCCGCGATCACTCATAACATGGCGAGAACCAGGATCTCTGTGTGTAAACACAGAGATCCCGTTTCTCTGAGGGCAGAAGTGACAGATCGTCAGTTCATACAAAGTATAAACAGCGATCTGTCATCTCCCCTAGTCAGTCCCCTCCCCCCTTCAGTTAGAACACACACTAGGGAACACATTAACCCCTTGATCGCCCCCCTAGTGTTTACCCCTTCCCTGCCAGTGACATTTTTACAGTAATCAATGCATTTTGATCGCTGTATTAATGCCAATGGTCCCAAAAATGTGTCATAACTGTCTGACGTGTCCGCCATAATGTCGCAGTCACGATAAATATTGCAGATCGCCGCCATTAATAGTAAAAAAAAAAAATAATAATAATAAAAATGCTATAAATCTATCCCTTATTTTGTAGACGCTATAACTTTTGCGCAAACCAATCAATAAACGCTTATTGCGATTTTTATTACCAAAAATATGTCGAAGAATATGTATCGGCCTAAACTGAGGAAGGAAAAAAATGGGGATATTTATAGCAAAAAGTACAAAATATTGTGTTTTTTTTTTCAAAATTGTCGCTCTTTTTTTTGTTTATAGCGCCATCGAATACCGATCAAATACCACCAAAAGAACGCTCTATTTGTGGGAAAGAAAAGACGTCAATTTCGTTTGGGTACAGCGTCGAACGACCGCGCAACTGTCAGTTAAAGCGAAGCAGTATCTAATCGCAAAAAGTGCTCTGGTCAGGAAGGGGGTGAAATCTTCCGGGGCTGAAGCAGTTAAAGGTCTTTTTGACCCCCAGATCTCTCAATAAAGAGGACCTGTCCTCCTTATCTCTATTACAGGGGATGTTTGCATTCCTTGTAATAGAAATAAAAGTGATAAAAAAAATAAAGGTAAAGTGTAAAAATAAAAAAAAATAAAAAGTAAATTAAATAAATAAAAAAAAAATTAAAGCACTCCATCCCTCTGTGCCCGTGCGCAGAAGCGACGCATACGTAAGTTGTCCCCGCATATGTAAACGGTGTTCAGACCACACATGTGAGGTACTGTACATGGATTGCAGAAATTCTGCTAATTGGTATCTACATGGGCATCCTAATTTTCTGGCCTTGAAACCGTCACTAGAATTGAAGCAATATAATCATTGTGTTTCCTTATATAGTTGTAAATCTTTCTTTTTTTTCTCTGTACAGGATTAGGAGATGCAGACGGTTGTCACTCAGCCTGGGGTGGTCACCACGCAGACGGTGACCATCAGCCAGGGGCCCCGATGGAGCAGCGATTTGTGTGACTGCTGCGAGGACTGCGGCATCTGTACGTAACTTCTCACCCTGCGCCCTTCAGAAGGCGTCACTCACTTTACAAAGTATCTAAAGATTCCACTAGAGGGCGCCTGACACCGAAATCCTGTATATTGGGTGCCCTGTAGTGGTCTCTGCATAGGAATATACCAAAGTCTCACTTAGACCCCTTTCACACTGAGGTCGTTTTCAGGAGTTTTAGCGCTAGAAATACCGCTTGTAAACTGCCTCCCATGCCGCCCAAATGTAAAAGCCAGAGTGCTTTCACACTGGAGGCGGTGCGTTTGCGGGACGTTAGAAAAATGTCCTGCAAGCAGCACCTTCGGGGCGGTCTGGGAGCGCTGTAACTTTTTATTATTATTATTATTATTTATTATTAATTTGTTCCGTTCCATTCGTTTAGATGCGGCATTCGTTATTTCGGATAATTCGTAACTTTGGATAAATTCGTATTTGTTACCTTTACTAACAGCCAAATTTGAAAGGAAATTGCAATACCTATAATTTAATAGTTAGTAATAGTTATTATTATTAGTTTGTTAGTTATTATTTCGGATTTTTGAATTTTCGGGTTTTCGTTCTCATTTTCGGATTTTCGTTATACCTATAATTAAATTATTATTATAATATTATATAATATAATATATTATATTATTAATTATATGCTAAAACCTATAATTTAATAGTTATCATTAGTTAATAAGTTAGTTATTCTTTCGAATTTTTGGATTTTCTTTCTTATTTTCAGATTTTTGAATTTTTGAATTTATGAATTTTCAATTTACGAATTGCGGACATAACGATTGACCCGAAAAACGAAAAAAAAAATGAATGAAATGGAAACAAACTAATTTTTCTGCAGTGCACATGTCTACTGAAAAGCGTTTCGGAAGCGCAGCAACATGGGCGGTTTTAGCCCTTTCTTCGGCTGCTAGCGGGGGGTTAAAAGTGCCCCGCTAGTGGCCGAAAAGCGCTAACGTTCCATTAGTTTTAGCGGCACTTTAGCACTAACGCACGGGCGGCCCCAGTGTGAAAGGGGTCTAAAAGAGACCGTATCATCAAATTAAAAAAAAATTGCAGGTAAAAACATAAAATATTTAACATTTTTTTCTTGCAGCATTTTCTATTTCATAAACATGTTGTGTATTCCTCCTGCAATGGGCCATTGAGCTTGATAGAGAATTCATCCACTCCAGAAAGTGTCAGTTCAATTGCAGTGCCCCCTCCCTCCTTGCACTTCATAGGTTCATAACCCCTCCCCCTCTCTCCTCTTCAGGGAGTGGCCAATTACTGTCTGTGCTGGGCCAGCTCCTCCTCCCGTCACATCCCTACAAAAACCTTTTATGCAGCTTCCCATGTAAATTGTATGTGCATTTATTGGAAAAAAACAAAAAACAAAAACCTGCAATTGTCTAAGTTAGTGACAAGGTCTCTTCATATGAAGTTTTCAGTTACTAAGGCTGTAGCACCGATCGAACTGACATTTTCCAGGAGTTCCGCTCACAAGACGTCAATCAATAAAACGGCCATACATGGATCAAAATGTTTCCGGTTCCCGCTGGACTGGCTGAATTTCAATTCCATGTATGGCCAGTTTAAGAAAAAGGTCCCCAGTCACGCAATATGTTACTGTAAAGTGTGTAATTATTGTCACCATGTAATCTCTCTCTCTTCTCTCCCCTAACTTTCTCCCTCTCTCCCCTTTTCTCTACAATCTCTCTCACTCTCCAGTATCTTTATACCTCCCTGGTCTCTCTCTTTCTGTCCAATCTACCTTTCTACCTCCCCATCCCCCATCTCTCTCTCCTCGATCCCTCCTTTACCCCTCCGATCTCTCTGTTCCTAATATCTTTTTGTACCTCCGATCTCGCTCTCTCTCCCCCCTCTCCCCACCATATCTCTGATCTCTCTCTCCCCCCCCCTGTACCTCTAATCTCTCTCCCCCCCCTTACCTCTAATCTCTCTCTCCCCCCTCTGTACCTCTAATCTCTCTCTCTCTCCCCCTCCGTACCACTAATCTCTCCCCCCCCCCCCCTCTGTACCTCTAATCTTTCTCTCCCCCCCTCTGTACCTCTAATCTTTCTCTCCCCCCCTCTGTACCTCTAATCTTTCTCTCCCCCCTCTGTACCTCTGATCTCTCTCCCCCTCCGTACCTCTAATCTCTCTCTCTCTCCCCCCCTCCGTACTTCTAATCTCTCTCTCTCTCCCCCTTCGTACTTCTAATCTCTCTCTCCCTCCATACCTCTAATCTCTCTCTCTTCCTCCATATCTCTGATCTCTCTCTCTCCCCCTCCGTACCTCTAATCTCTCTCTCCCCCCCCATACCTCTAATCTCTCTCCCCCCCTCTTACCTCTAATCTCTCTCTCCCCCCTCTGTACCTCTAATCTCTCTCTCTCTCCCCCTCCGTACCACTAATCTCTCTTTCCCCCCCCTCTGTACCTCTAATCTTTCTCTCCCCTCCTCTGTACCTCTAATCTTTCTCTCCCCCCTCTGTACCTCTGATCTCTCTCCCCCTCCGTACCTCTAATCTCTCTCTCTCTCCCCCCTCCGTACTTCTAATCTCTCTCCCCCTCCGTACTTCTAATCTCTCTCTCCCTCCATACCTCTAATCTCTCTCTCTTCCTCCATATCTCTGATCTCTCTCTCTCCCCCTCCGTACCTCTAATCTCTCTCTCTCTCCCCCTCTGTACCTCTAATCTCTCTCTCCCCCCCTCCGTACCTCTAATCTCTCTCTCTCTCCCCCTCCGTACCTCTAATCTCTCTCTCCCCCTCTATACCTCTGATCTCTCTCTCTCCTCTCCCCCGTACCTCTAATCTCTCTCTCCCCCTCCGTACCTCTAAACTCTCTCTCCCCCTCCGTACCTCTAATCTCTCTCTCCCCCTCCATACCTCTAATCTCTCTCTCCCCCTCCGTACCTCTAATCTCTCTCTCCCCCTGTGTACCTCTGATCTCTCTCTCTCTCTCTCCTCTCCCCCGTACCTCTAATCTCTCTCTCTCCCCCTCCATACCTCTAATCTCTCTCTCTCCTCTCCCTCCATACCTCTGATCTCTCTCTCTCCCCCTCCATACCTCCGATCTCTCTCTCTCTCCCCCTCTATACCTCTGATCTCTCTCTCCCCCTCCATACCTCTGATCTCTCTCTCTCCCCCCACATACCTCTGATCTCTCTCTCCCCCTCCATACCTCTGATCTCTCTCCCCCTCCATACCTCTGATCTCCCCTCCATACCTCTGATCTCTCTCTCTCCCCCTCCATACCTCTGATCTCTCTCTCTCCCCCCATACCTCTGATTTCCCCCCACATACCTCTGATCTCTCTCTCCCCCTCCATACCTCTGATCTCCTCCCCATACCTCTGATCGCTCTCTCTCCCCCCTCTGTACCTCTGATCTCCCCCCACCGTACCTCTGATCTTTCTCTCTCCCCCTCCATACCTCTGATCTCTCTCTCCCCCTTCGTGCCTCTGATCTCTCTCTCTCCCCCCTCCATACCTCTGATCTCTCTCTCCCCCCCTCTGTACCTCTGATCTCTCTCTCTCCCCCTCCATACCCCTGATCTCTCTCTCTCCCCCTCCATACCTCTGATCTCTCTCTCCCCCCTTCGTACCTCTGATCTCCCCCCCCTCTCTGTACCTCTGATCTCTCTCTCTCCCCCTCCATACCTCGGATCTCTCTCTCTCTCCCCCTCCGTACCTCTGATCTCTCTCTCCCCCTTCGTGCCTCTGATCTCTCTCTCTCCCCCTCCATACCCCTGATCTCTCTCCCCCGTACCTCTGATCTCTCTCTCTCCCCCTCCATACCCCTGATCTCTCTCTCCCCCCTCCATACCTCTGATCTCTCTCTCCCCCTCTGTACCTCTGATCTCTCTCTCTCTCTCCCCCTCCATACCTCTGATCTTTCTCTCTCCCCCTCTGTACCTCTGATCTCTCTCTCCCCCCCTCTGTACCTCTGATCTCTCTCTCCCCCTCCATACCTCGGATCTCTCTCTCTCTCCCCCTCCATACCCCTGATCTCTCTCCCCCCCTCTGTACCTCTGATCTCTCTCTCCCCCTCCGTACCTCGGATCTCTCTCTCTCCCCCTCCATACCTCGGATCTCTCTCTCTCCCCCTCCATACCTCGGATCTCTCTCTCTCCCCCTCCATACCTCGGATCTCTCTCTCACTCCCCCTCTATACCTCTGATCTCTCTCTCTCTCCCCCTCTATACCTCTGATCTCTCTCTTTCCCCCTCCATACCTCTGATCTCTATCCCCCTCTATACCTCTGATCCCCCCCCCATATCTCTGATCTCTCTCTCCCCACTGTACCTCTGATCTCCCCCCCATACCTCTGATCTCTCTCTCTGCCCCCCCTCCTTACCTCTGATCTCTCTCTTTCCCCTCCATACCTCTGTATTGGATTACCTTGTAACTGTACCATCTCCCATTATTTTGAAGTGTTTTTCCAACTGTTGGTGCTATATAAACCCTGTATAATAATAATGATAATAATCACTCTCTCCTCTCTCACCCCTCCCTGGTCTCTCTTGGCAGGCTGCTGTGCTCTCTGGTGCTTCCCCTGTATGCAATGTAACACAGTCAGTGAATTTGGAGAGTGTTATTGTCTGCCGTTGATGGATCCGATGTGCATGGGATACGTTGGCTGTAGTGGGGTCTGCCCTCCTATTACTATTGCCATGAGAGCCGCTGTCCGGGAGAGACACAATATTCATGTAAGTCCAATGCAGGCTGAGGAAGTATCTCTGTGTCTAGACCTTACACTAGTTTCATTTCTGATACAAGTCTAATGGCCCATCCCATGATCTGGGTCACTGCCGCCATACTGGAGGGTGGTCCTCAGGTTTTTGTAGCCAACAAATGTGGTGCCATAGTTGATCAGGGATGTGTGTTTTAGGAGTCATTTTGGTGTCATCGAGGTATAGGGAGTCACTATTAGTGATGAGCTGAATGTACCTGGGTTCCGTTCTAGCAAAGTTCAGCAAACTTTATAGAAGTTCGGATGCTGAATCTGAACACCATTGAAGTCAATAAGTGCGGAATCTTACAAATTAGTAATGGACATTAAAACATAAGCAAGGGATTGTCAAACAAAATGCAAGGGGGGCTACTTAACCACTTGCCTATTGAACACTTTCACCCCCTTCCTGCCCAGGCCAATCTTCAGCTTTCAGCGCTGTCACACTTTGAATGACAATTGGGCGGTCATACAACACTGTACCCAAATGACAGTTTTATAATTTTTTTTCACACAAATAGAGCTTTCTTTTGGTGGTATTTGATCACCACTGGGGGTTTTTATGTTTTGGTAAATAAACAAAAAAGTCCGAAAAATTTGAAGAAGAAAAAAAAAGTTTTTCATATTTTGTTGTAAAATGTTGCAAAGAAAGAAATTTTTCTCCTTTACTGAGGTGCGCTGATGGACACTGATGAGGCTGTATTGATGGGCGCTGATGAGTACTGAAGGGCAGCAATGATAGCTGGCACTGATGGGCACTGATAGGTGGCACTGATGGGCACTGACAGGTGACACTGATGGGCACTGATAGGTGGCACTGATGGGCACTGACAGGCGACACTGATGGGCAATGATAGGCAGCACTGAAGGGCACTGATAGGTGGCACGGATGGGCGCTGATGAGGTGGCACTGATAGGTGGCACTGATGGGCACTGATAGGCAGCACTTAAGGGCACTGATAGGTAACACTGATGGGCACTGATAGGCAGCACTGAAGGGCACTGATAGGTGGCATGGATGGGTGCTGATGAGGTGGCACTGATAGGTGGCACTGATGGGCACTGATAGACGGCACTGAAGGGCACTGATAGGTAACACTCATGTGCACTGATAGGCAGCACTGATGGGCACTAATAGGTGGCACTGAAGAGCACTGATAGGTAGCACTGAAGGGCACGGATAGGTAACACTGATGGGCACTGATAGGCAGCACTGAAGGGCACTGATAGGTGGCACGGATGGGTGCTGATGAGGTAGCACTGATAGGCAGTACTGATGGGCACTGATAGGCGGCACTGAAGAGCACCGATAGGAAGCACTGAAGGGCATAGGTGTCACGGATGGGCACTGATAAGTGGCACTGATGGGCACTGATAGGCAACACTAATAGGTGGCACTGATGGGCACTGATAGGCAGCACTGAAGGGCACTGATAGGTGGCACGGTTGGGTGCTGATGAGGTGGCACTGAAAGGTGGCACTGATGGGCACTGATAGGCGGCACTGAAGAGCACTGATAGGTAGCACTGATAGGCAGCACTGAAGGGCACTGATAGGTGTCACGGATGGGTACTGATGGGCCCTGATAGGCAGCACTAATAGGCTAATAGGTGGCACTGATGGGCACTGATAGGTGGCACTGATTGGCAGCACTGGTGGGCACTGTTGGGACTGCACTGATAATCAGGACACTTATCGGCTTATCGGTTATCGGCTTTCCTCACTCTGTGTAAGGAAGGAATGCTGATACCCGGCTTGTGTTTACTACGTGATCATCTGTGATTGGACACCGATGATCACGTGGTAAAGAGTCGCTGTGATTGGCTCCTAACCCCGCTCTGTGATCAGCTGTGTCGTAAGGACGGGACAATCACAGAGGGTGCTGCCCGTGTGGCACAGCGGGAGTGCGGAAAGCGCGATCACGGGAGGACATCATATGACGCCCTCCCGGCAATGTGAGACTGCGCTGTAGCCGTCATTCGCCTATAGCGTGGTCAGGAACTGGTTAAAGGCAAGCATTAAAAATGCTAATTTCTTTTAAATCCTATGTCTGGGGGACTCCCTAAACCTGCCTGTGACATCTGTATGATGTATACAAACCTGACATTTCAATTGCTGATAAATGACAACTCCCACCCCCATTGTTCTTTTTGTAAATGAAGTGACCAGGTATTCCCTTCATCCTTACCAGACCCTTATCTTCATCAAGCTGGCCATAGACAGATCGAAGTTTGGCTGGTTCAGCAGGAACTGGCTAAATTTTGATCCATCTATGGGCAGGCTGGTTATACTGAAGTCAATCCAGGTTAGGTTTGCTTTGCCTGATCACTACCCCCCCACCCCCCACCCCCCGTGAACCCCACCTTTCACCTACTGTCTGGGGCCCCCCTGTGTACCCCTTCCCTCACAGCATTGCCGGCTTCCCTCCTTTCATTCTCCCTCCTGTTGGCAGCTGCTAAGGGGCACATAGGGGGATCATTTCATTTTAGCCCTTTCCTTTCCTGAAAACACAGTGAGTGATCGGTGCTGATCACTCCTGTGTTCATTCATTGCGAAAGCATAATAAACCGTGTTTACTATGCTTCAGTTTGTGAATGAACAGGACGCCTCTAGACACTTTGCATTCATTCATCTGCGCATCTGAGGCTGTAGAGAAGGGGATTGAGGAATTTACGTCTTCATTCCTTTTCATTCCCTTTCTCTGTTCCAAAAGTGAAACATCACCAAAGCTCCCCCTCCAACAAGGCAGTTATAAAAATACAATTCTAATAAATAAAGTAAAAAAATAAAAATGTAGGGGTCCGTTTACTCTCTGATAGAGCTGTCAGCGTTTAAAATCGATTGACAGGGGGTGGGAGGAGGTCCTTTTAGGTAGGTTGTGCGGGGCCCCATGCAGCCCTGGATGGAGGGAGTGATGTATTGGTGGTAAAGAATGAAAAGTATGTAGAAAGAGAAGGGGTATTTTCCGTAGGATAGTGACCACAGACTAACACATGTGTCCCAGCATTTCAATATTTTATCTCACAAAATCTGAATACAAAAAAGTTATTTGAACGCTATCAGCTTCCTCCCTGTACAGTCCCATGGAGCAATCTCTACATTTCTGCTATCTGATTTTTGTATTCAGCAATAAATTTGTCATTGCTTAAGAGAAGAAAGCAATACATTTGATTTTTTTTTAGGAGAAACAAGTCTTACTTTTGGCTTGAGAAGCAGTACCCCTGAACAGGACCTGTCAATAGATGATGATGATGATGATCTGGGTTCTGGACCTGTCAATAGATGATGATGATGAGCTGGGTTCTGGACCTGTCAATAGATGATTATGATGAGCTGGGTTCTGGACCTGTAAATAGATGATGCTGATGATCTGGGTTGTGGACCTATCAATAGATGATGGTCTGGGTTGTGGACTTATTAATAGATGATGGTCTGGGGTGTGGACCTGTCAATAGCTGATGATGATGATCTGGGTTGTGCACCTTTCAATAGATTATGATGATGATCTGGGTTCTGGACCTGTCAATAGATGATGATGATGATGATCTGGTTTGTGGACCTGTCAATAAATGATAATGATGATATGGGTTATGGACCTGTCAATAGATGATGATGATGATGATCTGGGTTGTGGACCTGTCAATAGATGATGATGATGATCTGGGTTCTGGACCTGTCAATAGATGATGATGATGATCTGGTTTGTGGACCTGTCAATAAATGATAATAATGATATGGGTTATGGACCTGTCAATAGATGATGATGATGATGATGATGATGATGATCTGGGTTCTGGGCCTGTCAATAGATCATGATGATGATCTGGGTTCTGGACCTGTCAATAGATGATGACGATGATCTGGGTTCTGGACCTCTCAATAGATGATAATGATGATCTGGGTTCTGGACCTGTCAATAGATGATGATGATGATGATCTGGGTTGTGGACCTATCAATAGATGATGGTCTGGGTTGTGGACCTATCAATAGATGATGGTCTGGGTTGTGGACCTGTCAATAGCTGATGATGATGATCTGGGTTGTGCACCTTTCAATAGATTATGATGATGATCTGGGTTCTGGACCTGTCAATAGATGATGATGATGATGATCTGGTTTGTGGACCTGTCAATAAATGATAATGATGATATGGGTTATGGACCTGTCAATAGATGATGATGATGATGATCTGGGTTGTGGACCTGTCAATAGATGATGATGATGATCTGGGTTCTGGACCTGTCAATAGATGATGATGATGATCTGGTTTGTGGACCTGTCAATAAATGATAATAATGATATGGGTTATGGACCTGTCAATAGATGATGATGATGATGATGATGATGATGATGATGATGATCTGGGTTCTGGGCCTGTCAATAGATCATGATGATGATCTGGGTTCTGGACCTGTCAATAGATGATGACGATGATCTGGGTTCTGGACCTCTCAATAGATGATAATGATGATCTGGGTTCTGGACCTGTCAATAGATGATGATGATGATGATCTGGGTTCTGGACCTGTCAATAGATGATGACGATGATCTGGGTTCTGGACCTCTCAATAGATGATGATGATGATCTGGGTTCTGGACCTGTCAATAGATGATGATGATGATGATCTCGGTTCTGGACCTGTCAATAGATGATGATGATGATCTGGGTTCTGGACCTGTCAATAGATTATGATGATGATCTGGGTTGTGGACCTGTCAATAGATGATGATGATGATCTGGGTTGTGGACCTGTCAATAGATGATGATGATCTGGATTCTGTACCTGTCAATAGATGATGGTCATGATGATCTGGGTTCTGGACCTGTCAATAGATGATGAGGATCTGGGTTCTGGACCTGTCAATAGATGATGATGATGATGATGATGATGATGATCTGGTTTCTCTGGGTTGCAGGAAATTGAACCAAAGGTGGGAGAGGGTGCTGGGTATGGGATACACCAGGCTCCTCAGAGATAGTTCTTCTGCTAAGTATCAGGATACAGTTCCCTTGAAGAGACTAAGAGAAGGACAGAGGTAAGGAACCCATAGAAGAAGAACTATATGGCTCAGATGTCCCAATAGTACACGGTCACCAGGATCTTGCAGAACAGTTGATACTCACGAGGCCATGGAGCAGCTGTGCCCATTCTCTAGATGCCTTCTAGTGAGGTTTTAACCACTTCTTGACTGTGTTATAGCCAAAAGATGGCTACAGTGTGGTTGTCCAGTTCTTGGAGGGCATCCAGGGGCATCCACCCAAAACCACACACCCCCATGTGCCCCCTCGATCGCACATCTGCCGTGCTCTGTGATCGCTGTATCCTTCAGACACAGCTGATCACAAATCAAGGTAAAGGGCCAATCATAGCAGCCCTTTATCACGTGATCAACTGTGTCCAATCACAGCTGACAACATGTAAACCATGTAAACAAACTTGCAAGTTATCGGCAATCCTTTCCTCATACGCTGTCACAGCGTAAGGCGAAGAGAGCAAGTAACCGGCAAGTGTGACAGGGGACATTTACACTGATAATCAGGTCACTGATCATTAGAGTCCTAGTTATCAGTGCAGCCCCAACAGTGCCAATTAGTGCCCATCAGTTCCCCCTATCGGTGTCCCCTATCAGTGCCTACTCATTAGTGCTGCCTCATCAGTGCATCCTCATCGGTGCCCATGAGTGCAGGCTCATCAGTGCCCATCAGTGCTGCCTATCAGTGCCCACCAGTGCAGTCTCATCAGTGCACAGCAGTGCTGTCCCATCAGTGCAGGCTCATCAGTGCCAATTAGTGCTGTCTCATCAGTGCCCATCACTGCAGCCTCATCAGTGCCCATCAGTGCTGCCTATCAGTGCACAGCAGTGCTGTCTCATCAGTGCTCATCAGTGCAGCCTCATCAGTCCCCATCAGTGCAGGCTCATCAGTGCCCATCAGTGCTGCCTATCAGTGCACAGCAGTGCAGCCTCATTAGTGCACATAGTTTCATAGTAGGTAAGGTTGAATAAAGACAATAGTCCATCCAGTTCAACCTCTGTAGACACACATGTGTCAGTGTCTATAATTATTTCCCATATGCCTGTATGTTGTGTTCTTTAAGATGCACATCCAAGAGTCTCTTAAAAATATCCATACTCCCCGCAGCCACCACCAATTGTGGAAGAGAGTTCCACATCCTTATTGCCCTGACAGTGAAAAACTCCCTGTGCAGTTTAAGGTTAAACCGATTCTTCTCCAGTCTCATTATGTGGCCCTGCATCCTCATACAGTTATTTTCCTATGCTGGGATCCCCATTGAGGTATCTGTAAATCGCTATTATATCTCCTCTCAAGCGTAGTTTCTCCAGCGAGAATAAATTTAGTGTTTGCAGACGTTCCTCATAATTGAGGTCCTCCAGTCCCCTTATTAGTTTAGTTGCCCTTCTTTAGACTCTCTCCAGTTCCAGCACATCCCTTCAGAGGACTGGTAACCAGAACTGGACAGAATACTCCAGATGTGGCCGAACCAGAGTTTTATAAAGTGGTAGGATTATTGTTTTATCTTTGGAGTGAATTCCTTTTTTTATGCATGCTAATATTCTGCCGGCTTTGGTAGCTGCAGCTTGACATTGCATGCTATTGCTCAATCTGTCATCTACTAGGACCCCCAGATCTTTCTCCATCCTTGATTCCCCCATTGGTTCTCCCCCCAGTGAGTAGTTTGTATTTATGTTTTTTGCCCCCCAAGTAAATTACCTTACATTTTTTCCACATTAAACCTCATTTGACACGTAGTTGCCCACTTCATTATTTTGTTCAGGTCTTTCTGTAAAATTTCTATATCCTGTTGTGAAGTTATTGCCCTGCTTAATTTCGTGTCGTCCGCAAAAACTGAGATTGAGCTATTTATCCCATCCTTTATATCCTTTATGAATAAATTGAATAAAATTGGTCCTAAGACAGAACCTTGGGGTACCCCACTTACCACTCCAGACCAGTCTGAGTACACTTCCTTGTATAATGTTAGCAGATTGGTCTGGCAAGAACGTCCTTTCGTAAACCCATGCTGATTACTACTAATGATACTCTTTTCTTCAGTAGATTTTTTGATATAGTGCCTTATCACCCCCTCCAATAATTTGCCAACGATTGATGTTAGGCTGACTGGCCTGTAGTTCCCAGGGATTTGTCTCTGTCCTTTTTTGAATATTGGTACCATATTGGCTTTTCTCCAATCAGCTGGTACCAATCCTGTCAGTATGCTGTCCAAAAAAGATTAGGAACAATGGTCTGGCTATATAAAAATGAAAGTGTGACAACGCTGCAATGATAAAATATATAATGTGCCAGAAAAAAAAAAAAACTTCTAGTGATATTGCAATCTTCTAGTGATAATATAATATACAGAAAATAAAATACAATGATGAGGTCAGTATGTATTGAAAAAAAAGTCCAATAATCAATAATATGGGGAATCCTTCCCAGTGATATTTCTTCTAAAAAAGCTTTATCCTGAGTGCTCCCACCACCGCATGCAATGGCCGCTCACCTCCTTTATGCGACCCCAAGGGGTCAAATACGCCTTTGCACTTAGTGCCAATAAACCCTTCAAGGAATCCTCTGTACTTTTTATTCAGCTCAAACGACACGATCAATGGCCAGCAATATGTCCCATCCACTGTGCTGCTTTCACGTTTAAGACCAGTTGATGTGGAAATACATATAAATGAACAAGAAAAAAAGTGCCTCCTATCGTGCAGTATCTGAGGGGTTAAATAATGAAACCTCTCCACCGAAGCTAGCAATAAACTCACATTTATTAAAACGATTAAAAGCATAGGAAAAACAAATCTGAACGGTCTCACTCAGAGTCGATCCGTCAACCGCCAGGCTCCACCTCTACTAGTTTCGCCACCTCCCACGTGACTTCATCTGGAGGATAACCTGGCTATAACCTGACTGAATTCTTTGAGGACTCTCAGGTGTAAACCATCTGGTCCTGGTGATTTATTTGTATTAAGTTTATTAAGTCTTTCCTTAAGTCACTCCGGACTCTGCAGTCAGTATGCCCTTCCTTTTGCTGTGTGAGGAGAAGAAGTGCAGCCTCATCAGTGCACATCAGTGCAGCCTATGTGTGCCCATCAGTGCCGTCTCATCAGAGCCCATCGATGCAGCCTCAACAGTGCCCATCAATGTAGCCTCAACAGTGGCCATCAATGCAGCCTCAACAGTGCCCATCAATGCAGCTTCAACAGTGCCCATCAATGTAGCCTAAACAATGGCCATCAATGTAGCCTCAAAAGTGGCCATCAATGTAGCCTCAACAGTGGCCATCAATGTAGCCTCAACAGTGCCCATCAATGCAGCCTCAACAGTGCCCATCAATGCAGCCTTAACAGTGCCCATCAATGCAGCTTCAAAAATGCCCATCAATGCAGCCTCAACAGTGCCCATCAATGCAGCTTCAACAGTGCCCATCAATGCAGCCTCAACAGTGCCCATCAATGCAGCTTCAACAGTGCCCATCAATGCAGCCTTAACAGTGCACATCAGTGCTGCCTCATCAGTGCAGCCTATGAGTGCCCATCAGTGCCGTCGTATCAGGGCCCATCAATGCAGCTTCAACAGTGCCCGTCAGAGCAGCCTCATCAGTGCAGCCTTATCAGCGCACATCAGTGCAGCCTCATCTGTGCACATCAGTGCTGCCTCATCAGTGCAGCCTATGAGTGCCCATCAGTGCCGTCTCATCAGGGCCCATCAATGCAGCTTCAACAGTGCCCGTCAGTGCAGCCTCATCAGTGCAGCCTTATCAGCGCACATCAGTGCAGCCTCATCTGTGCACATCAGTGCTGCCTCATCAGTGCAGCCTATGAGTGCCCATCAGTGCCGTCTCATCAGGGCCCATCAATGCAGCTTCAACAGTGCCCGTCAGTGCAGCCTCATCAGTGCAGCCTTATCAGCGCACATCAGTGCAGCCTCATCTGCGCACATTATTGCAGCCTCATCAGCGCACATCAATGAAGGGGAAAAATTACTTTTTAGCAACATTTTATAACAGGAACAAAGGAAAAACATTTTTTTTCAAAATGTTCTGTCTTTTTTCGTTTGTTTAGCAAAAAATAAAAAACCTAGTGGTGACTAAATTCCACTAAAAAGAAAGCTCTATTTGTGTGAACAAAATGATAAAAACGTCATATGTGTACAGTGTTGCGTGTTGCGCAATTGTCATTCAAAGTGTGACAGCGCTGAAAGCTGAAAATTGTCCTGGGCAGGAACAGAGAGAAAGTTTCTGGTATTGAAGGGGTTAAATACATCAGAAAACTGGAAGCTCTGAGATGTTTCAAAAAACCAAACTGCCTTCTCAAACGACTAGAAATATTGAGCACACATGACATCTTGTGGTGGAAAAAATATATCACACATAATAAAAGGATTGTAAAATAAGACCTCTACCCATACCACATCCAAATTGACAATTGCATAGGAAAGAAGGAAATTAGCAGGGATATACCCTGCCAATGCTGGACTTTAATGGCATGGCTCGAGAACCATAAGGTATAAAAAATGTATTTATTTCTTAACAAATTTTAAAATTTCAGAAAATAGTAAAAATACACAACAGAATAAAACATCAAAGGGATTGTGCCATAATGAGGTACATAAACCTTCCAATGCCTAAATAGCCTTATATTAAATAAGCTGAAGGTGTGTAGGTGGCTCAATCCACCAAGGGTCAGGTTCAACGCGTTTTGCTGGATTGCGTAGCTTCTTCAAGACCCATAGGTTGAGTATCAAACTGAAGACAGATGGCGGCACAATGGAGGCAGCAAACGTCTATGGGGGCTGAAAAGCTCCATAAATGTATCCTACACCGTATGGATTAACGTAAGCCAAACAGCCTTTTTATTCAGTGGTTTATTACATGAAGTTCCCAATATCCTCCCAAAGATTTTATGGCGATTAGAGATATTTGCGTACCCGAAATGGTTACACATCAAACAGATCCACCTTCATATATATTTGGGGTACATAACCCAGGATCCCAAACAGGGTACTCAACAAGATTTCAACAGATAAGGAGCCAATGGCTAACCACTTCATGTCTCCCACATGCTGCATTCCGTGATGCCTCCAGACTCAACATAATAAAAGGATCAATTACAATAACAGGCAAATAGTATATGTACCTAGCCCACAGGACCAATTCAGGTTTCCATCAATGACATCCTCCTCCCATGGAATGGTGATAAGATGTCTCTGGCTGCATATATGAGTGAGTTGAATTCTCCGAGGATCTCTCTCTCATATGAAGTTAGTCCATTTGTTAGATCTTAAGCTATGCATAGAGAATAATAAGCTAATCACAAGCACTTTCTTCAAACCTACTGACCTGAGTTCTTTTATATTGGTTGACAGTTGCCTCCATAAGTCTTGGTAAAAATCAGTTCCACAAAGCCAATTTATGCGTCTTAGACAGAACTGTTTAGAAGTTGAGGACTTTGATGTCCAAGCTAATACTCTGAGAGAGAAGTTTTTAGAAAAAGGTTATCGTGAGGAATTTTTACATGTTGTTATTTCTTCTGTCAGATCTTTTGGTTGAGACGGATAAAAACAAGCAAAAGGACATAGACAAGTTTATGTGTTCTTTGGTAACTTTGGAAAGATTTAAAATAAACATTGGCTGATCCTAAGGAACGTCCATGTCTTAGGCCCTCTCCTTCCAGATAGACCATGTGTTATTCTTAGTGGAGTTCCATCACTTAGAAACAAAATTGCTCCGAATGTATTAGATCCTCCTTCCCAACCTACGTTTTCCTATGATTTTAAGTTCTTTTTTTTCCCCTTTAACCACTTGCCCACTGGGCACTTAAACCCCCTTCCCAACCAGACCAATTTTCAGCTTTTAGTGCTCTCACATTTTAGGTGACAATTACTCAGTCATGCAACACTGTACCCATACAACATTTTTTGTCCTTTTTTCACACAAATAGAGCTTTCTTTTTGTGGTATTTAATCACCGCTGAGTTTTTAATTTTTTTGCGCTATAAATGAAAAAAGACCAAAACGTTGTAAAAAAAATGCACTTTTCTTTGTTTCTGTTATAAAATTTAGCAAATTGGTCATTTTCTTCATACATTTGGGCTAAAATTTATACTGCTACATAGCTTTGGTTAAATAACCCAAATTCGTATATATTATTTGGTATTGTGAAAGTTATAGAGTCTACAAACTATGGTGCCAATCACTGAAAATTGATCACACCTGATGTACTGATGGCCTATCTCATTTCTTGAGGCCCTGAAATGTCAGAAAGGTACAAATACCCCCCAAATGACCCCTTTTTGGAAAGTAGACATTCGAAGGTATTTAGTATGAGGCATGGTGAGTTTTTTGAAGTTGTAATTTTTTCCACAAAATTGTCATATAACAAGTTATTTACTTGCATACATGCAACTACACCCCAAAATACATTCTGCTCCTCCTCCTGAGTATGGTGATACCACTTGTGTGAGACTTTTACACAGCTTGGCCACATACATAAGCCCAACATGCTAGCAGCAACATCAGGGGTTCTGGGAGCATAAATTACACACATAATTTCTTGACTATCGCTTACACTTTTGAAGACCCTGGAGCCCCAGGATAATGGAAACGCCCAAAAACTACCCCATTTTGGAAAGCAAATACCCCAACATATATTCTATGAGGCATAATGAGTATTTTGAACATGACATTTTTTTCACAAGTTTTTGGAAAATGTCGAAAGAAAATAAAACCAATGTTTTTTTACACAAAGTTGTCAATTGTCTATATATATATTTTTTTTTAACCCATAGCATGTACATAGCAAAAATTACAGCCCAAAATACATTCTGCTACTCCTCCTAAGTATGGCGATACCACATGTGTGAGACTTCTACACAGCCTGGCCACATACAGAGGCCCAACATGCAGGGAGCACCGTCAGGTGTTCTAGGGACATACATTTTAAATCTAATTTGACTACCTATTACACTTTTGTGAGGCACTGTAGTGGCACTGATGGGCACTTATGTGGCATGGATGTGGCACGGATGAGAACTGATGAGGCATGGATGTGGCACTGATGATACACGGATGAGCACTGATGTGGCATGGATGTGGCATGGATGAGCACTGATGTGGCAAGGATGAGCACTGATGTGGCATGGATGTGGCATGGATGAGCACTGATGTGGCAAGGATGAGCACTGATGTGGCATGGATGAGCACTGATGTGGCAAGGATGAGCACTGATGTGGCATGGATGTGGCACGAATGAGCACTGATGTGGAACGGATGTGGCACAGATGAGCATGGATGTGGCATGGATGTTGCAAGGATGAGCACTTTGTACTGATCGGTGTGAGGAAAGGGGGGAGCTAAACCAGACATGCTCCAGTTTGTTGACAACTGACCACTCCATCATTGGATGGAGCGATCATGTGGTAAAGGGCTGCTGTCATTGGCCCTTTACACTGATCTGTGACCTGCCGGGTCTGGAAGACCCGACGGTCACGGACATTCCCGGGAGTGCGATTCTGGGAGGACATCATTGTCTGCCTTCCCAGAATTATACATCATTCGGCTATGGCCCGGTCGGTAAGTGGTTAAAGAGTGCTCAGTATGTTGAATTAACCACTTGCGGACCACCCACCATATATTTACTGCGGCAGGGCGGCTGCTCTGTGCCAGATCACATACCTAGAAGATGATCTGACACTTTTGGGTCTGGAGCGCACGCGTGTGCCACTGGCGACCCACTCCCACTGTTATTCTACACAGTGCAAGCCCAGCATCAGGTACCGTGGACTCGATGTTCACCGGCGCCTGCCGATTACACAGTACACAGGCAGAACCACAATCTGCCTATGTAAACAAGACAGATTGTCGTTCTGTCAGAAAGGAAGGCACTGATCCTGTGTTTCTGCTAAGCCGGAACACAGATCTTTGCCTCCCTCTAGTCAGAGCACCTCCCCCACAGTGAGTAAGCACTCCCTAGGAACACAGTTAACCCTTTGACCGCCCCTGATGTTAACCCCTTCCCAGCCATTAGTGTCATTAGTACAGTGACTGTGCATATTTTTTAGCACTGATCACCGTATTAGTGTCACTGGTCCCCAAAAAGTGTCAAAAGTGTCAGTTAGTGTGTCCAACATGCCTTCTGCAATATCGCAGTGCCACTGTAAGTCACCGATTGCCACTATTACTAGTAAAAAAAAAATGAATAAAAATATCCTATATTTTGTAGATGCTATAACTTTTGCAAAAAACAATCAATATATGCTTATTGGGTTTTTTTTTTTTTTTTTTTTTTTTTACTAAAAACATGTAGCAGAATACATATTGCCCTAAATTGATGAAGAAATTTGATTTTTTTACATTTTTTGGGGGATATGGATTTATAGCAGAAAGCAAAAAATATTGTTTTTTTTTGTTCAAAATTGTCAGCCTTTTTTTGTTTATAGCGCAAAAAATAAAAAATCACAGAGGTAATCAAATACCACCAAAAGAAAACTATTTGTGGGGGAAAAAAAGGACAAAAAATTTTATTTGGGTACAGTATCACACGACTGCATAATTGCCAGTTGAAGTGAGCAGTGCCGTTTTGCAAAAAATGGGCTAGTCAGTCCTGGAGCTCAAGTGGTTAATAAGCTAGGATGTGGTAAAAAAAAAACACTTTTTTTTTCTACAGCTACCTCTAGGATTTATTCCACTGATTAATTTATTACTTGTATGTCAACCAGTGTTATGTATTTGCTGCAATGCCCTTGTGGCCTACAGTATGTTGGGAGAACAATAATGGCTATGAGCATCCAGCTCAGTGACCATATTGGTAATGTAAAAGCAGGTTATAAGGCACATTTTATATTCTGCCAATAGTTTTTTGTTTCTAGTAATATTTCTATTTGTGCTCTGGTGTGGGGTCATGTTGGAACAGGAAGGGGCCATCCCCAAACTGTTCCCACAAAGTTGGGAGCATGTAATTGTGCAAAATCTCTTGGTATGTTGACCCCTTAAGAGTTCCCTTCACTGGAACTAAGGGGCCAAGCCCAACCCCTGAAAAACAACCCCCACACCATAATCCCCCCTCCACCAAATGCTTTGGACCAGTGCACAAAGCAAGGTCCATAAAGATATGGATGAGGAAGTTTGGGATGGAAGAACTTGACTGGCCTGCACATAGTCCTGACCTCAACCCGATAGAACACCTTTTGGATAAATTAGAGAGACTGCGAGCCAGGCCTTCTCATCCAACCTCAGTGCCTGACCTCACAAATGCGCTTCTGGAAGAATGGCCAAACATTCCCATAGACACACTCCTAAACCTTGTTGACAGCCTTCCCAGAGGAGTTGAAGCTGTTATAGCTGCAAAGGGTGGGCCAACTCAGTATTGAACCCTACGGACTAAGACTGGGATGCCATTAAAGTTCATGTGTGTGTAAAGGCAGGCGTCCCAATACTTTTGGTAATATAGTGTAGATGGAAGCACAGCATATAGCGATCACCCTAGGACAGTAGTGGTCAACTTCCATGATATAGGCAGCCTCAAGTGTGGCCCCAAGATCGCACAATGACCACATAGAATGTTCACACCCTCCTTTCCCATATCTGAATTGACACCTCTTTTTCACCGGTCTCATTTCAGGGTTCGATCTGTGATGACTGCGTTCGCTCCTGCTGCTGCTACAGCTGTACTTGGTGTCAGATGGCCCGGGAGATCCGGCGGAGGGGGAATTGGTCCACGGTCACCACCGCACAGACCACCATCCTGAGCAACACACCCCTGATGCCCCAGGCTCAAGGCTATACTCCTCTCACTGAATACTAAGCAATATTCTGAGTTGTAGTTACCTAAGTCAACCAATCTGCACTCATCTTCATTCATCTGAAAACTGAATGGTTGTTGGGCTGTTGCGCTTTCATATTGGATTTTACACTGCCTCATAGAATAGTCTCCGTGGAGAAATGTGCCACCAATCTGAATTCATTTATTGATGTGACCAACTGATTTCTAAAGTAGCCTCAACTTCCCACAGCTACCTTTCTGCCGTTCTGACACTGCCATGATTGAAGCCATGTTGAGAGACTCTTTAAAGCCGAACTCCATGAGAATTTATAAAAATAGCTACCCCTGCTATGGGGCTCCCCCATAACTATCAGAGTTAAATGCTCATTTTTGTCTAAGGTGCCCATAGAAAGCACTTTTACTTACCTTATCCCTCACTCCTCTGGCAGCCGACTCCTCCCTCTTCTCTCTAATTCTCTGGCTTGGTGTCCTCACATACAATGGAGGACTTAGATCTGCATAGTATGTGATGATGTGACAGCTGCTGAAGGGAAAAGGATGAAGGGAAAAGGAAGGTCACGTGGAAGGAGGAGCCTGCAGGAGCAAGGCATAAGTTAAGTAATAAGTCCTTTGTCTTGGTACCCTAGTCAAGATTGAGCATTGACTGGAAGAACTGGAAGAACCTCCACTGCAAGGGTAGTTTTCTCAGTTCTCTGGAGTTCAGCTTCAAACGGTTTGTTAAGTTAAATGTTTTTTTTTTAGTTTTTAAATGAAGTGGGGAAAATTAAGGTGCCTGTCAAGTTTTTATTGTTATCAGGGTCTCTGCTTGAGAGACCCCCCACAATGCCTGTCCTGCTGACAACCGTAGGGGAAATCTTCAACAGCAATGCAAATAATACAAAAAAAGGAAAAAAAAAATCTAACAGGGGTCCTGGCCTTCCCCTACTTTCCTAAGGAGTTTTTGTTTGAGAGTTCTCCTCGCTTCCTATCTGGTAAAATGTGGTCAGCAAGATAGGAAGTGAGGGGGAATCTCTCTAACAGAGACCCAGGTAGGGGTGAAACCCAACAGACCAACAGAAAATCGAATTGTTAAATGCGGACAGTGCCACCAGGTATGCACTAAAGTTCCACAGTGGAACTTTAGTGCATACTTGGCAGCATTGTCCACATTTAATGTGTTTTTGATTGAGGTATTTCACCTTATATCTTCTGTTACCCATATTTCCTGTACCCCGATCCTAAACTGGCTCTTTGGGGAGTAGTTATTGAACAGTGGCAAATTACCCATACCTTTATTGCAGCCAGGGTGACCATAGCAAATTTGTGGAAAGATGCAAAATCTCTTACCTTCGCAACAGTAATTACTGCTGAATAATAATACTATGCAGGAATTACTTGCCAAGGCCCAATGCAAAGAAATCAACTTTCGAGGGCAGTGGGCCCCCTGGCTGCATGATCGTAGATACATTTCCCTCACATGAAATTATTTTAGGACCTCCCATGGGGTATTAATACTTATTGTGCCTATAACCTGATCTTTCTAGTTAGGATATATTCCTAGTTGACTCTAGGCACTACCCAACATATCGTTAATATACCAAAGGGACCCTCAGGATTTATGGTAATAGAAGTACAACACTTCCTCCCTATTACTCTCTTGTCTATTGCTGCCATTATGTTTACTATCTTAGTTGTCCACGTTTTTATTGTGTTATGCATCACCACCACTCTGTATTTGGTTGCATGAAACTGCATGAACTGATACTACTTACATTTTGAGGGTCATACATAGATCATTTAAAGCAATACCTTAAATGTAACATAGCAATAGCTTCTTTAAGCATTGTGCCTATGTACAAACCTGAACTACATTATCTTTTATGCTCACTAAATATTCTTGCTCTACATATTGTTGATAATGCAATTACTTTTTTTACTTTGTTATGTCACCTGTGCATCCTTAATAAAAAAATAAAATATAAAAGAAATAAAATATAATTGTTCCCCACTCCATCCAAAACTAAGAAAGGGTTTTCTCTGAACATACACTTCAAGCCTAGCGCTCTAGTGTACCTCTTATGGAACCGAGTCTCTCTGTCCCTGTTTCCTCCTCAGTTTTCCCTCTTATGGAACCGAGTCCCTCTGTCCCCGTCTCCTCCTGAGTTGTCCCTTTTATGGGACCAAGTCTCTCTGTCCCTGTCTCCTCCTCAGCTGTCCCTCTTGTGGAGCCAGGTCTCTCTGTCCCCATCTTCTCCTCAGTTTTCCCTGATATGGAACCATCTCCTCCTCAGCTGTCCCTCTTGTGGAGCCAAGTCCCTCTGCCCCAGTCTCCATCTCAGTTTTACCTTTTATTGAACCAAGCACCTCTGTCCCCGTCTCCTCCTCAGTTTTCCCTCCAATGGAACCAAGTCCCTCTGTTCCTGTCTCCTCAGTTGTCCCTCCTATGGAACCAAGTCCATTTGTCTATGTCTCCTCCTGAGTTGTCCTTCTTATGGAACCAAGTCTCTCTGTCCCCATCTCCTCCTCAGTTTTCCCTGATATGGAACTAAGTCTTTCTGTCCCTGTTTCCTCTTCAGTTGACCCTCCTCGGGAACCAAGTCTCTCCGTCCCTGTCCCCTCTTCAGTTGTCCCTCCTATGGAACCAAGTCACTCTGGCCCCATCTCCTCCTCAGTTGTCCCTCCTATGGAACCAAGTCCCTCTGCTCTGTCTCCTCCTCAGCTTTCACTGATATGGAAACCAAGTCTCTCTGTTCCCGTCTCCTCTTCAGTTTTCCCTCTTATGCAACCAAGTCCCTCTGCCCTGTATTCTACTCAGTTTTCCCTGATATGGAACCAAGTCCCACTGCCCCATCTTCTCCTCAATTTTTCCTGATATGGAACCAAGTCATTCTCCCCCGTCTCCTCCTCAGTTGCCCCTCTTGTGGAGCCAAATCCCCCTGTCCTCATCTCCCCCTTAGTTTTCCCTCTTATGGAACAAAATTCCTCTGTCCCCATCTCCTCCTTAGTTTTCCCTCTTATGGAGCCAAATCCCTCTGTCCCCGTCTCCTCCTCCGTTTTCCCTCAAATGGAACCATGTCTCTCTGTCCCTGTTTCCTCCTCAGTTGTCCCTCCTATGTAACCAAGTCCCTCTGTTCATGTCTCCTCTTGAGTTGTCCCTCTTATGGAACCAAGTCCCTCTGTCCCCATCTCCTCTTCAGTTGTCCCTCCTATGGAACCAAGTCCTTCTGCCCTCTCTCCTCCTCAGTTTTCCCTGATATGGAACTAAGTCTCTCTGTCCCCGTCACCTCTTCAGTTAACCCTCCTATGGAACAGTGTTGCCAGCCTACCAGATTGAAAGTTACTGACACGACACCCAAAATTTACTGGCACTGACAAGTTTTTACTGGCATATCTAAAAGTTACAAAATTACAGTTTTAAATGAAAATGTCGGTATTTAGGCTACAAACACGTACAATATGCAATTAGCAAAGTGATTTAAGGTGGATATTAAGGCAAAAACATATTTCTTATTGTAACAAGCCCCTTGCTCGCTCGGTTCCACTCTCCCGACACTCCTCTGCGGCTATAGAATCAGACTGCAGATCGCAACATCTGATGGTTCGGTCATCCGATGCTCCGGGACTAGAACTACAGCTATGTGCCGTTCTAATCCAGTTGTGTAGCTCAGAACAAACACCAGGCAGGCTGTATGTAAGTTCAACCAGGAATCTTCTTTATTGAAAGAAATACAGGCTCTTTTATACAGTAAAAGAGGAGGTGCATACCTCCTGCTCATATTACTCTGAACATACACCTGTGACCAGAAACCTAATTAACATGGGCTAATTAACTAATCCCTTTAGACAGCCTAGATGACTCAGACATGACCTTTAGGCCAGACTGGCCATCTTGTAGCTCAGAAAACCCAATCAACATTATCACAGAACTCTTCTTCATACAATAGCAGAGTTAATTAACACAAACAACAACAGGGATCTAATGACTCTTAGAACCCATACTAGACTTATTTACGATACACATTCTAGTAGGCAACAGGCAGACAGATGGCTGGAATTGACATCAGCATCTCCTAACAGTATTTGTCCCAGCATTATGAATCAGCCACTATTTCTAATATGGCAAATCCAGGGTCCCCAGAGTCTGTGTGTCCTGGGGGACCAGGACCCCAATCCACAGTAATACCACCTCAAGGGTCCCCAGGCATACAGCTCACAAAGAGCACCGCTCCCCCAAATGCCAGGGCCCACGACTGATCGGAAAGAGGCTAGCATTCAGTCCCCTCCAAAAGTCTCTCTCCCGGGCTAGGTCTGTCACACATTTTTTTTTTTGATATAGTAAATAAGTAGCTCAGGGACATGAATCGAGAGGGCAAGAAATTAGAATGGGCGTCACACACACATGAAATTGACTCTCACAGTGACACTGACAGCAGTGTGCAGCAGCACAGGTGATGATGGCACCTCACCAACATGACACGTCCCCTCCTGGCATGGAGAGTTACAGTGACCCTCTCTCTCCATGCCAGGTGGTCCCTTCAGTCCACTCCCGGCTTGCCTTCCTCCTGTTCCGCAGACCTGCAAATGAGGCTCCGGCTGCTCTGTTCCCTTGCATCACGACTTCATGTGACACACTGTAGCAAGCACTAGGATGGTTTCAGCCAAGCCTCACAGACATATTTTTCACTGGCATTTACTGGCAGGAGAAAAATACCCATTTTTTACTGGCTGCCAGTAAAAATACTGGCGGTTGGCAACACTGCTATGGAACCAAATCTCTGTCCCCGTCTCCTCTTCAGTTGTCCCTCCTATGGAACCAAGTCTCTCTGGCCCATCTCCTGCTGAGTTTTCCCTGATATGGAACCAAGTCTCTCTGTCCCTGTCTTTTCCTTAGTTTTCCCTCTTATGGAACCAAGTCTCTTTGTCCCTGTCTCCTCCTCATTTGTCCCTATTATGGAACCAAGTCTCTCTGTCCCTGTCTCCTCCTCAGTTGTCCCTCCTTTGGAACCAAGTCCCTTTGTTCCCGTATCCTCTTCAGTTGTCCCTCTTTTTGGTCTGATGTACAGCTCTTGCAAAAAAACCTTTCATATAAAATTTATATTATTGTTCTTTTGTGTTCTGAAAAGAAAAAGAACTTGTGGGTGTAACCAATCATTTTTTTATATTAGTTCTTTGTAGTCCATGTAACTGGAGGTGTGTCTTTTGCCTACCCTACATACTTTGTACATAAATATGTCCCTTTTCCTCATGTTTGAAAAATGGAGGTATGACTTTAAAGTTCTTTATCAATGAAGTGTCTTAAAAGGGGTCTTTTTAAATGTTTTGAGCTGACACATTGTGGTTTTGCATCCCAGAATTCCAGGACAAAAAAGCCAAGAAACTTGGGTCACGTGGATCTTAAAGTAGAAGTTTAGGCAACATATAATTGCTGGCTCAAATAGTCTTTTTATTGTTTGTTCACTCTCTACAAATTCTTAAATCGAAAGCATACAGGCACTAGTATTATAATGCAACAACCTCTCTGGGTGTATGAATTCATAGCTTAGTACACAGAAGGCCACCTATTCATTTTATATATTTAGTATCTCTAGAAATATCTCTATAGAAATATGTACAGGGGTAAAAAATACAAAAAACAAGAAAGAAAAAAAACATTAATTAGTTGCTAGAAGATAAAAATGGAGAAAACCAGAAATAACCTTTACCTTCGGGGCACTATGGTTGTATCCTGTTATTGGCAGTGCCCTTTGGCCAATCAACTTTGGAGGTGGTACCCCTGAAGTGGTCTTAGGATGCAAGGACAAGCTGGTTCTGATGACTGGGTTGGGGTTAGGATTTTTGGCACCAACACATCATCTCGATTGCGGGCCAAATACCACATGGAAGCCAATAACAGGATTCATGTAACCATGTTGATGGTCCCTAGATGGTTCTATATGACCAAGGCATAGCAATTTGCATCCGCATGGAGCTCATAGCTATAGGAAGGGATAATTCACAGCTCTCCACAACTAATATTTTGGATCTTGAGCTGAAACATATTCCCTCTGATCTAAGAAAATTATTTATGGTTCTCAGACAGTGTGGGGCCTCGGTCTGTAAAGGTTGCTCCTTCCCTGATGAGTTTTCATTCTGAGGTCAGGTCTTAGGGGTTCTTTTGATGGCTTGCGAGGTGACAGTTGCCCACCATTATCTGCACATAATACTACAGAATCCTGCCAGAGGTTGGTTATCAGTGAGGTGTAAACTCAGGAAGAAGTTCTAAACTATGAGTATTTGTCCGCCTGCATATGTTAGGTACCTATCCTGTAATAATAGCTTAGTGGAGTGCCCTTTAACCAAAGGTAGGCCCTTTAACTCCATTACTCACAATCATCTGGGCTGCATCATACCCTGGACTCCTGGACACACCCAAAGGGATATAAACTGCAGCTTCTCATGCCTACCAGTGCTCAGTGAATCCATGCCTGATCTAGGCTAGCTAGCTGTGACCAGGTTTAGTGCCTACCCAAACCCATGGCTCAGCTATAGACTTGCTCCTTTCAATCCACACAGTCAACCCAGGTACTGACCTCCAAAGCCTGTCTCCCCTCTCAGTCAACAGTAAATAAAAGCTGCACTACAAAACTTTGCTCTTTTTTTCTATTTACCCCAAAAATAAAAACTGCACACATTAATGTCTCCATCCAAAACCACCTACCTTGATGTGTTTCACCACTGCTGGCTTGCTCACAAGGATAGGGGAAGGTACAGTGCCTCTTATGCCAAAATGGGTTTGTGGGCCACCAAAGGACTTAAGAGCACCCAACACTAACCCATGGATGGATATTATCCAGATAGATTCCCCAGTACAGCCATTCAAGTGGGGTTCCGCCTAGACTGCTCTACCAGAGATTTCTGCAGCTGTACCTGTCTGGAGCCTTCTGTGGGGTTCTGGGCCTCAACCACTTGGTCTATCCTCTGCAGATGATCCCCCCCAGTAGTGACAGACTGTATTCCTTCTGCAGCTGTACCTGTGTGGAGCCTGCTGTGGGGTTCCGGGCCTCAACCACTTGGTCTATCCTCTGCAGATGGTCCCCCAAGAAGTGAGAGACTGTGTTCCTTCTGCAGCTGTACCTGTATGGAGCCTGCTGTGGGGTTCTGGGCCTCAACCACTTGGTCTATCCTCTGCAGACGGCCCCCCAAGAAGTGAGAGAATGTGTTCCTTCTGCAGCTGTACCTGTATGGAGCCTGCTGTGGGGTTCTGGGCCTCAACCACTTGGTCTATCCTCTGCAGACGGCCCCCCAAGAAGTGAGAGAATGTGTTCCTTCTGCAGTTGTACCTGTATGGAGCCTGCTGTGGGGTTTTGGGCCTCAGCCACCTGGTCTATCCTCTGATGGTCCCCCAAGAAGTAAGAGACTGTATTATTTCTGCAGATTACCTATGTGTATCCTGCTGTGGGGTTCTGGGCCTCAACCACCTGGTATATCCTCTGCAGATGGTCCCTGAAAAAGTGAGAGACTGTATTCCTTCTGCAGCTGTACCTAGGTGGAGCCTGCTGTGAGATTCTGGGCCTCAACCACTTGGTTTATTCTCTCCAGGGCAAGTATTTGTCCTTGCTACCAGTATGTGTTTTGTTTGGCAGCGACTCTTATCGGTAGTTACACTGCATCGCCACCTAATGGTCAAATTTAAGAACTGTTGCAGGTATTCCTGTTTCTCTGATTGGATACCTTCTTTATAAACCCTTAGTTTAGTACTGGGTATATCTCTTTGTTTCTTTCTGTACTGCATGTGGTCATTAAAGGTCCAATGAATATCAATGTGTGTCAAGTCTTTGGCTGTTGCTGCTACACAACACTATTATCTCACTCCTATATTTATTAATGTCACAGTGCCTTATATTTGTTTTAGATATTTCCTGATATTCATTTCCCCATCTGTTCTTATGAACAGCTCCAACACGGGAGAAAACTCATATTCCCGCATAGAGCTGATAAAGCTGCCAGGTGCCTCAGCTTGCCAGGAGCCTTTTAGGGCTTCATCTGGGAAATGTCCCAGATTTCAACCTCTGATTGCTTTCACAATAAAGTTTTTGCATTTTTGGCCTGGGGCTTCCTGGTATTGCAGTGTATGATATTGGCTTTTAAATGTGCATTTGGACTGAGGATGACTTAAGATGTCAAAATAAAAAGTATTTTTATTGATCAACTAAAAGAATATACACATGAGGGTGATTTTTATATACAGGAAGGACCTGAGTATCTGTAAACTCCCAGCTCATCTAGGAAATATTCAATCCCAATTATGTCCCCCAAATTCTTTTTTGATATTTATCTGTTTCATATGTCTTCAGACCAGTCACATGATATGCTACCTACCCTTCAGTACTTCGACATCACTTGGTTGCCCTCAGTGATGACATCAGGGACCCCTTCTGCACCTTTAAACTGTGCATGCAGGACATTGTGGTGATGCCTCCTTAATCTTCAAGGTTGAAGGATGTTATGGAGATTTACTAAAACTGGATCACTCAGAATCTGGTGCAGCTGTGCATGGTAGCCAATCGGATTCAAACTTCAGCTTGCTTAATTAACTTCTTCCCGCCCGCGCTATAGCTGAAAGAAGGCTACAGCGCGGGCCTTAATTGGGTGTCCATAGACGTCCTCCCGAGTATGCCCTGTCAGTGTGTCCCTGAGGGCCGCGTGCGGCACGCTCTGTGATTGCCAAATCTATGAGACTCGGCTGATCACAGATCGGAGTAAGGGAACGATCCCGGCTCCTTACCATGTGATCAACTGTCAGCCAATGACAGCTGATCCCGTGATGTAAACAAAAGATCGGTAATCAGTTTTTTTTTTTTCCTCACGCTGTCAGTGTGAGGGGAAAAAAAAAGCCAATCACCGACTTCTGTCAGAGGGGCATCGGTCCCTCACACAGAGAGCCACCGCTGCCTCATCTTTACCCACCAGTGCCACCTGCCAATGCCCACCAATGCCACCTATCAGTACCCACCAGTGCTACCTACCATTGCCCACCAGTGCCATCTACCAGTGCCAACAGTGCCACCTACCTTTGCCCACCAGTGCTACCTAGGAATGCCCACCAGTTCTGCCAATCAATGCCCATCAGTGCCTCATCATCAGTGCCACCGATCAGTGCTGCCTATCAGTGTCACCTACCAGTTCCCATCAGTGCCGCTTATCAGTGCCACCTATCAGTGCCCTTCAGTGCCAACCATCAGTGCCCATCAGTGCCACCCATCCGTGCCACCTCATCAGCGCCTATCATTGCCACCTATCAGTGCCCATCAGTGCCTACCTTATCAGTGCCCATCAGTGCCTACCTTATCAGTGCCCATCAGTGCCTACATTATCAGTGCCGCCTCATCAGTGCACATCAATGAAGGAGAAAAATTACCTGTTTTCCGAAGTTTTATAACAAACTTTGAAACTTTTTTTTTCGTTTCAAAATTTTCGGTAATTTTTAGTTTTTTTTAGCAAAAAATAAAAAACCCAGAGGTGATTAAATACCGCCAAAAGAAAGCTCTATTTGTAGGGAGAAAAAATGATACAAAATTATTCTGGGTACAGTGTTGCCTTACCATGCTATTGTCATTTAAGTGTGAGAGCGCTGAAAGCTGAAAATTGACCTGGGCAGGATAGGGGTGAAAATGCCCGGTAAGCAAGTGGTTAAGCTTTGACAATAACACCTGAAAGCTGACTGGGTTCCATGCAGAGCTGCACCAGTTTTAGTAAATCCCCCCCTATGTGTCATTTACCTGGAAGTCTGAGGACATCTAATGGTGAAAAGGGATTACTGGAAGATACAGTGTTGGGAAAAGGGATCAATATTGCTTTTATTTACTTGCTGTCTAAGCTTTGTCTGGTTCATCAAGCTTTCTTCGGTGTAGGATTGAAGTCACTAGTCACATGACTCATGATGGCAATATGCAGCTTCCCTGTGCAGAGTTTGGCTGTGAAGATGCCGATGTTCTGTCACTAAATAGTTTTTTTCACATCTGTATCTCAGTTGTTAAGCTCCAATTCTAAAAAAAAATGGATTATGTACAGCCCTACCACTGGATTTTTTTTTGGCAATTGTGTCTCAAATTTATTTTCCTTTATTTACTTTATTTTTCTTACAGGAACACTCCTGCCTTGCATCTCTGAATATTTAATCTATTTAACCACTTCATTACCGGGCACTTATACCCCTTTCCTGCCCAGACCAATTTTCAGCTTTCAGCGCTGTTGCATTTTGAATGACAATTGCGCGGTCATGCAACACTGTACCCATATGACATTTTTATAATTTTTTTTCACATAAATAGAGCTTTCTTTTGGTGGTATTTAATCACCAATTATGAAAAAAAAATTCATAGTTTGTTATAAAACTTTGCAAACAGGTAATTTTTCTCCTTTGCTGATGTGCACTGATGAGGCTGCACTGATGGGCACTGATAGGCATTGATGAGGCAGCACTGATGGGCACTGATGAGGCGGCACTGATGAAGCTGCACTGATTAGCACTGCTGAGGTGGCACTGGTGGGCTTTGATGAGGCGGCACCTTTGATGAGGCGGCACTGGTGGGCACTGATAGGTGGCACTAATGGGCACTGATATGTGGCACTGATGGTCTCAGATAGGCGGCACTGAAGGGCGCTGAGATGGCACCGATAAGAACTGATAGGTGGCACTGGTGGTCTCAGATAGGCAGCACTGAAGGGCACTGAGAGGTGGCACTGTTGGGCACTGATTGGCAGCACTGATGGGTACTGTTAGGTGGCACTGATGGGCAGCACTGATAGCTGACACTGATAATGAGGCACTAATGAGCAGCACTGGTGGGCACTGATAGGTGGCACTGGTGAGCACTCATTGGCAGCACTGGTGGGCACTGATAGGTGGCACTGGTGGGAAATAATAGGTGGCACTGGTGGGCACTAAAAGGTGGCACTGGTGGGCACTAATAGGTCGCACTCATCAGCAGCACTGGTAGGCACAAATTGGGACAGATGTCCCGGTTACCGGCTTTCTTCTTTTCTCCTCATGCTGATCATGACGAGACAAAAAGCAGGTAAACAGCTTCTGTTTACTTTCGTGACCAGCTGTCATTGGCTGACAGCTAATCACATGGTAAAGGGCTGCTGTGATTGGCCCTTTACCCTGCTCTGTGATCAGACGAGTCCAAAGGACTCCACGATCACAAAGCGTCCCGCCGGGCATCGCAGGGGGTGCGTGAGCAACGCGTTCACAGGAGGACGCCTATTGATGCCCTCCCGGGAACTGGAAGCACGTGCTGCAGCCTTCTCTTGGGCTATAGCGCGGGCGGAAAGTGGTTATTCTACCCGTGTACATTCCTGCTGCTGTTCAATTTTTTAATGCAGCTGTATCTGGTTTTACTCTCTGATTGTTATTGCTGGAAATCACCTGCCTTTTCTATTGGTGTCTCATTATTATGACATATTCTCTGTTCTTGGTTTTTCCTGTTGCTGGTCAGTTTTTGGAACTGTGTATCTGATATTACACTCTAATTGTTATTGCTGGAAAACATCTGCCTTATCCCTCCCTATTTTTTTTTCCCATTTTAAGTTGCTTATACACTTGCCACCACTGGTCAACTTTAACCTTATCTCTCTAACTCAAACCCTAAAACCCTTTAACCCTATATACAGGATGTAGCAGCACCATAGTGCACCCAAAAGCTCAAACACCCATGCCTTTCTCTGCAGCCTCAGCTGCACGGGACAGGGAATGAATGGAAAGTGCTCTGTGCTGAGCGGCTTCCTGTTCATTCACAAACTGAAGTATAGTAAACACAGTTCACTATGCTTCAGCTATGAATGAACACAGTGAATGAGTGTGTTCACGGTGTTCAGTTAGACCAGAGGGGGCCAGTAAATGACACTATTTTCTTTATTCAACTTTACCAACTATGTGACTATGTCATTTATAAGCCCCTTCCCCTGCTTTCCATCCTGAAACCTTCCACGCAGCAGTCGGGAGGAGAGGAGGGAAGCCAGCAGCAATGTGGGGTGGGGTGGAGGGTCAGCACGGGGGAAAGTCTGGGCAGTAGGGGGAATCTGCACTGCATGTAGTGATTAGGGTGTGCCCAGGCACACCTGGCTTACCCCCTGCATACAACCGTGAGCAGCACGGTGGGTGGGCTTTAAAGCCAATCCAGTTAAAAAATGCATTAATCAGCTCGACTGTTTTGTGCTTAGAGCAGTGGTGGCCAGTGCTAAATATTTGGAGGGGGGGCAAATTGACGCCATCCACCCCACCTCCCCCCCGGACCGACAGCGATCTCCGCGAACACCCCCCCATGGGAGATGGTCGGTTCAGGAAGGTGGCGAGTCTAACCTTAATATAGTAGGAGGCAGGGGGAATGAAGAGCCAGGCCATTCTCCTCCCCATTCTCCTCCGGGCTGACCAGGAAGGGTGTCCTGAGACACGATTGGCCAGTGTTTCCTGAGACACGATTGGGAGTCCTAAGACTCCCTGGCCAATCGGGTCTCAGGAGCTGCTTCCTGATTGGCCAGGAGGAGAATCAGGAAGACAATAGCAAATATTAGAATAACATAGAAGGATATTGGGACTTTTAAAGCACACACATATGCAAAATTTAGAAAAATAGAAAATATTTATTGAGTTAAAAATACATATGTAAAAAAAAAAAGAAATAAAACCACAGCACATCAGTAACAAATAACAACAGAAGTAAACTGTCTCTCTACATGTTTTGCCGTTCACGGCTTCTTCAGGAATTCTGTTACAATAAACCAGGTTCTGTCCATGGAAGGAGGCATGCTGCCTAGGGCTTCAGAAATTACCAGGGAATTTTGGAATACTTTGAGAATCTTTTTGATTCAAAAAGTCTATTTTTTCCCCTTGTTTTCAAATGGAGCAAATATAACCTGCTGTTGCTATCAAGATCTTGACTGGCTCAAAAATTCATTGAGATGGACCATCTGTTTTACCCTCCTCTATGATGCTCCCAAATGGCCCTGCCTGCCCTTCCTCAACTATTGATGACTGTATTTTAGAAATTTTGAAGTGATCAGTCTATACACACAGAGTTTATTGTAACAGAATCTCCTGAAGAAACCGTGAACGGCGAAATATGTAGAGAGACAATTTACTTCTTTTGTTATTTGTTACTGATGTGGTTTTATTCCTTTTTTCACATATGTATTTTTAACTCAATAAATATTTTCTATTTTTCTAAATTTTGTATATGTGTGTGCTTTAAAAGTCCCAATTTCTCTCCTTCTATGTTATTCTTGCAATAAGGGATGTGGTGCCTAAATTGAGTCTTTCCTACAGACTAGCTCTAAAACTATACTTCTCCTTTGTGAATAGCGAATATTAATTTGCTATTGTCACACAACTGGGTGGGATTGGGGCGGAGTGCTCTGCACCCCGAGTCCACCCTTTTTTCAAGCCAATTAGAGCCTCGGGCTCTCTGGTTGGGACACATCTGAGGTATGGGTCCCCGGTGAATGCCAGTTATGTGGTTGACTGGGAGTTTATGGTTGGGACACATCTGAGGTATGGGTCCCCGGTGAATGCCTGTTATGTGGTTAACTGGGAGTTTATGGTTGGGACACATCTGAGGTATGGGTCCCTGGTGAATGCCAGTTACGTGGTTAACTGAGAGTTTATGGTTATCTGCTGAAAGTGGTTCGTCCCCGAGTCAGATGCAAAGTGACAGGGACCATAAATGGTTAAGCAGATATAAGGTAAAGAGTTGGATACGTAGCGTCTCCAAGGATCAGCAACCAAAAAGTTTATGCTTTGTTTTGGTTTATACTGTTAATTATTTTATTTAATAAAGGGCCTGTAAACGGCCAGTTTTATCCAAACCTTTGGTGTCAGACTATTTTGAATAGCAATAATAAGGGGCTACAATATGGATCAAAAGTTATGGGTATTAGTAGTAAAATATAAGTATACATAGGGGTTACCTTTTCATGTCATATATCACCCAATAGTGATTACCATTCCTGTACAAACCCCAGGATTTCCTATTATCTCCAATCCATGACTGCAATCCTCTCCTCTCTATACTGTCACTCCAGCTCTCTGTCCTGCCTCTTTTCCAGAACCTTCTGAAAACCAGAGGAGGTGCCCAAGAGCTGAAGCACATGTCAGTGACCTGCTGCAGCACTAAACCCCTCCCCTGCCCCCAGATCAAAAACAAACAGGCCTAGCTCACAGCATAAGCCTGCCTATATTTACCTGCGCTGACAGTACAAAACAAAGCCACTACTCTAGCACCTACCTACCTAAGGTAGGGGGTGCTACATCAGCAAGGAGTGTTCCAAGACTCAGGGAGCTGTTGCCCCCCGGGAAGCCTATGGACTGTGTTCCTGTTCTGTGAGGTCTCAGCGGTGGCAGAGTCAAGGGACCTGGAGACAAGCAGGAATTGCTTGTAGGACTTCACCAAAGGGATCTGTTCTGGAGAAGGATTGTCTCCATCACTGGGCTGTGTCCAGGGGACGCTGGAAGGTGTGCAGCTGCCCTTGAGATTGGTGTGTAATGAATTGATTCCTGGTGACTGTGTATTTTTGGGATATGAGGTGTGTCTAAAATGTTCCGTGAACCCTCAACTAGGACCATCTGACGCACTCGGACCCCAGACCCCAAACTCTGAGAGCTACGTCATCTTCCCAAGGTTCCCAAGGTTCGAGATACCTGTTATCAGTTATTCATCTGATATATACTGCTGGGTTCTTCCTCCCTACTTTCCCCAATCCTACCCCCTTCTTTTTCTTCTCCTATACCCCCCTTCGACTGTTAGCTCACGAGTTATATATTTATTACCTGTAACCAAAGTAATATGGACGTTGCATTGTTTTATTAAGAACTGTTTCAAGCACTTATACAAATGTTTACAATGTTTGGTATGTTTGGTATGCCCGCATTGTAAGTGAGGGCACCCGGCTGTGGCTTCACAGCCGTGCACCCACTGCGCATGAGCGAGCCGCGCCACGCGCCGTGACCGGCCGCGCAATCATCTGGGACCTGTGATGTGTCCCAGATGATTGCCTAGAGGGCGGGGGGGAGAGGTGATCTTCCTTTGGGCGCTGAGCAAAGTGACGTAAGGAGCCGAGGTGAGTAAGGAGGCAGATTACGAGGGACCCCCTAGAAAACATGCATTAAGAGGTGAGTACATTTTTTTTTCTCCAAATGTTATTAATCGTTTTTAATTGAGCTGAAAAAAGATAAAATAATTTTTGGAGTGGAACTCCACTTTAAGCAATGAATAAGAAAAAGAAATTCCACAGACTGAGTTACTGGAACCAATGTGTATGGACCAGTGCTTTTGGTGGTGAGCAGCCTTTGTACTTTAAGGGAAGAACCAGTTATTACTACGAGGGTTGCGATACACACGTGTCTGAACTGACTCTAATATTTGGCAGGAAATCAGTCTGCCTGCCTGTGCCTCTGCTTGTATCTTTGCATTCTAATGTGTTCTTGTTGATACAAATCTGTCTTGCTGCTGAACATCTATTACCAAATCAGACCTGAGGGCTAGAGTTTGAATATTTCGCAATGATCGGGGGGAGGATGGGCACAATGTAATGTTACAAACTCTACCATCAAACTTTTGCGCTACTTTTCAAGCTTTACCGGGGGGGCTTTATTTAAACATTTTAAGAAGGCACCTATCTATGGCTTTTGCAGTTGCTACATCCATTGGGCAAGGCAGGCATAGAACCACTTAATGAAAAAGGTGCGGGTCCATGCAAAGATGACTTCAATAATTCAAGAAAATACGTTTTTTTTAACCACTTCTTGACCAAGTTATAGCTGACAGATGACTACAGCGCGGTCATCCAGTTCTGGGAGGGCATCCGAGGACATTTTCCCAGAACCACGCTGCCCCCCCGCGTTCCCTTCGGACACAGCTGATCACAGATTGGGGTAAAGGGCCAATCACAGTGACTTAATTAATTCATTAATTAAAATAAGGCCTTTTTTAACCATTTCTAGACCATGCTATAGCTGACAGATGGCTACAGTGCGATCGTCAAGTTCCGGGAGGGCGTCCGTGGATATCCAACTAGAACCATGCACCCTTCAGACACAGCTGATCACAGACTGGGGTAAAGGGCCAATCAAAATGGTCCTTTACCATGTGATCAGCAGTGTCCAATCACAGCTGTTTGCATGTAAACAAACTTGCCGGTTATCAGCATTCCTTTCCTTAGGCGTTGTCACAGCGTGAGGAGAGGAGAGCTGGTATCCGGCAAGTGTGTCAGGGGACATTTACACTGATAATCAGGACACTGATTAGTGATCAGTGCAGCCCCAGCAGTGCCCATCAGTGCCGCCTATCAGTGCCTTCTCATCAGGGCTTATCAGTATTGCCTATCAGGGCCACCTATCAGTGCCCATCAGTACCCCCTATCAGTGCCCATCACTACCGCCTATCAGTGCTGGCTATCAGTGCCCATCAGTGACGTCTATCAGTGCTGGCTATCATTTCCCATCACTACCATCAGTGCAGCCTCACAAGCACACATCAGTGAAGGCATACCTCCCAACATTTTGAGATGGGAATGAGGGACATCTACTATCAAATGTATGTAGGCATAGGACACGCCCCCTGCCACACCCCCTTAAAGGAGAATTAACCAAAAAAAAAGGTTAATTAAATCCACAAGGACTTTTTTTTTACCACTGCTATTCTTTTATATTGGCTTTTAAAATGTACAAATGCAGAAATTTTGAATATGGATGAAAGGTTTAGCGCTGGGAAACACTTTTTGAAAAAAAAAGTGCACAACTATATAGACTATATAGATCCGACCAAAATGAGGGACAAATGAGGAGGAATGAGGGACAGGGGAACATTGCTCCAAATCAGGGGCAGTCCCTTGAAATCAGGGACATATGGGAGCTATGGTGAAGGAGAAAAATGAAAAACACAGTGGTGATTAAATACCACCAAAACTAAATAAATACCACCAAAACTAAATAAATACCACCAAAACGAAAGCTCTATCTGTCTAAAAAATTGAAAAATGTTGTTTGGGTACAGTTTTGCATGGATGCACAATTGTCATTCAAAGTAAACTTCAATGCACCAAGAACCCCCTTTAAAAGGATGCCAATGGCAAGGTGTGTGTTTTTGTCTATTTTACCCTAAATTTTTGCATTGGTACATTGGCATAGGTCTACCATGTTATTGGCTTGGCATTCCATGCCTTTCTGGGAAAAGAGCTTGTTTATTAGCCCAAAAAACAGGCCAAATTGGATAGCATGGTTCACACCCCTCCCCACTGTAGACTTGGAAGGGATATGCAACACGTTTCTAATGAAAACTCCTTTCAACTTGAAATCGGTCAGCTTCACTACTCACTAATAATTAGTCGGTATCACTAAATGCTAAAATATTTGTTTTTTTAAATTTAAACATTTCCTTCTTAAAAAAATACTAAATTCCAGCATTGATAGAAACAGGAAAATGAGAAATAAGTTACATTACCACCACCATTTATTATTACTATTACCAGAACTGTACATATATTAGTAGTAAAATCAGCAAACATTTCCAAACCAGGATAAACTTCTAAATCCCTGTCCCTGGAATTCAGACACAACTGTCAGTTATGATTGCGTCAGTTAATAAATAACATTTACTACATTTAAATGGCATCTTCATGAGAGAAAAATGGGGGCCGCCATTGCTAAACTCTCCTTTTGAGAGTGATAGTTCTCTGGCTGACAAGCCAATGCTTTGACTTCAGTGCTGTCTCAGTCTTTAACCTGATTCTGATTTTTATTTACAGCATGCTTGTTTCAGGTTGGTGACAATTATTTTCAAAAGGAGGTCTGCAGTGGAAGCCTTCATACTTCTCCCATGACACAGTCACAACTTCCTCAAAGCATTGACTGGACAATAAACCAAACTCATTGCCTGTCCCTGTGGTGTCACCAAACTCAAAACTCAAGTTCTCACATCACCGGATAACAACAATTTCCCTTTGGGAGTAATAAAGTAAAAAAAAAAAAAGAAACTAGGGATGAGCTCAGTGTTTGGTCCAAACATAGGTTCAGTCCAAACCTAAGTTCTGTCCACATGTTTAGGGTGTCCAAATAAAACAACTTCCAGTTGTCTATGGTCTCTAAAGAAGCAGAGGGTGTTTGTACCCCTGCCGCATCCCTACCAACCACTAACATCATCTGACCCATTAATTTATATAGATAGGGATCAGAGGAGTTACATAATTGTCTAAATATGACCACATGGCCATATCTGAGCTATAACATTGCCCAAATATAGCCATGGCATATTTGGGCAACGATGGCACCATTACCCCTGCCCCTTCCATTTTATAGCTGATGAAAGCTTCGGGAGCTGTCATTAGGCTAGTGGTACCATCAAGATAAATAGTGTGTGTCAGATTGTCAAGTATTTTTAAGTGAGTCAGCAGTCAAAAGGCATTACGATCGAGGATGGATTTACAACGAGGGGCTTTTGGAGGATTTTTGGATGGTTGGGTGTCTTTATTTTTGGGTTACATCTTTTTATTTCTGAATAAGTAGGGATAGTCCTTACTCATTCACGAATGGAATGGGCGAGTGGTATCTGGGGTCTGGGGGTTTCCAAATGTCTATAAGCCCCCACCAGCAGACCACCACAAACTCTGGACAGGGTTGTGGGGAAAAGGCCATTATCCTCATTAATATGGGGACAAGGTGTTTGCCGAGGAAGTACTTTGAAAAGGAATAGCAACCCCCCCCCCCAATGTTGAGGGCATGAAGACTAGCATGGCTCAGGAAGAGGGGTACACCATGCCTCCCCTTTCTTTTGAGCATTTAAAAAATCACTGTTCCTGACAGAAACAATTGAGTACTGTCCGTGATACTTTTGTTTGCACTAACATACCATTTTTCAGGACCAGCTTTTGGGAAATGTCCTCTTCTTCAAGGTCCAAGCAGCACCAATTCCCAAAGTTTAAGCAGGAGGATAGAAAAAAGACAATCTCTGAGGGAGATAAAAAAGCAAAAAAAAACAAATGTACACAGCAATGGTAATAAAACTAGAATAAATAGTGAGATACATATCATGGACAGTACTCAATTGTTTCTGTTGCAAGTGCACTAATATGGCTACAATCATCTTAAGCAAGATGGAAGATTCTACTCCTGACCAAATGGAATTTTTTTTTGATACTTGTTACCCAGGGCAGTGCCCACCCCGTGTTATTTTTTGACAACCCCTTGCCTATTTGCTGAGAAAATTGGATGTTTTTAGATTTTATAGATTGGGTTCTTTTTTATACCAGTGGGGTTCATGTTTGGCATCCAAACTCCTTTGAAATTCGCTGAACTCTGCTGGAACGGAACCCAGGACATTTCAGAAAATCTCTACTATTAACACCCGAATATCTTTAAATAACCTTCCCATAAACATAACCCAGCATGGAGGGGCTCAGTGAAGGTGGTGGTGAAGGTGTGGAGGTGTCGGATCTGGTCACACAGATCATAAAAGGAGATCCGCCCGACCTCATAATCCAGATATATCCTGACTCTGTTACTAGAAAGATTGGTGGGTAAGGGGATCCTTTTTCTTTCATGTATCACCAAATACTGATTACCATCCCTGTACAATCCCCAGGATTTGTTATTATATCCAAACACTGAGTGCAATCCTCTCCGCTCTATCCTGGGGTAACACATCCCGACTTTCCATTTATCTGATCCCCCGACATTCACTTCCCAGTAATGTCTCCCTGAGGAGAAACTCTGGCCGCTTATCACCTGAGGATAATCCTGAAATCTCTCTGGTGTTTTTGGGCGACTCTGGTCTACATCTGACATGGATACAGTTTTCCTGTCATCTGATATATGTAGAATATTATGAGCTGTGTTTACATCCAGTAATATGTCTGCAGCTCCCTGTATAGGGAAGTATACATTTACCTCTGATATTATATCAGATAAACCTGTGTGTAAGACCCCCGCCACATCCAGACCCCCTCCATCATGGAGGAGTTTCTCATGTCTCTCTCTATCCTCATTATCTCCATCCTCAGTATCACACAAGTCACCTGTGTCTGATTCCTGTATGACAGTCAGTGGATCCGTCATGTTACACAGCTCCTCAATGTGACGTATCTTCCTGGACAGCTCCTCCTTCTTTATTTCCAGATCCCGGATCATATCCACCATATTGAGGGAAACTTGCTGTGCCTGCTCATAGATCTCCCCCAGGACTCTCTTCTCTAGGTCTTCCAGACGTCTCCTGAGATCTCTAAACAGGGCAGTGACTCTCTCGGTGTCACCAGCTGCTTCTTCTTCTACTTTCCTCCTGTGTTCCTGCAGACTTTGGACTCTCTCCGCCGTTTCCACTCTCTTTCTCAGAAGGTTCTGCTGTATATTTCTCAGTATTTCTGTCTTCTTCTCAGAAGCCTCATGCAGTGACTTTATTTCATGTCCTTTATGTTCTCCAATCATAGAACAAGACACACAGACACAGGTATCATCCTCAGCGCAGTAATACTCCAGGATCCTCTTATGGATGGAGCATTTCCTGCTCTCCATTGACAAGGTGGGGTCAGTTAGGATGTGTTCTGGGGACTTTTTGTGGACATTCAGATGTTTATCACACAGAGAAACCTCACAGTGTAGACAGGATTTAACAGCAGGTACAGGAGAGTCCACACAGTGAGCACAGAAGATCTCAGACTCCTCCTGATCTGGTTGAGCAGACAGGAAATTCTCCACCATGTTACGTAGTTTCACATTCCTCTGCAGTGCAGGACGATCCTGAAACTTCTCTCTACATTCAGGACAGGAATATCTTCCAGACCCCACCTGTGTATCCAGCATACGATCAATACAGACCTGGCAGAAGTTGTGTCCACATTTCAAGGTTACAGGATCTGTATAAATGTTCAGACAGACGGAACATTGCAGTTCGGCTCTTGAATCGGCAGACGCCATCGCTGACAGCCGGAGAGAAATGAAAGTGAAAGTCTCTGTAACTAGAAATTCACTTTACCAGTTACAGCTTGTTTGCACAGGGCGAGGCTGAGCTCATCTTTCAGTTTACATTTTTAAAATCCTTTTGATGCCAGATTATTACAAGCCCTTCAAAGGTTTACAGTTAAAGTGTTAGTAAAGGCTCATTTTTTAAAAAAAATAATAAGCATGTAAAAAATACTTTAAAAAAAGAAGTAATTCCATATTAGTGTACCACCCCCAGGTTAGCTGCTGTAGTCAGAGGAGTGGGATTGTGTCTATGGATAGTGACTGTTCCAGTTAGACCTGAACTTGATAAAGATTGTATGTGGTTCTCTGCTGTGAGGGTTTTAGATTGCTCCGTTCTATTTTAAACTGTGCTAAAACCCCTTTGTTCATGGTCTTCAACTGTGAATGGAGTGACCGCTATAAAAAGAAGTGTCCTCAGTCCTCAAGTGTTTTAGAGTATCCCCTTCCTCATTGTTTTAATTCTTTTTCAAGTGTACAGCAATAAACCTCAAAAAAGAAAAGACATCCCTTAGACTAATTATCGAGCCTGACTGAGTGAACTGCACTGTATCGGAAAGAACTTGGGCAATTTCAACAGCCTTTTCAGGGGTTAGCTCTTTATATGGGGGCTCGTCCGGAATTTCTTACAGTGCAGGTGGTCGTTGTCATTAGCAACCATCAGTGGACCCGAAGTTGGAATACTATGGGAACTGTCCGTTATGTGCTCATGAAGAGAGAAGGAGGTGGGATTGCTTTATTGCTCTAAAAGTACTGAATTTCTGTTGCTGACGAAACTACAGCCAGTGTTGCTGCATTTTGCACTAGAAAGCAAAGACTTAATCCATGCAGCGGGAGGAACAAGCTGTGTGGAGAAAGCTTCTGGTGCTGAAAAGACTGTGAAGAGAGAGGCGAAGCTGCTGTATACCCAGGAAGTTGTGTGGAGAGCGGAGGTGCACCTGGATGTGAGAGGACCAAGATGGTGGTGCACATTTGTTTTTTGGATGTCGGTCGGAGATGGTGTCCAGGAGAGGCATGTCAGTGTAGCATGTAGATTGGTTAGCTGAACAGTGGGAGAGGATGGTGGACACAGAAGTGAGGCTTGTCCACAGAGGTTGCTTCACTCTGGGGAATGTGGATGCAGCTTAGAGGCTGTGCTTAGAATGTGCCTATTGTAAAAGACCAACAGCGCTGGTGAAAGTGTGGGTTTACTATGAACACTGTAGTGAACCCCTGTGGGACTTGATGCCAAGCGTCTTGCTGCTTACTAATTGTTTGGTGACCTGGAGTTCTGGTTACTGCATGAAAGTTTCAGAACTTTTTCAGCTGGCTGGAATGCACTTTGGTGTATTGAGCACCTTTAGCACTGTGCAGCAAGAGAGAACTGATTGGACCTCAGGGCTGGGACTAAAGTCTGGCAGCTATACCTGCGGCTGTGGAAAAGGAGCCATCAGGAGAGAGCTGGAGGTGCCCATGTCAAACAACAAAGTGGATGTTCCAGCTGAGCACTAGACATGTGCACAGCCAAAAAATTTGTTCATTTTCGTTTTCGTTTCATTAGTTTATTATATTTTTCGTTCTTCGGGTCATTCGTTATGATCGCGATTCGTAAATTCGTTCATTCGTAAATGCGTTCATTCGTAAATTCGAACATTCGTTCATTCGTACATTCATTCATTCGTACATTTTTACATTCGTAAATTCATAAAATCGTACATTTGTAAATTAGAAAATTCGGAAATTTGTAAATTCGAAGTTTGAAAATCCAAAAACCCGAAAATTCAAAAATCTGAAATAGTAACCAACTATTAAATTATAGGTATTGTAATTTCCTTTCAAATTTGACTGTCAGTGAACGTAAGAAATACGAATTTATCCGAAGTTACGAATTATCCAAAACGAATGCCGCATCTAAACAAATGGAACGGAACAAATTAATAATAAATAATAATAATAAAACGTTGTTATTATTATTATTATTGTTATTTATTATTGTTAATTCACTACGTTCCATTTCGTTTTTTCGGATCATTCATAACTTTGGATAAATTTGTATGTGTTACGTTCACTAACAGCCAAATTTGAAAGGAAATTACAATACCTATAATTTAAAAGTTACTAGTAATTACTAATAGTTAAGTTATTATTAGTTAACTATTATTTCAGATTTCCGAATTTTCGAATTTACAAATTTACGAATTCACTAATTTACTAATGTACGAATGCCCGAATTTACGAATGTCCAATTTTATCGAATTTACGAATATTTGGAAAAAATTTGTTAAACGGGTTTTCGTTAATTCGGATATTTCCGAATGAACGAATTTGTCGAAATTCGTTAAAAAACGAATTCGGAACGAAACGAATTGCACATGCCTACTGAGCACACAACTGCAAGAAGCTGGTGGCAGCGGTGGTCCCAGTGACCTGTACAGTGGAGAAGCCAAAAGACATTATGAAGCCAGGTGATCCTGGTGGGTAGAAGGAGAAGTCAGAGTCAGATCTTAGGTCCCCAAAATTTGCCAAGGAGGACAGTAATGACAAGATAAATGACTGGGACTCATCTGAGGGGTCTCAAACAGAGTGGTCCCAGGGGATGGCAAGAAGGAACAGGTTGCAGAGCCCACCCTCATTCAAGATTTCGAAATCAGGACTAAGAGCAGATAGCCCACTTGTACATGGTGCAGAGGAGCTGCACCTACAGCAAGTATATGGAGAGGCGAAGGCTGAGACATCCCCACCTCACACTCTAACGCAGGTCCTAGCTGAGTATGAAGCCTGCCAAGAGATTATAAAGAAGGCAAACAATCCTTATTGTATTGTAGATTAACTCTTTCCTGACTGGATCATGAGAGACTGGGACTGTGATGTTAAAAAGGTTTATGAAAACATCATTCAGATCTACTCCCTCTTAACTGGGTCATGACAAACCTGGTCCTGAAGGTCACCACTACTCTATATTTGTGCTACAGATGGATCTGCAGTGGAATTCTTGTCCTGGAAGGATATCAGTTCAGGGAATTCAGAGCAAGTCTGATAAAAATAGTGATCTAAGTAGGAGGAGCTGGGTGGAGGTTCCTGGTGGACATTCTTGGTGAAAGGGAGATGGAGCGGAAACTCAGTGGAGAAGGAGTGGAGGTAGATCTAAGTGGGGAGGGGGTGTAGGAGGATCTGGGTGGATGAGGGAGTGGAGGGGGATCTTGGAGGACATGGAGTTAAGGAGGGATCTGTTGTAGAGAAAGGTGAAGGGAGATTTGGGTGGAGAGGAGGGTGAAGGGAGATCTGAGTGGAGAGGAGGGTGAAGGGAGATCTGGGTGGAGAGGGATCTGGGTGGATGGGGGGTGGAGGGAGACCTTGGTGCATCTGGAGTTGGATCTGGGTAAAATGGGGATGTAGGGATATCTGGGTAAAGAGGTGGTGGGAGGAGAAAAGTAAGATCTGGGTAAAGGGGGTTGAGAGGGATCTGAGTGGAGGATGGGAGTAAAGAATCAGGATGGAGAGGGGAGTGGAGGGAGAACTAGGTGGAGAGGGATCTGGGTGGTGGGTGGAAGGAAATCTTGGTGAATAGGGGTTCTGGGAAACAGGCCCAGCAAATGTGATGTAAAGGAAACAAAGGTCAGGGCAGTCACTGATCATTTCATACAATACATCCCCCACAACAGACTCAGCACCAGGTGAGAAGCAGAATATTACTTAGAGCTCCCCTGACAGCTGAATTATCAGTAATCTTCGTATCTGGATGGAGTGTTAGATTCTTCTACTCAACAATAGGGATGAGCTTTGTGTTCGAGCCGAACCCATGTTTGACTCGAACATCGGCTGTTCGATCGTACGTCGAATTGCGAACGATATGGGCCGTTCGCGCCAAATTTGTGTGGCGCGTCACGGCCCATAATTCACTGCGGCATCGCGGTGCATTGCTGGCTGATGATTGGCCAAGCATGCACTATGACCCGCATGCTTGGCCAATCACAGCGCCGTCGGTAGAAAGAGCTGTAATTGGCCAAAGCCAAGGTGGCTTTGGCCAATTATGGCTCAGGGGGTTTAGAACATGCCCCACACTATATAAGGCCGCCTGCACGGCGGCCCTGTGTAGTGTGTTCCGGCGTGCTTACAGAGAGAGAGAGACAGTGTAATTTCATTTGAGTTAGCTAGATTAGGCAGGACAGTCAGTGAGTTAGCTGCACTTACAGTGTATTGTGTATATTTATGCATCCCAGGTGTTGTGTATATATATATATATATATATATATATATATATATATATATATATATATATACACTTTATTCAGTTTAGCTAGATCCGTTCCTGTTATCTTCCTACTGACAGGCAGGCTTGTCTTGTTACAGTATTTACAGCTACCTGAAGAAAATTGCTGGTGTTCTTTTGATCCTATTAGTACCACAGTCAGGCAGCTAGACTATTTACAGTTAGTGTAGTGCGTCCTCCTCACAGTGTTCAGCTAAAGCTACAAGTTAGTTTAGTGTGACCTCTGCACAGTGTTCAGCTAAAACTACAAGTTAGTTTAGTGTGACCTCTGCACAGTGTTCAGCTAAAGCTACAAGTTAGGGTAGTGCGTCCTCCTCACAGTGTTCAGCTAAAACTACAAGTTAGTGTAGTGTGACCTCTGCACAGTGTTCTGCTAAAGCAAGCAGGGCAAGCAGGCTCTGTGTCTAGAGGCAACAGTGCTGGTCGTAGAGACGGTGCATTCCCATCAGCACGTGGCCGTGGGACACGCTTGGCCTTTTTTTCGGCAGCTGGCCGTGTTGAGCCGCAACATGTGGAAGACTTGCAGGATAATTACCACCGCTCTAGGTGATCGGGTTCAAGCTTCCCGTCCTCCGCTATGTGGATGATTGTGAGAGCCCCAGGTGCCGGCAATTGCTATTCCAATGGTATGTGTGTGATGGAAAAATCTGGACAGCCGCACTCCGGATTAGAAAAGTGAAAAATAAAATCCTCTTTATTGAAAAAGTAATAACATGATTAAAATCCGTACATGGCTTTGTTGGGATAATGCAGCATAACCGCTAACGCGTTTCACGCTCCCATAGAGCGCTTACTCATAGCTGGTTTGTACGAAAGTGATCACCACTTATATACACATAATTTATCTACCACATGACTACATATTGATTATCTGATTTGAAACAGCTGATCGTTAGTCTGTGTGGGGTCTTTTTGGCATAGATGTGATTGGATGTGCGTCCTATAGTGGATTCACTAATGAAGACATGAATATATAAATGAAATGTATTCATATTGGCAAATGTCAACATATATAAATAATAAAAAATTCTATTCAAGGTTTTTGAAAAACATGTTTGTTATTTTTCAAAACCACAATAATGAGATGGGTGCTGGAATTTGACGTTCAAACGTATAAATTATCATACGGATAGGCGCAAGTATGGGCAAACTATGTGAGCTGGTGGCTGCGGTATAATGTAAACGGTGTTTTTTTTTTTTTACGACATAAAGATAAAAATAATGATGAAAAGCAATTCTTTATATGTGTGTGTATGTGTATATGCATGATGATTTCAACTTTCAAAAAACGTGGTGACATATGTGAATTGGAAGCTGGGCAGGAAACTGGCGTCCTGTCGCAATAATGCGACCAAAAGTCTCCTGATTTACAGGAGTCTATGTGTGAATAAATGCTTTTGCTTCAATTCCTACATGTGTGAATATTATTCTTTGCAACATATGGAAGACTTGGTCGAGTGGATGACCAAGCCGTCCTCATCCTCCTCATCCTCTCTCACCCATGCTCAGGGTACTTTGTCTGGCAAAGCAGCAGCCTCTTCCCTCGGCTCAATGTCATCAGTGACTCCTTCCCTAGCCCCACCATGTCCTCCTGAGGAGTCCCTCGAACTGTTTGACCACAGTGTTGGGTACATGCTCCAGGAGGATGCCCAGCGTTTGGAAGGCTCTGATGATGATACTGAGCTAGATGAAGGCAGTAACGTGAGCACGGACAGAGGGGGTGCCCAAGAAGGACAGCAATCTGGCAGTCATGCTCCCCCTGCTGCAGCATATTGCCAGGTTTGCTCCAGTGATGAGGAGGGAGGGGATGATGAGGTCACTGACTCAATGTGGGTGCCTGATAGGAGAGAGGAGGAGGAGGCACATCACCAACCAGGCAGGATGCCCTCCAGGCGCCAGCCTAAGGGCAGCACACTGACTGCATCACACCCCAAAGCTCTGCATGTGCAGGGCGCTTCAGTCTCTGCGCGTTATTCAAAAAGTTCAAAAAAGTTCTTTGGTGTGGGCCTTGAGACGAGTGCATCAGATCGCACCGCTGCTATTTGCAACATATGTCTCAAGCGTATCTTGCGTGGCCAAAACATCTCCCGCTTGGGTACCACATGCTTGACCAGACATATGTTGACCTGCCATGCAGTTCGTTGGCAAGCGTGTCTAAAAGACCCACACCAAAGAACAAAGAGGACCTCTCCTTGCTCCTCATCAGCTGAGATCTCCAACCCCACTATACCTTCAGTCCTCTCTGAGACCTGCACTGAGAGGAATGAAGGTGTAGAATTAGGTGTGTCACAGCCAAGTACTTGTGGGCAATCTGCTTTCGGTACACCAACGTCAGATTGTACCAGGCAAATTTCCCTGCCCCAGCTGCAGCACCGCCGAAAGAAGTTCGCTCCCAGCCATCCACATGCCCAGCGGTTGAATGCTAGCTTGGCAAAATTGCTAGCACTTCAACTGCTGCCTTTTCAGTTGGTAGACTCTGCCCCTTCCGTGAGTTTGTGGAATGTGCAGTTCCTCAGTGGCAGGTACCCAAACGCCACTTTTTCTCACGGAAGGCGATTCCGTCTCTCTACCGACATGTGGAAGGCAATGTCTATGCCTCGCTGGACAGGGCGGTCAGCAGTAAGGTGCATATTACCGCTGACTCATGGTCCAGCAGGCATGGACAGGGATGTTACCTAAGTTTCACCGCACATTGGGTGACTCTGCTGGTAGCTGGGAAGGATGCAGGACAAGGTGCAGTAGTGTTGGAGGTTGTTCCGCCACCTCGCCTCCAAAATGCCACTACTAATGATTGGGACACACCTCTCTCCTCCACCCCCTCCTCTTCTTCTTCCTCCATGGCCTCTTCCTGTGCTTTGTCCTCGGAACCAGCGGTGCTCAGTAGGCGTTCAAGGGGCTACGCAAGTACACATGCCAAAAGATGCCATGCGGTGCTTGAGCTGGTGTGCTTGGGGGACAGGAGCCACACTGGAGCAGAGGTTCTGTCAGCTCTGCAGGGGCAGGTTCAGAGGTGGTTGACACCACGCCAACTTAAGGCAGGAATGGTGGTTTGCAACAATGGCACCAACGTCCTCTCTGCCCTCCGACAGGGACAAATGACCCATGTGCCCTGTTTGGCTCACGTCCTTAACTTGGTGGTGCAGCGGTTCTTGGGCAGGTACCCGGGCTTACAGGATGTCCTGAGGCAGGCCAGGAAATTCTGTGTGCATTTCCGCCGGTCAAATAATGCCAGTGCTCGGCTGGCGGACCTCCAAAAGGAGTTTAACCTGCCCAAGAACCGCCTAATCTGTGACATGCCCACCAGGTGGAACTCAACGTTGGCCATGCTGCAGCAGCTGCACATGCAGCAGAGGGCCATCAATGAGTACCTGTGCGACTATGGCACCAGGACAGGGTCAGGGGAGCTTGTTTTTTTTTTCCCCACGCCAGTGGGCCATGATCAGGGATGCATGCACTGTCCTGTCACCATTTGAGGAGGCCACGAGGATGGTGAGCAGTGACAGTGCATGCATCAGTGGCACTGTCCCCCTTGTCCACCTGTTGGAGCACACACTGCGTGGAATAATGGACAGGGCACTTGAGGCAGAACAGAGGCAGGAAGAGGAGGACTTCCTTAGCTATCAAGGCCCCCTTTATCCAGACAGTGTTCCTGCGTGCCCGCCGATCACACAGGAAGAGGAGGAGGAGGAGGAGGAGGAGGATTGTGTCAGTATGGAGGTGGAGTCTGGCACTCAGCATCAGCAGCAGTCTTTAAGGGATCAGTCCCAAGAAACACATGGACTTGTACGTGGCTGGGAGGAGGTGGCTGCGGACCATGTCGTCCTTAGTGACCCAGAGGACTCCGGACCGAATGCCTCAGCAAACCTACGCTGCATGGCCTCCCTGATCCTGCAAAGCCTGCGTAAGGATCCTCGTATTCGTGGTATCAAGGAGAAGGACCAATACTGGCTGGCAACCCTCCTTGATCCACGTTACAAGGGTAAGGTTGCGGACCTTATCTTGCCGCTGCAGAGGATGAAACTTCTTCGGGAGGCCTTGCAGAAAGGTATGTGCAACACGTTCCCAGAGACTGGGAGGTTACAAACTCCTGTTTCTGGACAACGTGTTGCTGAGGCTTCGGTCAGTCAAAGAAGGAGCGGTGGAGAAGGTGGCCATCTGACCGATGCGTTCAGACAATTTTTTAGTCCGCAGCCCCAAGGTATGATCGGTTGCAGCAACCATCGCCAGCGTCTGTTTTACATGGTGCAGGAATACCTAGGGGCAAGATCTGACTTGAATACCTTTCCCACTGAAAATCCTCTGGGTTACTGGGTCTTGAGGATGGATCACTGGCCAGAGCTTGCACAGTATGCAATTGAGCTACTGGCCTGTCCTGCATCCAGCTTTCTTTCGGAACGCACATTTAGTGCTGCTGGAGGCTTTGTAACCGATCACAGGGTGCGTCTGTCCACCGACTCGGTCGATCGACTGACCTTCATAAAAATGAATCAGTCTTGGATCACCACCAGCTACCAAGCACCTGATGCTAATGTAACCAAATATTTTTTTTGAAATCTCAGATCCCTTCAAAGACTGCCTATGCTGATGCTAATTGACTATCCTGAGCAATTATCCTCTTCCTCCTCAATGATCACGCTGATAGCTTGTAAGAACATTTTTAGTTCTGGGCGCCGCCACCAGTGCCTAAGGCCCAATTTTTCAGTCCCTGTTTAACAGGGGCTTGTAATTTCAATTTTTGATGCAATACTTTGCAGCAGGGCTCGTTCCTGCATTCCAACTAGAGTTTCTGTGAGAAGTTGCAGTGTTATGGCACCAGCACCAGTGCCTAAGGCCCAATTTTTCAGCCCCTGTTTAACAGGGGCGTGTAATTACAATTTTTGATGCAATACTTTGCAGCAGGGCTTGTTCCTGCGTTCCAACTAGAGTATCTGTGAGGGGTTGCAGTGTTATGGCACCAGCACCAGTGCCTAAAGCCTAATTTTTCAGCCCCTGTTTAACAGAGACATGTAATTACAATTTTTGATGCAATACTTTGCAGCAGGGCTCGTTCCTGCGTTCCAACTAGATTATCTGTGAGGGGTTGCAGTGTTGTGGCACCAGCACCAGTGCCTAAGGCCTAATTTTTCAGCCCCTGTTTAACAGGGGTATGTAATTACAATTCTTGATCTAATATTTCACAGCAGGGCACGTTTCTGCGTCCACCAAGAGCGAGTGAGGACTTACAGTGTGGTGGCACCAGCTCCACCACCACCAAAGGCCCAATTTTTCTGCCCCTGTTCAACAGGGGCATGTAATTACAATTCTTGATCTAATATTTCACAGCAGGGCCCATTTCTGCACCCACCAAGAGCGAGTGAGGACTTACAGTGTGGTGTCACCAGCACCACCACCACCACCACCAAAGGCCCAATTTTTCTGCCCCTGTTCAACAGGGGCATGTAATTACAATTCTTGATCTAATATTTCACAGCAGGGCCCTGTGAGGGCTTACAGTGTTGTGGCCACAACAACACCTAAGGCCCAAATTTCTGCTGAGTATATAGGGCAGGCCCCTACTTTTAGGACAATACCATGCAAATTAGCCTTTAAAATGAGCACTTTTGATTTCGAACGTTCGAGTCCCATAGACGTCAATGAGGTTCTAACGTTGCGAATTTTCGGTCCGTTCGCAGGTTCTGGTGCGAACCGAACCGGGGGTGATCGGCTCATCCCTACTCAACAAGTACTAAGCTTCTACACCCCACATCATCCTTTTGTAAATGGTATCTCACTTCTCTATCTTCATTCCCCATAATGGAGTCCTATAAGACTGAGGGCTCCTTCAAACTGCCCTAAATTATTGCTGAGCAAAGATAACTAAATGTTGGCTGGAACTGTTCTTATCAAATTCAAACACATTAATGTAGTTATTTAAAAAAAAAAAAATTGTTGATCAAAAACAGTTTGTGTTGCAGCGTTGATGGAATTTCCCCACTCCAGCGAGCCGTACTGTCCTCGAGGTAACCTCCGATCTGTCACTTGGATAATGAAAGGATTTTAAATGGCACCTACAATATAATGACAAAATGGTTTGTTATAATCTGAAGACATTCTCCAGCATGTTGGGAAACTTCATACTCCATCATTACATCCTCCCTGAAGAAAAGGAAGTGATTGTTACAGTGCGTCTTGGGTCTTCTGTAGACTCAACTGCAGGTGCATAGATGCCAACCGTCCCACATTTTCCAGGACAGTCACAAATCTTGACCCTCTGCCCCATCAATGCTGTCATGTCCCAAGATCCCAACATCAACCTTATTTGAGTTAATGCTAATGCACAGTAACTCAAAAATGTATTAATTGTGGGGAACGGGGTCACAAGTGAGTGTTTCTCAAATGTTTAAAGGCAGGTTCTCTGTGGGACCAACCTGTAAGGTAAGAATAGTAGGATGTCTTAGCATATTGAGAGATGGAGTCTGGAGCAGGACATCTAGTAAAGTGGGCATGTTTAGTGGTCAAAGCATACAGAGACAAGGATTTTGGTGGAAAACCCTTAAAGAGGATATGGTGAGTGGTCCCAGTATGTTTAGAGGTGGGGTTTGGATTGGAAACTCATATAGTGATCATGGTGGGCAGTTTCTCCATAATTAGAGGTGAGGTTTTGGTGGTAGCAACCCATAAAGTAGACCCGGTAGGTGATTCCACCATATTAGGAGGTGAGGCCTAGTTGGGGCCAAACTTGCAATGTGGGTGTCAGGTGAGATGTTTACCTTGGGCGGGATTGACAGCAACCTTCCGGAATCATAGTGTTGGTAAGAATCAGTGCCTGTACAAGGTCACAGGGCGAACATGCCAGATTGCACCCCCCCTCCAAGATGTACGAGTATTATGTGTCAGCAAAAATCCCCTCTACCCAAAAAAGAAGTTGAGCACTAATCTGCATGCTTATCCCCTAGGGATTAACCCCCCCCCTCCCAGTACAAATCTGCTCCCCTGCTAAATTCCCCCCTCCCAGTACAAATATTTGTCCCCCATCCCCCCAGCTCAAATTCTCTCTCTCTCCCCATATGCCCCCATCTAAAATTCCCCCTTCCCCCAAAAAAATTCCTCATCTGAGCACAAATCCTCTCCACTCCAAATCCCCCTTCAACCACAAATCCCCCTCCCCGATACAACATCCTAGCGCAATTCCCCCCCCCTAAATTTACCCTCCTAGCACAATACCCACCAATCATCCCTTTAGCACAACCCCCCCCCCCCCAATACCATATTACCTTTTCTAGCACAAACCCCCCAAATCCCCCCTGCTAGCACAAATCCTCTTCCCCCTTCCCCTCTCCCAATACAAATCCCCCCAAATCGCCCCTCCTAGCAAATCTCCCAAAATTTCCCCTTCTAGAACAATTCTTACCCCCTGCCACCCCCAAATTCCAGTGACAAAGACTCTGGCAGGTTTTCTGGCAGGATCAACTGGAGTTTTCTGTACTTGGTCTGAAAAAATAGAAAACTAATGCAGCCACCACATCTACAGACTGGTAATCTGTAGACATGTGTAGAATGGGAAAATGTGTTTTGTTTTGTTTTGGATAGATTCGTTATATTACTAATTTCATTTTGTTATGGAATTTGTTTAGTTTGGCTTCATGAATTTGTTTCATCGCTAAATTCTGGCTTCTGTCATTTATCTGTCAGAAAAGAATGCAGAGAATTGCCCGGCAATAGAAAAATGTTTATTTTTTTTTTTTAAATGGCATGAGGCCCCCCCAATATCCATACCAGACCCTTATCCGAGCCTGGAGCCTGGCTGATCAGGAAAAGGGGGAGGGATGAGCAAGTGCCCCCCCTCCTGAGCCATACCAGGCCACATGCCCTCAACATGAGGGGGTGGGTGCTTTGGGGCAGGGGGGGCTCTGCATCCCCCCACCCCAAAGCACCTTCACCCCATGTTAATGAGGAGAAGGGCCTCTTCCCAACAACCATGGCCGGTAAACCGGAGCCATTCTTATATCTCAGCTATGGGACTACATTGCCCCCTAAAGACCAGAGCCATCATTACATCTCTGCTATGGGACTACATCACCCCCTATAGACCAGAGTCATTCTTATATTTCAGCTATGGGACTACATCGCCCCCTATAGACCAGAGCCATTCTTTCATCTCTGCTATGGAACAACATCACCCCCTATAGACCAGAGCCATTCTTACATCTCTGCTATGGGACTACATCGCCCCTATAGACCAGAACCATCATTACATCTCTGCTATGGGACTACATCACCCCCTATAGACCAGAGCCATTCTTACATCTCTGCTATGGGACTACATCGCCCCTATAGACCAGAGTCATTCTTACATCTCTGCTATGGGACTACATCGCCCCCTATAGACCAGAGCCATTCTTACATCTCTGCTATGGGACTACATTGCCCCCTATAGACCAAAGCCATTCTTACATCTCTGCTATGGGACTACATCGCCCCCTATAGACCAAAGCCATTCTTACATCTCTGCTATGGGACCACATCGCCCATTATAGACCAGAGCCATTCTTACATCTCTGCTATGGGACTACATCGCCCCCTATAGACCAGAGCCATTCTTACATCTCTGCTATGGGACTACATCGCCCCCTATAGACCAGAGCCATCATTGCATCTCTGCTATGGGACCACATCGCCCCCTATAGACCAGAGCCATTCTCACATCTCTGCTATGGGACTACATTGCCCCCTATAGGCCAGAGCCATTCTTATATCTCTGCTATGAGACTACATCGCCCCTATAGACCAGAGCCATTCTCACATCTCTGCTATGGGACTACATCGCCCCCTATAGACCAGAACCATTCTTACATCTCTGCTATGGACCTGTTTTTTACTAAGAACTTCCTCACAAAGCCATTCAGAGAGATTTATAGGAGAAACAAGGCTTTCTTCTGTGAGATTGTATTGCAAAGATTAATTTTACTTATATGTAATCCATGGACGAAAACTTAAAAAACTCAAATAAGACAGATCTTTTGATATATTGATCCTTGTTAGTTTGAAACAATTACTTTTACTGTGGTTAGAAGTATACAATTTATTCTATTGTTTGTTATATTTAACAGTTCCCCTAAATTATGATTCTGATACAAAACATTGCAAAGTTATTTACAAATGAAAAGAAGTCTTTTTTAAAAAAAATGCTTTTTATCCCTTTCACGACTAAGCCTATTTTTGAAATTTGGTGTTTACAAGTTAAAATCTGTATTTTTTGCTAGAAAATTATTTAGAACCCCCAAACATTATATATATGTTTTTAGCAGAGAATCTAGAGAATAAAATGGCGATTGTTGCAATATTTTATGTCACACAGTCTTTGTGCAGCGGTGTTTTAAGCGCAAACTTTTGGGAAAAGGGACACTTTCATGAATTTAAAAAAACCAAACAGTAAAGTTACCCCATTTTTTTCTATAATGTGAAAGATGATGTTACGCCAAGTAAATAGATACCAAACATGTCACGCTTTATAATTGCACGCACTCGTGGAATGCCGACAAACTACGGTACCTAAGAATTTCCATAGGCGACGCTTTAAATTTTTTTTACGGTTACCAGGTTAGAGTTACAGAGGAGGTCTAGTGCTAGAATTATTGCTCTCACTCTGACGATCGCGGCAATACCTCACATGTGTGATTTGATCACCGTTTGCATATGCGGGCGCGACTTCCATATGCGTTTTCTTTGCTGCGCAAGCTCGCGGGGACGGGGGCGCATTAAAAAATGTTTTTTTTCTTATTTATTTTAATATTTATAAATTGTGTTAAAAAAAAAATTTGATGACTTATATTGCTGTCACAAGGAATGTAAACATCCCTTGTGACAGTAATAGGTGGTGACAGGTACTCTTTATGGAGGGATGGGGGGTCTAAAAGACTGCCGATCCCTCCTTTGCACTTCAAAGTATTCAGATCGCCAAAGACGGCGATTCTGAATACTGTGTATTTTTTTTAAATCGGTGCCATTGACATCCGAGTAAATGGGAAGTGACGTCATGACGTCGCTTCCGCGTTTACAATTAGAAGGCTGGAACGAAGCTGTCCACAGCTTCGTTCCAGCCCGCCCCCTGCCGCCGGAGGCAGCCGATTGGTCACCAGGCCTCCCGATTGAACGGGAGGCCCGGTAAGAGCGGCGGGAGGCGGCGGGAGGGGAGGACGTCTCCTCCCGCTGCTCCGGTATAACAGCCGAGCGACTTTTAGCTCAATCGGTTGTTATACCCGGAAAGCCGATCGCCCGCTGTAAAAACCGGCACCGGGATGATGCCTGCAGCTGCGGGCATCATACCGGTATAACCCCGGAAAGCTGAGTACGCACATCTGTGTATGCTCGGCGGGAAGGGGATAAACCCCTTCTTGCTGCCGCCTCCTGTCCCTTTAACAGGTTCTAAATGCTGGCAGGCTGAGGTGGACATTGTGATCATGTGACCGCTGTAATTGACGGGTAATCGTGGGGTCTCCCTTAAAATTCATACCAGATCCCAGCAGGTGCCGGTTACATGTATTAATATTGTTGCTAAATATTTCAACTCTTAATTATTACATTTTTTAAATAGCATGTGGCTAGACCATTAGACAATAACCATTTTTTTGTTAATGTATTATTACATTTTTTGCAATTTCTTACTGCAGGTAAATACCTCATTTCTGGTATTTGCTCCCAGTGCAGCATTTACTGGTAATAAAGAAGTGACATTTTACATATTTATGCATGAGATATCTTGTGAAAACACAAATTTATTGGAATAAGCTATAGTAAATTGAACCCTGTTTTCCATTTGAACATTGATTATAAACAATGTTACTTTGTATCTCTCTATCTCCTGCCTGATCAATGTTTATAAACAATGTTACTTTGTATCTCTCTATTTCCTGTATGATTGATGTTTATAAACAGGAGTAGGGATGAGTCGAACACCCTCCTGTTCGGTTCGTAGCAGAACATGCAAACAGGCAAAGAATTTGGCAGAACACGCGAACACCGTTAAAGTCTATGGGACTCGAACATGAATAATCAAAAGTGCTAATTTTAAAGGCTTATATGCAAGTTATTGTCATAAAAAGTGTTTGGGGACCCGGGTCCTGCCCCAGGGGACATGGATCAATGCAAAAAAAAGTTTAAAAAAAACGGCCGTTTTTTCGGCAGCAGTGATTTTTTTAATGCTTAAAGTGAAACAATAAAAATGAAATATTCCTTTAAATATCGTGCCTGGGGGGTGTCTATAGTATACCTGTAAAGTGGCGCATTTTTCCCATGCTTAGAACAGTCTGACAGCAAAATGATCTTTCTAAAGGAAACATTGTCATTTAAAACTGATTGCGGCTGTAATGTATTGTCGGGTCTTGGCAATATAGATAAAACTCACTGAAAAAAACGGCGTGGGTTCCCCCCCCAGTCCATTACCAGGCCCTTTGGGTCTGGTATAAATATTAAGGGGAACCCCGAACCAAATTAAAAAAAATGGTGTGGGGGGTCCCCCTAAAATCTATACCAGGCCTTTCGGGTCTGATATGGAAATTAAGGGGGACCCTGCACCAAATTTAAAAAAAATGGTGTAGGGGTCCACCCCCCCAAAATCCATACCAGACCTGAATGGTATGGATTTTAAGAGGAACCCTGCGCCAAAATAAAAAAAAATGGTGTAGGGGTCCCCCCAAAATCCTTACCAGACCCTTATCTGAGCACGCAACCTGGCAGGTCGCAGGAAAAGAGGGGGGGACGAGAGAGCGCCCCCCTCCTGAACTGTACCAGGCCACATGCCCTCAAGATGGGGAGGGTGCTTTGGGGTAGCCCCCCAAAACACCTTGCCCCCATGTTGATGAGGACAGGGGCCTCATCCCCACAACCCTTGCCCGGTGGTTGTGGGGCTCTGCGGGTGGGGGGGCTTATCAGAATCTGGAAGCCCCCTTTAACAAGGGGACCCACAGATCCCAGCCTCCCCCCTGTGTGAAATGGTAACGGGGTACAAATGTGCCCCTACCATTTCACAAAAAAGTGTCAAAATGTTACAAACGACAAAACACAGCTTGGGACAAGTCCTTTGTTAAAAAAAAAATGTCCCACAATGTCCATTCATCTTCTTCTATCACGTCGCCCGGACCGAAAAAGAAAAAAAAAATCCACCACCGATCCGCCTCCATGGGAGGCTCCCACTGTCTGATGCTTCTTGGCTTGTGACAGCGCTTATATAACTGAGGGCGGGGCCACCTGGTGACCCCACCCCCCTCTGACACCACAGGACTTCCCCATGGCTTCCCCGTGTGTCAGAGGGAGGCGGGGTCACCCAGTTAAGTCACCATGTATATATGCAAATATGTGCGAGCGCTCAGGACAAATATAGAAAATGCACTATGAAATAAATATAAATATAAAATCAATCAATAGGCTGAAAAAATAAAAGCAAAGCTGTAATTGCAGGATAATATAATCAGTAGTCCATGGCAATAGCCAGTCCATAGCAATAAACTTTGTGCAAAGGGAGTAAATAGGAACAACTAAAATGTCTCCGTGTGCGGACCAGCGCTGAGGGCAGGCTTTCCAGGTGAGCGAACTCAGCTCTCTAGTAAACATGGAAAAGAACGAAAGAAAAGCGCCTCTGAGTGCAGGTATTTAATTATGACAACAACAAGTTATCCACACTTACAGATTAGTAAGGAGAAAAACGGCTACAGAAGGGGAACGGCTCCAGGATCCAGGTCGCTGTTATGTGACATATCTGTAGATTAATAAGATTGTGTTTTCACGTAGTGTTATATTACAGCCCTATTTCCCAAACATCACTATTATCCATTTGAGTCCTCTAGTATCATTATTATCATTACTTTGATTATTTTGATTTAGATTATTATTTTTATTCTTATTTTTATTTATTTTTATCATTATTTCTATTTTTATTATATATAATTTTTAGTCATTATTATTTTTGGTTTGCTTTTTATATCTCCTCTCTTTTCAGCAATAATACTACTATTATTATATATATATATATTTTTTTTTCATTTTTTTATATATATATATATATATATATATATATATATATATTTGTAATTATATTCCACACAACACACTTTTCCTTTTTTATATATATTTTTTTATGTTTTACATTCCTTATCATATTTTTTTTTTCATTATATATATATATATTTGTAATTATATTCCACACAACACACTTTTCCTTTTTTATATATATTTTTTTATGTTTTACATTCCTTATCATATTTTTTTTTTTCATTATATATATATATATATATATATTTGTAATTATATTCCACACAACACACAGTTCCTTTTTTATATATATTTTTTTATGTTTTACATTCCTTATCATATTTTTTTTTTTCATTATATATATATATATATATTTTTGTAATTATATTCCACACAACACACTTTTCCTTTTTTATATATATTTTTTTATGTTTTACATTCCTTGACATATTTTTTTTTCATTATATATATATATATATATATTTTTGTAATCATATTCCACACAACACACTTTTCCTGTTTTATATATTTTTTTTTTATGTTTTACGTTCCTTATCATATTTTTTCATATTTTTCTTTTACACTTTTTTAACATTCATCATTAGGTAAGATGTAGTCCCATAACAGAGATGTAAGAATGACTCTGGTCTATAGGGGGTGATGTGGAGCTGAACTGGTTGATGTGATGTGATTGGAGGATTTTAGGTAAAAACACAGAAAGATGGTATACACCAGGGGTCTTCAAACTACGGCCCTCCAGTTGTTCAAGAACTTCCCATCATGCCTAGCCATGTCTGTGAATGTCAGAGTTTTACAATGCCTCATGGGATGTGTAGTTCCGTAACAGCTGGAGGGCCGTAGTTTGAGGATCCCTGGTATACACAGTATATTCTCCTCCTCTATAGCGGATTCTGCGTCCTCTGGGCTCGGTGATGTCACACTGTGTGATATGGAAGTCGCCTAAAACATGTCTTCATTGTTTACTTTTATTTCCCAGCTCTGCCCTCAGATCCTCCCCTCCCCCTCCTGTTTCCTCCATTGTGTACCATGCTCAGACTTGGCTCCATGTTCTGGCACGCTGGTCGGTGATTCTTCGTAATGTGTCCACAATGATCACACAGACACCCCAACACCCGCACACACCGTTCACTAAAGCAGGGGAGACTCTTCACTCTGGAAATGTTAGTAAATAAGGTGAAGCTGGGTTCAGTTTGAATATCCAATCATGCGCCAGGAAATTACACCAAAATAATTTTTTGTAGGCGCATGATTGGGTGTTGCGAGTGTATACAGAGGAACCTTATTTATTAATGCTGAATTCTGGGCACACAAATTGCCCTCCCAAACTTTACATAACATTTGCTGAGCCTGTTTCCCAGACTGATACAACCCCCACACCCCCCCCCTCCACCCAGATTATTAATATGCACAGATTCGCACTGACCTTCCTGCACTGATCTCTTGTCAGTACGTGAATTCAAATATAGAGATACAGAACAGGGATGAGCTTGGGGTTCAGGGGTACTCAGTGAACCCAACCCTTTGGTGGACCCAACAATGGGGGTTTGTTATGCCAGCTCATTCACTATAAAAGGTTGGGTTCCCAGCAGACATAAGGACAATAGGCTCCAGAGGCGGCTCTCTAATTAGGCAAATTAGGCGGTCGCCTAAGGCCTCACACTCACAGGGGCCTCGCGGCCGCCTAATTTGCCTGTTCTCAATCACTGAAGTTGACGCCGGCGGCTCCGCCTACCCCCACTGGGACTCTGTGGCTTAGGAGCTGATGGACAAATCAGATACTGCCCGCAGCCTGAGGAATAGCGGCCTCATCACGGAGCGTCCCAGTCTGTGGGGCCTCATGTGTAAGTTTTGCCTAAGGCCTCACAAAGCCTAGAGCCGCCTCTGATAGGCTCCATTCATAAAGAGGTAACTACTACCTTAAGAATTTTTTTGGCATTCACAAAAAAAGCTACTAAAATGCCACATGTGCTATTTTATTAAGTTGTGCATTTTTAGTAGTAAAAGCCTGCAGTAATCCTTAACAAACAGTGTAAACACAGTAGCTGGTTGTTAAGTAGCGGGCAGCTGCCGGCGTCCTTAACAACCAGCACACAACATGGTTGTTAAGGAGTTGGTGGTTGCCCCGTCCTTAACAATGAGTCATCTGTCAGGGGTTCCCCGCTGATAGCTGAATGTAAAGAAAATCATTGCCGGCAATGAAAAATTAAGAAAAATAACACACCTAAATAAAAAATTAAAAAAGGCTTGGGATCCCCCCCGAAAATCCATGCCAAGTCCCTCATCCAAGCACGCAGCCTGACGGGCCACTGACAAGCGAGCACCCAACTCCCTCCTAAACCATACCAACCAACCATGCCTCAACATGGGGGGGATAGCTTTGGGGTGGGGAGGATCCGCCCAAAGCACCTTGTCCCAATGTTGATGAGAACAACCCTGGCTGGTGCTTGTCGGGGTCTGCTAGTGGTGGCTTATTAGAATCTGGAAGCCCCCTTTAACAACAACAATTTAATGCCCCTACTCATTCGCCAAAAAAGTGTTAAAGATGTCCCACCTGGTGTAGACCCAATGTCAATCATGATGAAGGAAAAAAAAAGCTCTGTTCCCGCCTAATGACAGCTCCGCCACCTCCCGCTGCTAAATAACTAAGGGTTGGGGGCACCCAGTGATGGTAGTTTATTTAGCGGCGGGAGGCGGCAGAGCTGTCATTTGGAGCAGAGCTTTTCTTTTTCTCTTTCTATTTTGGGTTGGCGGCCGCAGTTCTTCGTGATCGCCGTTGGATCTACACTGGGGGATCATTTTGAATTGTTTTTAAAATAAAGGACTTGACAAAAACCCTTGTTGTGTTTTTATTAACATTTGCCACTTTTTTGGTGAATGAATAGGGGGTACTATGTATTCATTCACATGGGGGGGTGGGATCTGGGGGCCCCCTTGTTAAAGGGGGCTTCAAGATTTTGATAAAACCCCTGCCCACAGACCCCCACCAGCACCGGCTAGGGTTGTGAGGGAGAGGCCCTTGTCCTCATCAACATGGGCACAAAGTGCTTTGGGGGGAGCCCCACTGCCCCAAAGCACCCCCCCCACATTGAGGACATGTGGCCTGGTATAGTTCAGGAGCAGGGGGGGGGGGGGGCGCTTGCTCATCACCCACCCATTTCCTCACCTGGCTACATGCTTGGATAAGTGTCAGGAATGGATTTTGGGGGGGGGGACCCCACACTATTTTTTTTTAAATTCTGGCATGGGGTTCCACTTAAAATCCATACTAGACCTGAAGGGCCTGGTATGGATTGGGGTGGGGGGCACTCTGTTTTTTTTCACAATGTTTAAGTGCCATAAAATCTGTTGTTTATATTCAGCTGACAGCTGATGACTCATCGGTTGTTAAGGACACGGCAGCCTCCCACTCCTTAACAACCGTGTTGTTTTCTTGGTGTTAAGGATGCCAGCGGCTGCCGCTTCCTTAACTATCGCATGCCTGGACCACCACTCATTTACCGCATGCATTTAATTATTTATTTCCTTCTGTGAATTCAGTTTAACGCCTGTTCATGTGATATTTATCAAGTGTTTTCAGTGTTTTGCGGTAACGTTACCGCAAAACGGCATAGTCAATTGACAGTTTCAGGGACGCTTGTGGTATTTAGGGAGAATGTGTCTGAACACCTACACACTGCATGCAATCTGCTTTTGAAAATGGAGCCCATTATGTTTTAGCAATTATAGGGAAATCATAGGGAGTGGTGCTAATAAAGTGCATAGGGAGAGGTTAGTGTACAGTAGGATATGTCGGCACTGATAGGTCTGGTAAAGTAGATGTAAATACTTACTGAATGTAGGTAGGTAACAGAATACTGTGTATCTTGGAGTTATTGTGGATGGGGGTCTTTAAAAGTACTTATTTTTAATTTTTTTGCTAGCTTAATTTTTTGCACATCATGTTCCTGAGTCCAAAATAGATTTCACTGCTAACTGGCTGCATTATATACCGCTCCCAAAATGCCCTGCCCATTGAAATGAATGGGCAGCGCTGCCGAAGCACCTGCAAAGTGCTTTGGCAGCGCCGCAACACAGGTGCTATTAACCATTTCTTCGGCCGCTAGCGGCCCAAAAGCGCCGCTAGAACGACGGTAAAGTGTCACTAAAACTAGCGGCGCTTTACCACTAATGCACCCCCGCCCAGTGTGAAAGTAGCCAAAAGCTTTGAAAATGAAAGAGAAGAACTGATTGGTTGCCAGCATTCCAACTGCTCCAGATTCTGTCTGCTCCAGTTTTAGTAAATTCCCCCCAAAGTTTTTTTTATCCAATGTTCTAGTGATAAAGGCTTGATGACAATTCTGATCACACTAAAGAGCCATTGGGCTACCTGAGGGCTTACTTCCACCACCACAAATGAACTTATGAGTGCTTACTTCCACCATCACAGATGGACTTATGAGGGCTTACTTCCACCATCACAGATGGACTTATGAGGGCTTACTTCCATCACCACAGATGGACTTATGAGGGCTTACTTCCATCACCACAGATGGACTTATGAGGGCTTACATCCATCACCACAGATGAACTTTTGAGGGCTTACTTCTACCACCACAGATGGACTTATGAAAAATCCCGAGAAGTCTATTAGATGGGAGGAAGCAGAGGGGTGAATGTCCTGGGGCAGTGCCAGGGACCTTTTCAATGTAAAGTGGTTTTAAAAGATTTTAATGTAACTTCCAAAGGTAATTTGATTGCTGTGTAGTATTCACCCCCAAAGAAGCTGCAGAAAATGTTGCTTGGCTTTAATATTGCTTGACAATTTATCGACACACCGATGGTGACAAATTGGCTTTATTAAAGAAAATAATAAGTCCTGAAGAGAGGAAGTGGCTACCGGGATTGACAATAATAAACACATACAATTCACATCATGGTAAGAGAGTTGGTACTCGTACTTTACCACCAAAGAAAGGCCTTGCCTGAAATGCACAGTGGGTGGAGAATGACATTGAAAGCAATAGAAGCAAACAATCAATGCAACCAGTGGCCTCTATTGGTGATAGAAGGGTTCCACTAACTACAGGGACCTAACTGGATGCTAAGACACTAAATAATCACTGACCAGTGGGTAAGTCTATCAACGTCTGCCAGGACTGTTTTAAACTTCACAGTGGAACACCCAACCTTCAAGAGAAGGTATTTATAACCCACAGCTAAACATATCTCAGTGTAGTGTCCTAAACAACCAACAATGAAAGGTTGCAGAGGACCCCTTTAATAAAGCTTTACAATAGATGGCGGTGTTCCCAAAAAGGGGTAAGCAAATTTTAACACAGCAAATGCTGGCCAAAGACCACTCACTAGTCCAGTGTTTGAAAGATGTCCTTCTAGAATGCAGTTTTTTCTTTGGACACTCGAAACTGGTGGATGAGAAATAGGCCACACTGTATCTTGCAGGATTATGGCAGATGAGAGGTAGGCCACTCTATCTCTGGCATATCTTTCCATGAAAATTCTACCTCTTGGTTCACATGGCTGCAGTCCTAATGCAGGAAGATGAGTGGAGTTGAGCAATTGTCCTTTTTTTTGCTTCTAAGGCCTCATTTCTAGATTGTGTAGTCTAGCTCCATGGGGCCTAGTAGGTTCCCTCATGGGTCGGGTCGCCTCTCACCAGCTGTGATACTGTCCTACTGACTAATGCCCCAGAGGGTTCTTTTTCTTCCCCTGTATAGTACCTGTAGGCTCAGGCCAGTTCACTTCCACTGGTGACATCACCCCTCTGCATCTCCTTGCCTGCCCTGCTCATTCCTGGAGTCCCTGGCAGCTCTCCCCACAGACCAAAAGACATCAAATTATTGCACAGAACAAAATCACAATCTGATAGACATCAAACATGATATTGATCTGAATCCTTAGAAAGGGTAATTTCCCCATTATTTTCTCCAGCCCTCGATAAAGTCGCAATAGTGACGCAATGCATCGGGAGGAGCCAGGTGATGTCCAAGTTTGGATTCTGTCAGCGTTCAGCCCTTCTGTGGCCCCTTTGTCTTGCTGAATGTCAGATTTTTATATGTAAGTTACTACATTGATTTTAATAAATAGTCGTTTTTACTACACCATGAGGAGTTTTATTGCTTTCCATATGTACGAGCCCATTGATTACATAGTAGGTGAGGTTGAAAAAAGACACAAGTCCATCAAGTCCAACCTATGTGTATGATTATATGTCAGTATTACATTATATATCCCTGTATTTTGCGGTCATTCAGGTGCTTATCTAATAGTTTCGTGAAGCTATCGATTCTCCCCGCTGAGACCACCGCCTGTGGAAGGGAACCCTCTACGTAATTTAAGGTTAAACCTCTTTTATTCTAATTTTAATGAGTGGCCGCGAGTCTTGTTAAACTCTCTTCTGCAAAAAAGTTTTATCCCTATTGTAGGGTCACCAGTACGGTATTTGTATATTGAAAACATATCCCCTCTCAAGCGTCTCTTCTCCAGAGAGAATAAGTTCAGTGCTCGCAACCTTTCCTCATAACTAAGATCCTCCAGACCCTTTATTAGCTTTGTTGCCCTTCTTTGTACTCGCTCCATTTCCAGTACATCTTTCCTGAGGACTGGTGCCCAGAACTGGACAGCATACTCCAGGTGCGGCCGGACCAGAGCCTTGTAGAGTGGGAGAATTATCGTTTTATCTCTGGAGTTGATCCCTTTTTAATGCCAATATTCTGTTTGCTTTGTTAGCAGCAGCTTGGCATTGCATGCCATTGCTGAGCCTATCATCTACTAGGACCCCCAGGTCCTTTTTTCATCCTAGATTCCCCCAGAGGTTCTCCCCCCAGTGTATAGATTGCATTCATATTTTTGCCACCCAAATGCATTATTTTACATTTTTCTACATTGAACCTCATTTGCCATGTAGTCGCCCACCCCATTAATTTGTTCAGGTCTTTTTGCAAGGTTTCCACATCCTGAGGAGAAGTTATTGCCCTGCTTAGCTTAGTATCGTCTGCAAATACAGAGATTGAACTGTTTATCCCATCCTCCAGGTCGTTTATGAACAAATTAAATAGGATTGGTCCCAGCACAGAACCCTGGGGAACCCCACTACCCACCCCTGACCATTCTGAGTACTCCCCATTTATCACCACCCTCTGAACTCGCCCTTGTAGCCAGTTTTCAATCCATGTACTCACTCTATGGTCCATGCCAACGGACCTTATTTTGTACAGTAAACGTTTATGGGGAACTGTGTCAAATGCTTTTGCAAAATCCAGATACACCACGTCTACGGGCCTTCCTTTATCTAGATGGCAACTCACCTCCTCATAGAAGGTTAATAGATTGGTTTGGCAAGAACGATTCTTCATGAATCCATGCTGATTACTACTAACGATACTGCTCTCATTGCTAAAATCTTGTATATAGTCCCTTATCATCCTCTCCAAGAGTTTACATACTATTGATGTTAGGCTACCTGTAAGAGTGATGGAGACTACATGTAGGCCAGTGCTTGACTTATTGCCTGATATTCTCCTGAATAAGGTGAGCAGCCATTGCACTTCCTGGTGGATTTCACTTGTTGCTCTGGATTAAGCACTGGACTACATGAACAATATTTTCGCCATTTGGATTTTAAAAATATATATAGTTATTTTAGCACTGTCACTTTAGTATTTTTTTTACACCTTTTTTGCACTTGACTATTTTTTCACCACATATTTAAGGTTACTCTTGAGTAGTATTTTGTTTTTTCTGTTGTGGATTTCCCCTCACTGGATCTTCAGGTTATGTTGATTACATATAAGTGACCTATTTTCACCTGTTTAAGTGTTTTTTCATACATTTGTTGTGTGCAAGCACTTTTTATTGTGATTATTATATTGTTATGTATAAGCACTTTATTATTATGATTTCTACAGACTTAGTGCCTTTCCATGCAGTACAATCATCACTGTTAATTTTCCCATCAGCTTTGCTGATTGTTACTTTCTTATACATTATTATAGCCAGGTGTTATGACTTCATCTACATCATAGTACCTTCTCTGACATATGAATAGAGTAGAGGGCTGGAAATGTGTGAAAAGGCAGTTTCAGGTCAAGTGGAACCAGACACAAGTGTAAAAAAATGCTCTACTAGAGTACTTAAGACATGCATTAAGAGTCTCTACTAATGGAGGTTTACTGTTTCACAATATGTCTTTATTGAAGTTTCTAGAGATTTATGACCCCCAGTAATAGTCAGGATATATCAGAGTCTGTGTATTACATATAGTTACATGGTTACATAGTAGGTGAGGTTGAAAAAAGACACAAGTCCATCAAGTCCAACCTATGTGTGTGATTATGTGTCAGTATTACATTGTATATCCCTGTATGCTGCGATCGTTCAGGTGCTTATCTATTATTTTCTAGAAAATATCGATGCCCCCCACTGAGACCACCACCTGTGGAAGGGAATTCCACATCCTTGCCGCTCTTACAGTAAAGAACCCTCTACGTAGTTTAAGGTTAAACCTCTTTTCTTCTAATTTTAATGAGTGGCCACGAGTCTTGTTAAACTCCCTTCTGCAAAAAAGTTTTATCCCTATTGTGGGGTCACCAGTACAGTATTTGTATATTGAAATCATATCCCCTCTCAAGCGTCTCTTCTCCAGAGAGAATAAGTTCAGTGCTCGCAACCTTTCCTCATAACTAATATCCTCCAGACCCTTTATTAGCTTTGTTGCCCTTCTTTGTACTCGCTCCATTTCCAGTACATCCTTCCTGAGGACTGGTGCCCAGAACTGGACAGCCTACTCTTGGTGCGGCCGGACCAGAGTCTTGTAGAGCGGGAGAATTATCGTTTTATCTCTGGAGTTGATCCCCTTTTTAATGCCAATATTCTGTTTGCTTTGTTAGCAGCAGCTTGACATTGCATGCCATTGCTGAGCCTATCATCTACTAGGACCCCCTAGGTCCTTTTGCATCCTAGATTCCCCCAGAGGTTCTCCCCCCAGTGTATAGATTGCATTCATATTTTTGCCACCCAAATGCATTATTTAACATTTTTCTACATTGAACCTCATTTGCCATGTAGTTGCTCATCCCATTAATTTGTTCAGATCTTTTTGCAACGTTTCCACATCCTGCGGAGAAGTTATTGCCCTGCTTAGCTTAGTATTGTCCACAAATACAGAGATTGAACTGTTTATCCCATCCTCCAGGTTATTTATGTACAAAATAAGTAGGATTTGTCCCAGCACAGAACCCTGGGGAACCCCACTACCCACCCCTAACCATTCTGAGTACTCCCCATTTATCACCACCCTCTGAACTCGCCCTTGTAGCCAGTTTTCAATCCATGTACTCACCCTATGGTCCATACCAACAGACCTTATTTTGTACAGTAAACGTTTATGGGGAACTGTGACTGGGAACTTTTGCAATATCCAGATACACCACGTCTACGGGCCTTCCTTTATCTAGATGGCAACTCACCTCCTCATAAAAGGTTAATAGATTGGTTTGGCAAGAACGATTCTTCATGAATCCATGTTGATTACTGCTAATGATGCCGTTCTCATTACTAAAATCTTGTATATAGTTCCTTATCATACCCTCCAAGAGTTTACATACTATTGATGTTAGGCTAACTGGTCTGTAATTCCCAGGGATGTATTTTGGGCCTTTTTTAAATATTGGTGCTACATTGGCTTTTCTCCAATCAGCTGGTACCATTCCAGTCAGTAGACTGTCAGTAAAAATTAGGTTTATTATACAATGGTCTGGCAATTACTTGACTGAGTTCCCTAAGTACCCTCGGGTGCAAGCCATCTGGTCCCGGTGATTTATTAATGAGAGGTGTAATGCTCTGCTAGAAGTATTATGAGATGGAAATTTTATGACAGTGCCCAATTAGATGTTTGAAGCTTACATACCCCTAAGCACTGTTTATTCAACTTTGATCTGCTGGAGATGGCTGTTTTAGTGAGGCAATATTACATGGGACATGTCAGACCTCTGTCTGGACCTTGGATACAAGATTTGAATCTGATGGTTTGTCGCAGACTTGTGAATGTTGGAGAAATGGGGTTGACAATGAGTGCAACATGACTCCCTCCTTCTCCTTACTCAGTCTGGGATTTATCAGACTCAAAATCATAACGCAGGCACTCACAGATTCTTGGTCTCTCTCCTGTCAATCAAAAGGAAAGAGATCCCACGGTGTGGTGGTGATGATGCCCTGAGCAGTGGAGCTCTGCTTTAAAAGGGACTGCCAGCCAGGGCTACAGCTATATGTAGACAAGGAAGCATGCTATAATCATATGTTTGCTATATCTCATTAATACAGTAAAACGCTTTGCTTGAATTAAATGTCTATAAAGATAACTATTATAAAGCGCTCCGTAAACTGTTGGCACTATAAAAAGTCCTGTATAATAATAATAACAACTCTCTGATAAACCTGCAGCATTAAAGTGTATGTATTGACTTTTTTTTCATCACCAGCAACATTTCCAGGGACACATCTCTAAAGCCAGGAGGTGTTCCCGGAAATCAGAGAAGCTCTGCAGTTATGATTGTGCTCCGATAATAAACTACATTTATGATATTTCAAGTAACCACTAGTTCCAAGCATTGGCTCTACAATGAACCAATCCCACGCTCCCTCCCTGTGATGTCACCAGTTTTCTGGGTGGAGTTCTCATATCTCAGGATTTTCCTTCACATATCTTTATACAACCTCTCACTACACATAACACAGCATGGAGGGGCTCAGTCAAGGTGGCAGTGGCAGTGAAGGTGTGAAGGTGTCGGATCGGGTCACACAGATCATAAAAGGAGATCCGCCCGGCCTCATAATCCAGATATATCCTGACTCTGTTGCTGGAGAGATTGGTGGGTAAGAGGACCTCTTTATTATCATATCTCACAAAATACTGATTGCCAGACCTGATCAAACCCAAGGACTTGTTATTCCTTCCTACTCCTGCCTGTAAATCTTTTCTGTCTATACGGGCGAAACACATCCCGACTCTCCAGAAATCTGATCCCCCGACATCCACATCCCAGTAATGTCTCCCTGATGAGAAACTTTGGCTGCTTATCACCTGAGGATAATTTACAAATCTCTCTGGTGTTTCTGGTCGATGATGTGTTATATCTGACCTGGATGCAGCTTTCCTGTCATCTGATATCTGTAGATCATTACTAGCTGTGTTTACATCCAGTAATATGTCTTCAGCTCCCTGTATATAGAAGTATACATTTACCTCTGTTATAATATCAGATAAACCTGTGTGTAAGACCCCCGCCACGTCCAGACCCCCTCCATCATGGAGGAGTTCCTCATGTCTCTCTCTGTCCTCATTATCTCCATCCTCAGTATCACACAAGTCACCTGTGTCTGATTCCTGTAAGACAGTCAGTGGATCCGTCATGTTACACAGCTCCTCAATGTGACGCATCTTCCTGGACAGCTCCTCCTTCTTTATTTCCAGATCCCGGATGGAGATGGAGAACCGCTCTGCCCTCCCGGAGATCTCCCTCAGGATTCTTCTCTCCAGATCTTCCAGACGTCTCCTGAGATCTCCAAACAGGACAGTGACTCTCTCGGTGTCACCAGCTGCTTCTTCTTCTACTTTCCTCCTGTGTTCCTGCAGATTCTGGACTCTTTCCTCCGTCTCCTCTCTCTTTGTCAGCAGTTTCTGCAGAACATTCCTCAGTGACTCCTTCTTCTTCTCAGCAGCCTCATCCAGTATTTCCACCTGGTGTCCCCGATGTTCTCCAGCCAAACTGCAGGTCACACAGATACAGCTGCCATCCTTAGTGCAGTACAATTTAATAAGTTCGTTATGAGTGGGGCATTTCCTGATCTTTAGAGAAGTGGCGAGGTTAGATATGACATGATCTGGTGCCTTGTTGTGGACTCTCAGGTGTTTATCACATAAATAAGCCTCACAGTGCAGACAGGACCGAACAGCAGGTACAGGAGAGTCCACACAGTAAGTACAGATGACTCTGGACTTCTTCTGATCTGACAGAGTAGACAGGAAAGTCTCCACTATGTTACGTAGTTTCATATTCCTGTGCAGTGCAGAACGATCCTGAAACTTCTCTCTGCATTCAGGACAAGAATATCCTCCAGACCCCTCCTGTGTATCCAGCACACGATCAATACAATCCCGGCAGAAGTTGTGTCCACATTTCAGGGTTACAGGATCTGTATAAATGTTCAGACAGACAGAACATTCCAGCTCAGCTCTCAGAGCAGACGCCATCGCTGACAGCAGACGAGGGAAGTGAAAGTCTCTGATAATTCTCTGAGATTATCTCTAAGTGGTTTCATGGACCTTTTTACATTGCTGGAATTACAAAAAGATGAATTCATTGTTGGCTGTTTTTACAGGACATAAGTAACATAAACATGATGATGTTCTACTATGAACTGATCACATTTTTGTGCCCCATGTTGTACTGACTCGCTGTACTATGCAGCTAATTGATCAGTTTAAAGTGAACCTGTCCTGGGTCATTTAGGTCAAATCAACAGGTAAACCTAACTTCCACCCTCCCCAGTATCACATGTGTACCTTACCTTTTACTCCCCTATCATTCTGTATAGTTGCTGGAAACTAAGAAGGTAAACATTGTGTAAGCTTCAAATAAATCCAGTCAGAGCTTATATAGGACCAAGGGCTCTCCCCACTCCCATACGACAGCGAAAGGCCAGTCACCAAAACTGCTGTCATATGGGAGGAAGGGAAGTGAGTGACTCCCAGTTAAGTTCGCCATCAAATCAATTTATGCTTATACAGTGTATGTCCCACTCAGACCTGGACTGAGACAAAAAATAGGCCCCGGGCATTTTAGACTGAGCAGCCCATGACTTACCGGCCCCTTCCCCACTCTCCAACCTAATGAAGGTGAGGGGAGCCGGGAAAGAGCACGGGGGGGCCCAGAGAGCATGCGGGAGCCAGAGAGCAGGGGGGGCAAAGAGAATGTGGGGCCAGAGAGGGGCGGAGAACATGGGGGGTGCTGGAGAACACGGGGAGGCAGAGAGCATGGGGGGGGGAGCACAGAGGGGGCTGGAGAGCACTGGGGGGGGCTGGAGAGCACAGGGGGAACTGGAGAGAATTGGGGGGGGGGGCGGAGAGCACTAGAGGAGTCCGGAGAGCACTGGGGGGAACAACATATATACAATTGGATAATACGGTGCACTCTGGATATAACAGTATCATGAAAACAGGTATGGGTAGGAGAATAAGGGAATAAATCAGTTCTTTTTAGGAGATAAGTCCATGTAAGGATAAAAGATAAACAGGTAACTGCCCATAGAGGGCTGCCAGTTCAGAAGTTTAGAACGCAAAAAAACTCTGGCATGCAGAAAGGACAAAAGAACAGTGCCCTCTAAGTGCAGCATGCAAATATTTTGAATGAAAATAAAGGAATCTTAAAATGCACTCACAAAGGTGTAGTAGGAACAGGCATGCGATCCGACTCCCTGGTGAAGGGAAGAGTCCAAAGCTGTTGTAGACGTGTGTCCGCGATCCGGTCGTTCCTAAGGCCACACATTTGGTGCACAGTGCTTCCTGATCGCAGTCCCCACCATCCGGAAGCACTGTGCACCAACTGTGTGGCCAGAGGAACGACCGGATCACAGACACGTTTACAACAGCTTTGGACTCTTCCCTTCACCCGGGAGTCAGAGCGGATGATGCCATGTTACATGCCTGTTCCTACTAAACCTTTGTGAGTGTATTTTAAGATTCCTTTATTTTCATTAAAAATATTTGCAAGCTGCACTTAGAGGGTGCTGTTCTCTTGTCCTTAGAGCACTGGGGGGAGCCTAAGAGCACTGGGGTGGTGGTTGGAGAGCACTGGGGGTAGCCTAAGAGCAAGGGGGGGCCTGAGAGCACTGGGGGGCTGGAGACCATGGGGGGGTGTAGAGCACTGGAAGGAGCTTGAGAGCACTGGGGGGGCTGGAGAGTGCAGGGGGAAGCGGAAGCCTAGAGGGGGCCTAAGAGCACTGGGTGGCTGGAGAGCATGGGGGAGCGGAGAGCACAACGAGGGATGGAGAGTATGGGGGGCAGAGAGCACTGGAGGAAGCCTAAGAGCACTGGGAGGCTGGAGAGCACTGGAGGGAGCCTGAGAGCACTAGGAGGCTGGAGAGCTCGGGGGGGTGGAAAGCACAGCGGGGAGCTGCGAGCACTGGAGGGAGCATGAGAGAACTGGGGGGCTGGAGAGCACTGGGAAGTTGGAGAGCACTGGGAAGCTGGGGAGCACTGGGGCGCTGGAGAGCACTGGGGTGCTGGAGAGCACTGGGGCACTGGAGAGCACTGGGGGGGGGTTTAGAGCACTGGGGCGGAGAGCACTGGGGGGGCTGGTAAGCCCTGGGGGGTGCCTGAGAGCATGGGGGGACAGAGATCACTGGGGGGGCTGGAGAGCACTGGGGGGCTGGAGAGCACGGGGGACAGAGAGCACTGGGGGAGGAGCCAGAGAGCACTGGGGAGCTGGAGAGTACAGTGGGAGCTGAGAGCACTTGGGGGAGCCTGAAAGCACTGTGGGGGAGTGGAAAGCACTGTGGGGGAGCCTGAGAGCACGAGTGAGTGGAGAGCACTGGGGGGCTGAAGAGCACTGGGTGGGCCAGGAGAGAGCAGTGGGAAGCGAAGAGCACAGGGGGAGCGGAGAGCACTGGGGGAGCTCGAGAGTGTGGGGGGGGCAGAAAGCACTGGGGGGGCCCATAAAATGCAGCCACTTGTGCCCATAAAATGCTGCCACTTGTGCCCATCATATGCCGCCACTTGTGCCCATCATATGCAGCTACTGTACCCATAAAATGCAGCCGCTTGTGCCCATCATATGCAGCCACTTGTGACAATCATATGAAGCCACTTGTGCCCCATCAAATACAGCCACTTGTGCCCCATCAAATGCAGCTACTTGTGCCCATCATATTCAGCCACTTGGCCCCCATCAAATGCAGCCACTGTGACCCCCGCCCGCCCGCTGTCTGCCCAGCACTTACCCCATCTTGGTGGCGGGTCAGGCAGCGGTTATTGGCAGCGAGATGTGTGGGACAAGTAGCGGGTCCTCCATGCTGTCCTCCATGCTTCCCTGCATCTCTTCTTCCGGTCCGCTAGATGTCCAATAGGATCACCTCTGCCTTCAGTCAATCAGGTGACGGGTATTAGACCTGCACTTCCTGATTGACGGAGAGGTAGTTCAGTGTTAAAAAAGAAAATATTCAATTGCTTTCCTAACACACCTGGGTGGGCTCCGAGCACAATGCTCTGCACTCCGAGTCCACCTATTTTGAAGCATATTAGAGCCTATGCTTCAAAAAAACACCCCCTCCACTGTATATCAGGGACTCGGCATCTGAAAAGGGGCAGGACGCCTGAACAGGAGGTGGCAGCGGCGGCCATGGATGGATTCATGCTAGTCATATAGGGGGGTGGGGTGACAGAAGGGGTGATGCCCATACACCCTTAATGGATGCACAGCCACTGATTTTTACCTATAGGTAAGCTTATAGTAAGGCTTACCTATAGGTACAGTAAATATCTCCTAAACATGCACCATTTAGGAGATATTTACTTGTGAAGCTGCCTGTGATGTCACCCGCGCATGCGCTCTGAAGGAGCGGCATACCTGTGCTGTAACTTCAGAGCCCTGTGCCATGAACAGCGGCTCCTGCACACACACCCAGGAGTGATGTCACTGTGGCTCGTCCAATCAAAGGACCAGAGCCCGACAACCCGGAAGGAAGACCAGGTGAAGTTGGAAACCCTGTCAGTGGTGACAGTGCACCGCTGGAGGGATTCGTTTTAAGGTTTTACATAATGTGCTAGTATGTGATGCATACTACACATTATAACTTTGCCTTGCAAGTTTACAACCGCTTTAAGAACTCTCAAGAGCCAGAAGATTTGCCTCCCTTTCATTGCCTGGAAATATCTCAAATCACGTCTACTTCCTACTAAAGGTATTACCATTTTTTACAGCCTGGTCCAAGATAAGCTCACCTTCTCTAAAACCTCCCCTTATTTAAAATGGGAGACAGATCTTGGAAAATCCTATACAGCTGAACAATGGCAATCCACATTTAAAACAATCTATAAAGCTTGCTGTTGGAAGGCACTATGGTTAAATATCATATATTCCAGGAGTTTTACTGCAAGGTTGATACAGCCATTTGGCCTAAGTTGGGAATTGCCATCTTGGAATGCCAGTACAGGAAGTTTACCCAGCAGGGTGTTCGTAACAAGAAGTCGTAAATGGGAATTAGTTTCCTAACAGGATGTTCTCGCATAGGCCTCCTGATGTGATGTATGGGGGTAGAGGAGCGCCAGATAAGACCTCCTGGGGAGGTTACACCAATATCAAAGGCCAGCTGTTACTGAAAGATGACCCGGGTCAAAAGCAGTGATTCATGAACTAATGGTGCCCCTAGTGGAGAATACAGCATACTTTCTGAAAGACGGACAAGGAAAGAGTATACTTCCTAATCAGATGACCCGGGTCATCTTTCAGTACAAGCTGGCCTTTGAAGTTGCTGTAACCTCCCCAGGAGGTCTTATCTGGTGCTCCTCTACCCCCATACATCACATCAGGAGGCCTATGTGAGAACATCCTGTTAGGAAATGAATTCCCATTTCTGACTCACTGTCACAAACACCCTGCTGGGTAAACTTCCTGTACTGGCATTCCAAAACAGCAATTCCTTTTCATCGGGTGCCCCCCACACATTCCCCTGGGGGCACCCATGTGGGCTCACTCCCGCCCCCCGCTTCCATGTCACAGGATTTGATTGACAGCAGCCAATGGCTCCTGCTGCTATCAGTCCGTCCAATGAGGAGAGAGACAGCGGCTGGTGCACATTGGATCGGATGGGCTCAGGTAAGAAAAAGGGTGGTCTGGGTGGAGCTACAGCACAAAGCATGCATTAAGGTGAAAAAACTTACGTTTTTACAACCATTTTAAGCCTTTTTCGCTTTTCTTTTGTTTTACCTTGTACTATTTTGTACTATGTTATTCAGAAACTAATAAAAAGTAATAATCATAAAAAAAATATTCATACCAGATCCTTTGAAACCTCACGTAAAAAACAAAAACAAAAAGTGTGGTTCTCCCAAAGTCTACACCAGACCCTTTTCTGATCATGCAGCCTTTCTGACCAGGAGAGGCAGGGAACAGGGGTTCTCCTCCTGCTCCTGAACCATACAAGGCCAAATGCCCTCAACATGGGGCTAGTATGAATTTTGAGGGGACCTCATACAATTCTAAATACATCACTTATCACTGAAGATGGAGGTTCAGCCCAGCCGAACACCCAATTAGCTTGGCTGTTCACAAAACCTCTGAACAAGCAATATTCATCTGAACATGGTTTTGGAATGGACCAGAAGCTCATCTTTAATGGATATCCCTATAGAGTAGGGAATGGGCACCAGGACAAATAGAGAGAGTGAATTACAGACAGGAATAAAATCCTAATCCTACTGTACTCCATCAAAAATTAAAACGATTGATATTTACACTATTTACCAGTGGCAGCCCGTAATGCAGGGCGCACAGGCGCCGCCCCCCCCCCACTCCCCAATCCATGCATCTGGCCCCCTAATTTACATGCAGGGAGCCAGACGCATGGATTCAAATGTTTTTTTTTCTTTTTTAGAAGCACGTGATTAGAGCAAGAGATTGGATTGTTTGATTGGAACCCCTGCTTCTGAGGATCTGGCCTAGAGGCTCAAGGTACAGGGTCTGGCTGGTACTGGAAGGAGGCATCCATGTACACAGGGAAACCATGAGTGGAGGCCTGAGAGAGAGAAAGAGATCCTAGTGACTATTGCTGGCTTAAAACTGCTTCTATAATTGGAGCTCTCTGAGCTGTATGCCCATTTTACTGCTAGTCACAGGGAAGCCACCCTGAAGAATCTAGTTGTTACCATAGAGAATCCTCTCTTGCACTTTGCACTAAATTTGGACAATCCCAGGGATCACCATACACCCCAACCAAGTTCAACCAACATTGAACTTCAAAAAGACACCCACTGCCTGGTTACTGAATAGCAAGATTGTAGAATTGCTGTGTGCCTGGCTGCCATGCACCCAATAGTGAATAGAACCTGGGACAAAACTTCAAGGCCGGTCTGGGGACTGTGCTACATGTAGGGGCTCAGTCCTGGATTCCCTTTGGGTGCAGGCAGCCTTTGCTACAAGTAACTGTTTGAGAAACCGGAGTGGGTAAAGTCGCAGCCGGTGACATGTGTATGTCCATGTGGTGAGAAGGGATTGCCGGCAACTATGTTAGTACAAATTGCACCTATTACAGTAAATACTATGGCCAGTCACATAAGCATTTCTGTATGAAAAGAAAAGAGTTAGGCTCTTGCGTGGGAGAAGTGGTGACAGTGAGCCCCAGGGAGAGGGGAAGAGTTGTAGACTAGGTCCCAGAAAAGAAGTACACCCTGCACATGGTAAGGAGCACCAAGTTGGCAGGCCACATGCCATTCTTTAATCTAGGCTGGTCACTTCAAAGTACAAGTATGGCTGCGGAGGGACCGAGCCAAGTGTTGAGAAACGCAGAGTGCCTTACTGACACAGGTGTGATGCTGGTGCATGAAGGCAGCACCATTTTGGTCACCATCCAGGGGGACGAGCATCTGTGTGCTATGCGGGACATGCCGGAAGCCAGGGTTGAGAGTGTGGAGCAGATGCAAGCACTGCAAGGATCCACTGTTGGAGCTAGTGGCCAGCAGTTTGCCTCCTGTTGTTTATAACGCAGAGTGATATACAGGCTTTTGCATGGAGGCCGCTGGACCAGAGTGGCCAGAGGAACATCCGAGTGCGGTTGCAGGCTCACTTTCTACAGTTGAGCAAAGCAGAGGAAAGTTACTATCCAGGCTGGGGAGGAGGACCAGGAGATATGTGTACAGCTGCTGGTGGCATCCTTTTCTAGTGAGTGCAGGAGAGACATCCTCAGTGGTAGGGAGTATGGCCACTGGAGAGGAAACTATAGAGCATTAGTGGTGGTTAGTGTCCAGCACCATGGAAGAGCCTCTGAGGCTGACTGGGTCAGAGGAGTCAAGAGATCAAGGAAGTGATCCAGAGACTGACCTGGGATCCCCCAAGTTTCTTCATTTGACTTGTATTTGCATGAATACCTTAATAAAGCTTTGTGAAAAAAAAAAAAAGAAATAATCACCCTCTTAAAGATAGATAAAGATTGGGTACACAGTATATTATCATCCTTCATACCTGATGCTGCGATCTCTGTGCTCGGTGATATATCGCTGTTTGATACGGAAGTTGTCTATAAAATGTCTTCATTTGTTTTCGTTTTATTTCCCATCTCTGCCCTGATTTCCCCTCCCCTTCTGTTTCCTCCATTGTGTACTTTGCTCTGACTTGGCTCTGTGTTCTGTGACGCTGGTCAGTGATTCTTCATAACGTCTCCACAATAATCACACAGACACACCGACACCCACACACCATTCACTAAAGCAGGAGAGACTCTATAATGCTAGTAAATAAGGTGAAGATGTATTCAGTTTGAATATCCAATCATGTGCTAGGAAATTACACCAACGGGACACACAATGTGAAATGATCTGTCACTTCTCTAACTCTAATTTTCCAAACATCTTATTTACTGGGCAATTTCCCACATCCCTCTACGCCCCCTCCACCCAGATCCCTCTCTACCTCATCACCACCCAGATACCCCATCTACCCCCTCCACCTATATCCACCTCCACCTCGTCTTCAGCTAAATCCCCCTCTACCCCCTCAACTCAGATCCCCCTCCACCTCGCCTTCACCCACATCCCTCTCCACCCCCTCCACCCAGATCCTCCTCCATCCATATCCCCGTCCTCCCCATCATCACTCAGACCCCCCTCCACCCCCTCAACCCAGATCCCCCTCCATCCATATCCCCGTCCTCCTCATCATCACTCAGACCCCTCTCCACCCCCTCCATCCAGATCCCCGTCCTCCCCATCATCACTCAGACCCCCCTCTACCCCCTCCACTCAGATCCCTCTCCACCCCGCCTTCAACCACATCCCTCTCCACCCCCTCCACCCAGATCCCCCTCCATCCATATCCCTAACCTCCTCATCATCACTCAGACCCCCCCTCTACCCCCTCCACTCAGATCCCTCTCTACCTCATTATCACCCAGATCCCCCATCTACCCCCTCCACCCATATCCACCTCCACCCTGTCTTCGCCCAGATCCCCCTTTGCCCTCTCCACTCAGATCCCCCTCCACCCCACCTTCACTCAGATCCCTCTCTACCCCCTCCACCCAGATCCCCCTCCATCCAGATCCCGGTCCTCCCCATCATCATTCAGACCCCTCTCTACCCCCTCCACTCAGATCCCCCTCCACCTTCACTTCATCCACATCCCTCTCTACCCCCTCCACCCAGATCCTCCTCCACCCAGATCCCTCTCTATCTCATTATCACCCAGATCCCCCATCTACCCCCTTCACCTATATCCACCTCTACTCTGTCTTCACCCAGATCCCCCTTTGCTCTTTCCAGTCAGACCCCCTCCACCCCGCCTTCACCCAGATCCCTCTTCAGCCCCTCTACCTAGATCCCCCTCCATCCATATCCCCATCCTACCCATCATCACCCAGATCCCCCTCTAGCCTCTCAACCCAGATCCCCATCCACGCTGCCTTCACCCACATTCCTCTCCACCCCCCTTCGACCAGATCCCCCTCCATCTAGATCCCCGTTCTCCCCATCATCACTCAGACCCCCCCTCTACTTCCTCCACTCAGATCCCCTCCACCCCGCCTTCACCCAGATCCCTCATCAGCCCCTCTACCCAGATCCCCCTCCATCCATATCCCCGTCCTCCCCATCATCACTCAGACACCCCCTCCACTCAGATCCCCCTCCACCTTGACTTCACCCACATCCCTCTCCACCCTCTCCACCCAGATCCTCCTCCACCCAGATCCCTCTCTACCTCATTATCACCCAGATCCCCCATCTACCCCCTCCACCCATATTCACCTCCACCCTGTCTTCACCCAGATCCACCTCTAGCCCCTCAACCCAGATCCCCTCCACCCCACCTTCACCCACATCCCTCTCCACCCCCTCCAACCAGATCCCCCTCCATCCAGATCCCCGTTCTCCCCATCATCACTCAGACCCCCCCTTCTACCCCCTACACTCAGATCCCCCTCCACCTCGCCTTCACCCACAACCCTCTCCACCCTCTCCACCCAGCTCCTCCTCCACCCAGATCCCCGTCCTCCCCATCATCACGCAGATCCCCCTCTAGCCCCTCAACCCAGATCCCCATCCACCCTGTTTTCACCCAGATCCCCCCTCCACCCAGATCCCTCTCCACCCCATCATCACCCAGATCCCATGCCTGGGGGGTGTCCTAATCCTTCATGTGAAGGGACATCTCTGTGAAAGTGCTGCAGCAGCGCTGATATTTACAAAGGAAAAATGTTTTAAAATTGGCAGCAAATGACATTCCATTGCTGACTTCTTTGCGACTCCTTTGAAAGGGTCTGCGTGCTGTTTTTTTTTTTTTTTTTTAAGAAGCCAGCAATGAATGTTATTTCCTGGCAATTTAAATTGTATATTTTTGTATTTATCAGAAGGAAGGCATGTAACGAGAATGCTTTGACAAAACCTTGTACCTTCCACATACATTTACAGATTTATATTTACCTCTGTTTTGGATTTAGAAGTAGATTAGTCTTGCCTTCTTTGCTGAGTTATAAGGTGCATGCTAGGAATGTTTTTGATTGTTTTTTGTTCTGTGCTCCCCTCCCCCAGTCTCTTTGGTCGGTCATCTGGTGATCCTGGAACACGCCTGCTTGTGATGTGGGATAACCTTTGCTGGTTTCTTGCTGACTCCCCAATACAGAAAGCGTGATGTCAGTAATAGGAGGTTTCTCCCAGCCACCAATCAGATTCACACATGTCTTGGGAGTTTTAGTCTGATTGGTGAAGGAGGAAGCAGAGAGAGGAAATTACACAGCACTGACCCCAGGAACTACAATCCTACTGCCCTCCAACTGGGGTCTACTAGACTGCTTTCACAATGGTAATGGCTTGTAAATAAGGATGAGCCGAACAACCTCCGGCTCGGTTTGCAGCAGAACATGCGATCAGGCAAAAAATTTGTCAGAACACACGAACACCATTAAAGTCTATTTGACACGAACCTGAAAATATCAAGTGCTACTTTTAAAGGCTTATATGCAAGTTATTGCCATAAAAAGTGTTTGGGGACCTGGGTCCTGCCCCAGGGGACATGTATCAATGCATTTTTTTTTTAACAACGGTCGTTTTTTCGGGAGCAATGATTTTAATAATGCCTAAAGTGAAACAATAAAAATGAAATATTCCTTTAAATATCGTACCTGGGGGTGTCTATAGTATGCCTGTAAAGTGGCGCATTTTTCCCGTGTTTAGAACAATACCACAGCAAAATGACAATTCTAAAGGAAAAAAAGTCAGCCGCGATCAGTTTTAAATGACTTTTTTTCCTTTAGAAATGTCATTTTGCTGTGGTATTGTTCTAAACACAGGAAACATGCGTCACTTTACAGGCATACTATAGACACCCCCCCCAGGCATGATATTTAAAGGAATATTTCATTTTTATTGTTTCACTTTAAGCATTAAAAAAATCACTGCTCCCGAAAAAACAGACATTTAAAAAAAAAAAAATTTGCATTGATCCATGTCCCCTGGGGCAGGACCCAGGTCCCCAAACACTTTTTATGACAATAACCTGCATATAAGCCTTTAAAATGAGCACTTTTTCATGTTGGTGTCCCATAGACTTAAGCGGTGTTATGGCAGCTTTCAAATTTGCCCCGAACATTGCATATTGTTCTGTGTTCGCCGAACATCCGAACAACCAACGTTTGACCCAAACTTATGCTCGGACCGAACCGTTCGCCCATCCCTACTTGTAAACAACAAACTGAAACCGTAAGTGACAAAATGCTTGCCATTTCTGGTTTCATAGTACCAGTAGGCTCGCTTGCCTTATAGGGACTGGGACTGTTAAAGGTGATGCTACACTAAGCTACAGTATCTCACAAAAGTGAGTACACCCCTCACGTTTTTGCAAATATTTTTTATATCTTTTTATGTGACAACACTGAAGAAATGACACTTGTCTACAATGTAAAGTAGTGAGTGTACAGCTTGTATAACAGTGTAAATTTGCTGTCCCCTCAAAATAACTCAACACACAGCCATTAATGTCTAAACCACCGGCAACACAAGTGAGTACACCCCTAAGTGAAAATGTCCAAATTGGGCCCAAAGTGTCAATATTTTGTGTGGCCACCATTATTTTCCAGCACTGCCTTAACCCTCTTGGATATGGAGTTCACCAGAGATTCACAAGTTGCCACTGGAGTCCTCTTCCACTCCTCCATGATGACATCACAGAGCTAGTGAATGTTAGAGACCTTGTGCTCCTCCACCTTTGGGGTGGTTTGGGAGCGGTGTATACAGCACTCCTAAACTGCCCCTGTCCAATGGAATGCATGGGCAGCGCTTCAGAAGCACATGAAAAGCACTTTGGAGGCGCCGCAACACAGGCAGTTTTAACCTTTTCTTCGGCCGCTAGCGGGGGGTAGTGGCCGAAAAGTGCCGCTAAAACGACAGTAAAGTGCCACTAAAACTAGCAGCAGTTTACCGCTAACTTTACCGCTAACGCGGCGAGGCCCCAGTGTGAAAGTACCCTAAGTATTTCCATGCTGTGTGCTGCAAATATATTATTAAATTGCCAACTTTATGTAAAGAATTAAAAATACCAGAGCCTCCGAAAATGCAATAGGTAGTCAAGAAATTTGATGTGTAATGTATGTCCCTTGAAATCCTGAAATGCTCCTTAGATTTTGGGCCCCTTTGTGTGCATAGGATGTTAAAAAGTCTCATGCATGTGGTATTGCCATATTCGGGAGAAGTAGTAGAATGGGTTTTGGGGTATATTTCTAAGTATGCCTATGCTGTGTGTTAGAAATATTTTATTATTTGAGAATGTTGTGTAAAAAAATAATTTTCATTTTCTTTCCTGTATTTTCCAAAAGCTTGTGGCAAAAAATTACATTTTCGAAAGACTCACTATGCCTTTCAGAATATACCTTGGAGTGTTTGCTTTCCAAAACGAGGTCATTTTGTGGGTTTTTCCACCGTCCCTGTGCTCCATTGCCTCTAAAACCGTGATAGTCAGTGGTAGTCAGGAAATTGGATGTGTAATTTATGCCCCTGGAACACCTGAAGGTGCTCCTTGGATTGTGAGCCCCTCTATGCATACAGGTTGTGAAAAACTCTCACATATGTGGTATCATCATACTCAGAAGGCAAAGCAGAATGTGTTTTGGGGTATAAATGTAAGTATGCCTACGCTGTGTGTGAGAAATAACTTGTTAAAATTACAACTTTGAGAAAAATAAAAAAGCATTTTATTTAATTTCATAATTTTCCAAACAATTGTGAAAAAAAACTCACAATGCCTTTTAATAAATACCTTGGACTGTCTACTTTCCACAAATGGGTCATTTTGGGGGGTATTTGTACTGTCCTGGAACTTTAAGGTCTCAGGAAATTATTTAGGTCACCAGTACATCAGGATTGATACATTTTCAAATATACAGCATGGTTTGTAGACTCCACAATAAACCAATCCCATTTCTCCTCCCTTTGACATCATGGCTCCACAATAAACCAATCCCATTTCTCCTGCCTTTAACATCAGTCGTTTCTGGGTGGAGTTCTAAAATTTCATAATTCCCCCCCATATATCTTTATAAAACCTTTCACTATCCATAGCAAAGCATGGAGGGGCTCAGTGAAGGTGGTGGTGAAGGTGTGGAGATGTCGGATCGGGTCACACAGATCGTAAAAGGAGATCCGCCTGACCTCATAATCCAGAAATATCCTGATTCTGTTACTGGAGTTATTTGTAGATAAGAGGGTCTCTATACTGTCATGCATTACTGAATACTGATTACCAGACCTGAGCCAACCCCAGGACTTGTTATTCTTTCCTATTCATGCCTATTCCTGCCTGAAAGACTTTCCTGTCCATACTGGCATAAAATATCCCAACTCTCAAGCTATCCCCCAATATCGACTTTCCAGTAATATCTCCCTGAGGAGAAACGTTGGCTGCTCAACACCTGAGGACAATCTGTAAATCTCTCTGGTATTTCTGGCCAATTCTGGTCTATATATGACCTGGATACAGTTCTCCAGTCATTTGATATATGTAGCATATTACTAGCAGTGTTCACATCCAGTAATATGTCTGCAGCTTCCTCCACATAGAATTATTTATGTACCTCTGTTAATATATCAGTCAAACATGTATGTAAGACCCCCGCAACATCCAGACACCCTCCTTCATGGAGGAGTTCCTCATGTCTCTCTCTGTCCTCATTATCTCCATCCTCAGTATCACACAAGTCACCTGTGTCTGATTCCTGTAAGACAGTCAGTTGATCCATCATGTTACACAGCTCCTCAATGTGACACATCTTCCTGGACAGCTCCTCCTTCTTTATTTCCAGATCCCGGATGGAGATGGAGATCCGCTCTGCCTGTCTGGATATTTCCCTCAGGACTCTCTTCTCCAGGTCTTCCAGACGTCTCCTGAGATCTCTAAACAGGGCAGTGACTCTCTCGGTGTCACCAGCTGCTTCTTCTTCTACTTTCCTCCTGTGTTCCTGCAGTCTCTGGAGTCTTCCATCTGTCTTTTCAACATTTTTCACTAATTTCTGTTTAAGATTTCTCAAATTTCTTCTTCTTGGAAGCCTCATTCAGTATTTCCACCTGGTGTCTTTGATGTTCTCCAGCCAAACTGAAGGTCACACAGATACAGCTGCAATCATTAATGCAATAATATTTTAATAATTCGCTGTGAATGGAGCATTTCTGGAACTGTAGAGAAGTGGTGAGGTCAGATATGAGATGTTCTGGTGCCTTGTTGTGGGCTCTCAGATGTTTATCACAAAGATAAGCCTCACAATGTAGACAGGATCTAACAGCAGGTACAGGAGAGTCCACACAGCAGGTGCAGAAGATCTCAGACATCTTCTGATCTGGCTGTGCTCTGTAAATCATTGATGTGTTTCTCTGCAGTGCAGGACGACTCCGGAACCTTTTTTTGCATACAGGACAGAAGTAATCTCCAGACCCCTCCTGTGTATCCAGCACATGATTATTACAGACCCGGCAAAATTTGTGTCCACATTGAAGCATTACAGGCAGGGCTTTTTTTCTCAGAGAATAGGTGCAGGAACTCAACCATGCCCGCCACACACACATACCTGCCAAATGGCATCAAATAGTAGCTCTTCCCTCTGCATACAACCCCTCCCTTCACTGCACTCATCTTCTCCCCCCTCCTTAAAAGCTTCACTATCTGTCATATGTCTTACCTTTGTTGCAATATTAAGCTGAAGCATCTATCCGGCTGTAGTACCTCCCAGCATACTGTACTATACTACATTCACTTGCAAGGGATATCATGCAGTAGGAGCATCAACAACTGGTCACCAGGGAAAAAATGGAGACCACAGAGGGTGCAGTCTACCACGCACCCTCTCCTGCCCAGGACTGCACTGAACCCTGGGCACCTGTTCTGTATTTCCCTTGTCCCTGTGTGGCACTCAGTGGGATCTACGCAGGAGATCTGACCTTACATAGTTACATAGTAGGTGAGGTTGAAAAAAGACACATGTCCATCAAGTCCAACCTATGTGTGTGATTATGTGTCAGTATTACCTTACATATCCCTGTATGTTGCGGTCATTCAGGTGATTATCTAATAGTTTCTAGGCATGTGCATTTCGTTTCGTTCCGAATCGAAATTCGGACTAATTTTTCATTATTCGGAAATTCGGATGCATCCGAATTTCCGAATGACAAAAGTAAAGAATTTAAACGAATCCGAAAAAAAACGAACGAATTCGAATCGAATTCGAAAACATATTCGAAAACATATTCGAATTGAATTCGAAAACATAATCAAATTAAAAAAAAATAGAAAACGTTTTTCTAAAAAAAACAATAAGGTAGAATATAAAATAATAAAGCAATAGAATATGTATATATATATATATATATATATATATATATATATATATATAAAATGTTTTTTTATGCTTTTCTTTTCTATTATTTTATATTCTATAATAGTATTTTCAATTCAAAATCAAATTCATTCTATACGAAATTCGAATTTCGGAACATGGCTTCTGAAGTTTGAATTTCGTATAGAATGAATTCGAATTTGAATAGAAAAGATTAGAACAGAAAATAATAGAAAAGTATAGACTAGAAAAACAATAGAACAGAATAGAAGAAAATATAATATATATCTTATATTTTCTTCTATTCTGTTCTATTGTTTTTCTAGTCTATTCTTTTCTATTATTTTCTATTCTATTCTAATCTTTTACATTCAAATTTGATTTCAGTCTATATGAAATTCGAATTTTGGAAGATGTTATATATATATATATATATATATATATATATATATATATATATATATATAATTTTCTATTCTGTTTCATTGTTTTTCTATGCTATTCTTTTCTATTCTATTCTAATTCGAATTCATATTATAAGAAATTCAAATTTCGGAAGATGGTTATATATATATATATATATATATATATATATATATATATATATATATATATATATATATATGTGTGTGTATATATAATATGTGTATATGTATATGTATTTTATATATATATATATATATATATATATATATATATATAAAACCATCTTCCAAAATTTGAATTTCTTATAAAATGAATTCGAATTTGAATAGAAAAGATTAGAACAGAGTAGAAGAGAAAAGACTAGAAAAACAATAGAACAGAATACACAAAATTATATATATTATATTTTATTCTGTTCTATTGTTTGTCTAGTCTATTATTTTCTATTCTAATCTTTTCTATTCAAATTCGAATTCATTCTATACGAAATTCCACTTTCAGAAGCCATCTTCCGAAATTCGAATTTCGTATAGAATGAATTCAAATTCGAATAGAAAAGTTTAGAATAGAATAGAAAAGAATAGCATAGAAAAACAATGAAACAGAATATAAAATTTTATATATATATATATATATATATATATATATATATATATATATATATATATAAAACATCTTCCAAAATTCGAATTTCATATAGACCGAAATCAAATTTGAATATAAAAGATTAGAACAGAATAGAAAATAATAGAAAAGAATAGACTAGAAAAACAATAGAACAGAATAGAAGAAAATATAATATATAATATATATATATATATATATATATATATATATATATATTATATTTTCTTCTATTCTGTTCTATTGTTTTTCTAGTCTATTCTTTTCTATTATTTTCTGTTCTAATTCGAATTCATTCTATAAGAAATTCAAACTTCAGAAGCCATGTTCCGAAATTCGAATTTCGTATAGAATGAATTTGAATTGAAAAGACTATTATAGAATATAAAATAATAGAAAAGAAAAGCATAAAAAAACAATAGAAGAGAATAATACAAAAAAATTACCGTATTTATCGGCGTATAACACGCACTGGTGTATAACACGCACCCCAAGTTTAGGAGGGAATTTTAAGGAAAAAAAAACTTTTAGGAGGGAAGTTTAACGGAAAAAAACTTACATTTAAATGCCCATCATTGCAGCCTTCTCAGTGCAGCCTTGCCCCAGTGCAGCCATGTCAGTGCAGCCTTGTCAGTGCAGCCTTGTCAGTGCAGCCTTGTCAGTGCAGCCTTCCCAGTGTCCATTGCAGCCTTATCCCAGTGCAGTCTTGCCCCAGTGCAGCCTTGCCCCAGTGCAGCCTTGCAGCTCGCAGTTTGAAAATCCTGTGATCCCCTGCGATCCTGAGCTTCAAAATCGCCGACCGCGATTTGAAAATGGTGCCGCCGGCGCCAAAATACACAGAGCCGGTCCTCGGCTCTTCTCGGCGGCTCTCGTTCACTTTCGGCTCCACTCGTAGTCCCGCCCGAGATGGGCGTGACTGTGAGCGGAGCTATCCGAACCTAGCCGAGTACACTCGGCTAGGTTCGGGCGGCACTCGAGTGAAGCCGAAAGTGGCCGAGAAGAGCCGAGGACCGGCTCTGTGTATTTCGGCACCATTTTCAAATCGCGGTCGGCGATTTTGAAGATCTGTCAGCTCAGGATCGCAAGGGATCGGCGTATAACACGCACCCATGATTTTCCCCTGATTTTAAGGGGAAAAAAGTGCGTGTTATATGCCGATAAATACGGTATATATATTTATATATATATTTTTTATTTTTTTTCTATGCTGGTCTATTGTTTTTCTATTCTTTTCTATTCTTTTCTATTTTATTCTAATCTTTTCTATTTGAATGCAAAATCATTCTATATGAAATTTGAATTTCCGAAAATGGTTATACAGAAACAGAATGAAATAGAATGAAATCGAATTCTAATAGAAAAGACTAGAACAGAAAAACAATAGAACAGAATAGAAAAAAAAAAAAAATAAATATATATATATATATATATATATATATATATATATATATATACACACACATCTTCTGAAATTGGAATTTGGTACAGAATGAATTCAAATAGAAAAGATTAGAATAGAACAGAAAATAATATAAAAGAATAGCATAGAAAAACAATAGAACAGAATAGAAAAAAATATAAAATATTCTATTCTAATCTTTTCAATTCTAATTCATTCTGTACCAAATTCCAATTTCGGAAGATGGTTCTATTTATTTTTATATATATATAAAATATTTCTTTCTATTCTGTTCTATTGTTTTTCTATTCTATTCTTTTCTATTAGAATTTGATTTCATTCTATTTCTATATAACTATTTTCTGAAATTCGAATTTTGTATAGAATGAATTTTAATTCAAATAGAAAAGATCAGAATATAATAGAAAATAATAGAAAAACAATAGAACAGAATAGAAAAAAAAAAAAAAATATATATATATATATATATATATATATATATATATATATATATATATATATATATAAAACCATCTTCCAAAATTCGAATTTCGTATAAAATTAATTTGAATATAAAAGATTAAAATAGAGTAGAAAGATTAGACTAGAAAAACAATAGAACAGAATAGAATAAGATATAATATATATATTATATTTTATTCTGTTCTGTTCTATTGTTTTTCTAGTCTATTCTTTTCTATTCAAATTCAAATTCATTCTATACGAAATTCGAATTTCAGAAGCCATCTTCCGAAATTCGAATTTCGTATAGAATGAATTCAAATTCGAATAGAAATGTTTAGAATAGAATAAAAAAGAATAGCATAGAAAAACAATGAAACAGAATAGAAAAAAATATATATATTATATTTTATTCTCTTCTGTTCTGTTGTTTTTCTAGTCTATTCTATTTCTATTCTAATCTTTTCTATTCAAATTCGAATTCATTCTATACGAAATTCTAATTTTAGAAGCCATCTTCCGAAATTCGAATTTCGCATAGAATTAATTCAAATTCGAATAGAAAAGTTTAGAATAGAATAGAAAAGAATAGCATAGAAAAACAATGGAACAGAATAGAAAAAAAATATAATATATATATTTAACCATCTTCCAAAATTGGAATTTGGTACAGAATGAATTCGAATTCAAATAGAAAAGCTTAGAATACAATATATTATATTTTTTTCTATTCTGATCTATTGTTTTTCTATGCTATTCTTTTATACTTTCTATTCTATCCTAATCTTTTCTATTGGAATTCGATTTCATTCTATACGAATTTCAAATTTCGCAAAATGGTTATATATAGTTTACTTTTTCAAATTCAGTTATTGTTTTTTTCGAATTTTATAGTTTTTTTCGAATGTGGTAGAAATTTTTCGAATTTGACAGTTTTTTTCGAATGTGGTAGAATTTTTTCGAATTTGATAGTTTTTTTCGAATACGGTTGAATTTTTTCGAATTTAATATTTTTTTCAAATGTAGTAACATTTTTTTTGAATTTGATAGTTTTTTTCGAATACGGTCGAATTTTTTCGAATTTAATATTTTTTTCAAATGTAGTAACATTTTTTTTGAATTTGACAGTTTTTTCGAATGTGGTAGAATTTTTTCGAATTTGATAGTTTTTTTTCGAATACGGTCGAATTTTTTCGAATTTAATATTTTTTTCAAATGTAGTAACATTTTTTTCGAATTTGACAGTTTTTTTCGAATGTGGTAGAATTTTTTCGAATTTGATAGTTTTTTCGAATACGGTCGAATTTTTTCGAATTTAATATTTTTTTCAAATGTAGTAACATTTTTTTTTAATTTGATAGTTTTTTTCGAATGTGGTAGAATTTTTTCGAATTTGATAGTTTTTTTCGAATACGGTCGAATTTTTTCGAATTTAATATTTTTTTCAAATGTAGTAACATTTTTTTCGAATTTGACAGTTTTTTTTCGAATGTGGTAGAATTTTTTCGAATTTGATAGTTTTTTTCGAATGTGGTAGAATTTTTTCGAATTTGATAGTTTTTTTCGAATGTGGTAGAATTTTTTCGAATTTGACAGTTTTTTTCGAATGTGTTAGAATTTTTTCGAATTTGATAGTTTTTTTCGAATACGGTCGAATTTTTTCGAATGCGGTCGAATTTTTTTGAATGCGGTCGAATTTTTTCGAATTCGAATACGAAACGAAACGAATTCCGAAAACGAATGTAATAAATGCAACGAATTTAACTAAACGAATTAAGTTAAATAACGAATCGAAACTAAACTAAACTAAACAAATTTTTTCATCCTGCACATGTCTGTTTCTTGAAGCTATCAATGCTCCCCGCTGAGACCACCGCCTGTGGAAGGGAATTCCACATCCTTACCGCTCTTACAGTAAAGAACCCTCTACGTAGTTTAAGGTTAAACCTCTTTTCTTCTAATTGTAATGAGTGGCCCTGAGTCTTATTAAACTCTCTTCTGCGAAAAAGTTTTATCCCTATTGTGGGGTCACCAGTACAGTATTTGTAAATTGAAATCATATCCCCTCTCAAGCGTCTCTTCTCCAGAGAGAATAAGTTCAGTGCTCGCAACCTTTCCTCATAACTAAGATCCTCCAGACCCTTTATTAGCTTTGTTGCCCTTCTTTGTACTCGCTCCATTTCCAGTACATCCTTCCTGAGGACTGGTGCCCAGAACTGGACAGCATACTCCAGGTGCGGCCGGACCAGAGTCTTGTAGAGCGGGAGAATTATCGTTTTATCTCTGGAGTTGATCCCCCTTTTAATACATGCCAATATTCTGTTTGCCTTATTAGCAGCAGCTTGGCATTGCATGCCATTGCTGAGCCTATCATCTACTAGGACCCCCAGGTCCTTTTCCATCCTAGATTCCCCCAGAAGTTCTCCCCCCAGTGTATAGATTGCATTCATATTTTTGCCACCCAAATGCATTATTTTACATTTTTCTACATTGAACCTCATTTGCCATGTAGTCGCCCACCCCATTAATTTGTTCAGGTCTTTTTGCAAGGTTTCCACATCCTGCGGGGAAGTTATTGCCCTGCTTAGCTTAGTATCGTCTGCAAATACAGAGATTGAACTGTTTATCCCATCCTCCAGATTGTTTATAAACAAATTAAATAGGATTGGTCCCAGCACAGAACCCTGGGGAACCCCACTACCCACCCCTGACCATTCTGAGTACTCCCCATTTATCACCACCCTCTGAACACGCACTTGTAGCCAGTTTTCAATCCAGGTACTCACCCTATGGTCCATGCCAACGGACCTTATTTTGTACAGTAAACGTTTATGGGGAACTGTGTCAAATGCTTTTGCAAAATCCAGATACACCACGTCTACGGGCCTTCCTTTATCTAGATGGCAACTCACCTCCACATAGAAGGTTAATAGATTGGTTTGGCAAGAACGATTCTTCATGAATCCATGCTGATTACTGCTAATGATATCGTTCTTATTACTAAAATCTTGTATATAGTCCCTTATCATCCCCTCCAAGATTTTACATACTATTGATGTTAGGCTAGCTGGTCTGTAATTCCCAGGGATGTTTTTTGGGCCCTTTTTAAATATTGGTGCTACATTGGCTTTTCTCCAATCAGCTGGTACCATTCCAGTCAATAGACTGCCTGTAAAAATTAGGAACAACGGTCTGGCAATCACCTGACTGAGTTCCCTAAGTACCCTCGGATGCAAGCCATCTGGTCCCTGTGATTTATTAATGTTAAGTTTCTCAAGTCTAATTTTAATTCCGTCCTCTGTTAACCATGGAGGTGCTTCCTGTGTTGTGTCATGAGGATAAACACTGCAGTTTTTGGTTACTGAAGCCCCCCGTTTCACTCGTGAAGACTGAGGAGAAGAATAAATTCAATACCTTTGCCATCTCCCCATCCTTTGTAACCAGATGTCCTTCCTCATTCTTTATGGGGCCAATATGGTCTGTCCTCCCTTTTTTACTGTTTACATACTTAAAGAATTTCTTGGGATTTTTTTTTGCTCTCCTCCGCTATGTGTCTTTCATGTTCTATCTTAGCCGTCCTAATTGCACCCTTACATTTCTTATTGCATTCTTTATAAAGTCTGAATGCTGAGGATGATCCCTCAACCTTGTATTTTTTGAAGGCCTTCTCCTTTGCTTTTATATGCATTTTTACATTGGAGTTAAGCCATCCAGGATTTTTGTTCACTCTTTTAAATTTATTACCCAATGGGATACATTGGCTAATGCCCTTATTTAATATGCTCTTAAAGCAAACCCATCTCTCCTCCGTATTCTTTGTTCCTAATATTTTATCCCAATTTATGCCTTTTAGCAAGGTTTGTAGTTTAGGGAAGTTGGCTCTTTTGAAATTCAGTGTCTTTGTATTCCCTTTATGTTTCCTATTTGTGTGATTTATACTGAAACTAATTGACCTGTGATCGCTGTTACCTAAATTTCCCCTTATTTCCACATCTGTGATCAGGTCTGTATTGTTGGTAATCAGTAGATCCAGTAATGTTTTATTTCTAGTTGGTGCGTCTACCATCTGACCCATAAAATTGTCCTGCAAGACATTAAGGAACTGGCGAGCCTTAAATGAATGCGCGGTTCCCTCCGCCCAGTCTATGTCTGGATAATTAAAATCCCCCATTATGATAACACTTCCCATCCTTGCTGCTAATCCAATTTGTGATAGGAGATCCGTCTCCACTTCCTCCTTCAGGTTAGGGGGCCTACAGCATACTCCCAGTATTATTTTCCCCTTAGCTTCATCCCTTTGGAGCTCTACCCATAAGGATTCCACCTCCTCTCTAGCTCCCTCAGTGATGTCATCTCTCACATTCGCTTGTACATTATTCTTGATATATAGGCATACCCCTCCCCCTTTTTTACCCTCTCTATCCTTGCGGTATAGGGTATACCCTTGAATGTTTGCCAGCCAATCATGAGAGCTGTTGAACCAGGTCTCTGAAATTCCCACAAAATCCAAATCCTCCTTGTACAACAGTATCTCTAGTTCACCCATCTTGTCCGCCATGCTCCTGGCATTGGTGAACATGCCACATAGTTTAGACCGGTCGCATATTGTCCTCGTATTGGGCGTTTCAAAATTGCAACTAGGACTTGCTACTATACTCACCTTGTGTTTTTGTGCTTTGGTTAACCTACCACTAATGCCCCCAACACTACCCTCTGGAATATCATCCGCGCTGGCTATCACTGTCTCTGGACCCTCCCCCCATCGCCTAGTTTAAAAACCCCTCTAACTTTTTGGCCATCTTCATTCCCAGCAGATCTGCACCCTCCTCATTTAGGTGCAGTCCGTCCCTTCTATAGTACCGGTTACCGACTGAGAAGTCGGCCCAGTCCTCCAGGAACCCAAACCCCTCCTTACTACACCAGCTCTTCAGCCACTTGTTTACTTCCCTAATCTCCCTCTGCCTTTCTGGTGTGGCTCGATGTACTGGTAGTATTCCTGAGAATACTACCTTGGAGGTCCTTTTCCTCAATTTAGCACCTAAGTCCCTAAAATCGTTCTTTAGGACACTCCATCTGCCTCTGACTTTGTCATTGGTGCCAACGTGCACCATGACAGCCGGGTCTTCCCCAGCCCCTCCCAGTAATCTGTCCACAAGATCCGTGATGTGCCGAACCCGAGCGCCCGGTAGACAACATACTGTTCGGCGCTTCAGGTCTTGGTTACAGATTGCCCTCTCTGTCCTTCTAAGAATTGAGTCCCCTACCACCAGAATCTGTCTTTCCTTTCCCTTTGCTGCCCCCCCACTCTCACTGGAGGAGTTCTTCCCCTGGCAGCTAGGAGAGTCCCTCATCTCCACCAGTGCTGGTCCCTGACTGGTTTCACCAATGACACTCAATGGAGCGTACTTATTGGGATGCTCCAGTCCTGGATCAGCCTCCCTGGCACTTCCCCCTCTACCCCTCCTGACTGTCACCCATCTACTCTTTGCTAGTGCCTGCGCCTCTTTGTCTCCACCCGCCTCTGTGCTGGCCCCTGCCGACACCTGCCGTGTACATTCCTGGCTCACCTTTAGTATGGAGGGACTTCTCAGTGCTGACAGTTGCTTCCCTAGATTCAGAACCTGGGCTTCCAGGGAAACAATGTGCTTACATTTTGCACAGCAGTATTCACCCTCGATCGGATGACCTGTGGGAGCTACTGGGAGATGAGCTATCACTTGTAAATGCAGAAGCTGGACTTCAGTGTTACCAAGTGATATTGGTGAGTAGGGAGCAGAAGACCTGAGCCAGAGGTGGTGGAACTGAGTTCCCCCTAGTTCCTGCTGAAAAAAAGCCCTGATTACAGGATCTGCATAAATGTTCAGACAGACGGAACATTCCAGCTCATTTCTCAGATCACCAGACGCCATCGCTGACAATAGAAGAGTGGAGTTGGAGTCTCTGATATTCTCTGAGCATCTCTTGACTTGTTTCATGATCCTTTGGATATTACTGTAAATTAAAAAAGTATAATTCATGGTTGGCTGTTCGTACAGTACAAATATAACACAAACATGACATTCTTTTATAGTAAGGTGATGGTTGATATGTTATACTGAATCAGTCAGTCAATGCTGTACTATGCAGCTGCGTGATCAATTTAGCTACACAATTTCATAGTTGCCTAGTTTACAAGTTGGCAAGGTTGAATAAAGACACCAGTCTATCCAGTTCAACCTGTGCGGGTGTGTGTGTGTTTATGTCAATACCATTTCCCATATTCTTGTATATTGCATATGCTGAGATGTCCATCTTAAAGCTTTTTTAAATTATTGACACCCCTGCTGACATCACCAACTGTGTAAGGCACAACCTTACCACTCTGAGAGTAAAGAACCCCTTACACAGTCTAAGGTTAAACAGCTTCTCCTCCAACTTCAATGAGATGCCACATGTTTTCTTAAGCGACCCAAGATGAAATTGTTTTTTTCCCTATGCTATACCATTGAGGTATTTGTATATGGCTATCATATCTCCTCTTAAAAGTCTCTTCTCCAGGGAGAATAAGTTTAATGTGTGTAGCTGTTCCTCATACTGAGGTCCTCCAGCCCCCTTTTAGCTTTGTTGTCCTTCTCTGGACTCTCTCCAGCTTCAGCACCTTCTCCCTATTGACTGATGACCAGAACTAAATGGCATTTCAATTTAACCACTTCAGCCCCGGAAGGATTTAGCCCCTTCCTGACCAGAGCGTTTTTTGCGATTCGGCACTGCGCCGATTTAATTGACAATTGCGCGGTCGTGCGACGCGGCTCTGAAACAAAATTGACGTCCTTTTTTCCCCACAAATAGAGCTTTCTTTTGGTGGTATTTGATCATCTCTGCGATTTTTATTTTTTGCGCCATTAAACAAAATAAGAGCGACAATTTTGAAAACAACGCATTATTTTTTACATTTTGCTATAATAATTATCCCCAAAAAATATATAAAAACATTTTTTTTCCCTCAGTTTAGGCCGATACGTATTCTTCTACATATTTTTGGTAAAAAAAAAATCACAATAAGCGTTTATTGATTTGTTTGCGCAAAAGTTATAGCGTTTACAAAATAAGGGATAGTTTTATGGCATTTTTATTAATAATTTTTTTTTTACTAGTAATGGCGGCGATCAGCGATTTTTATTGTGACTGCGACGTTATGGCGGACATTTTTTACACATTTTTGGGACCATTGTCATTTATACAGCAATCAGTGCTATAAAAATGCATTGATTCCTGTATAAATGACACTGGCAGTGAAGGGGTTAACCACTAGGGGGCGGGGAGGGGTTAAGTATGTCCTAGGGGAGTGATTTCTAACTGTCAGGGGGATGGGCTGGTGTGTGACGTCACTGATCTCTGCTCCGATGACAGGGAGCAGAGATCGAGTGACACTGTCACTAGGCAGAACGGGGAGATGCTGTTTACAACGGCATCTCCCCGTTCATCCACTCCATGAGGCGATCGCGGGTATGCCCGCGGCGATCGAGTCCGCGGGACCCGCGACCCGACTCACGGAGATCGCGGCGCGCGCGCGCACGGTGCAAAGTTCAAAGCAACGTACGGGTACGTTACTTTGCGCAGCCGCGCCATTCTGCCGACGTATAAGTACAGGAGCCGGTCGGGAACTGGTTAAAGTGAACCTGTCATCCAGGACAAACCAACAGGTAAACCAAATTTCTGTTCTTCCTATTCTTTTTTTTATTGTTTTCCAGTTACCTTGAGTTTATATTTATTGATATTTGTTTCAATACTTGCTTGTGGATGACAGCCACTGCCAACTCACCATTTACTTGCCAAAAATGTTGTGGTTTCATCTCTTTCCCACCCTTCTTCCTCTAAAATTTCCCTTCACCCTTTGGACCTCGGTAAACACCTCTGTTCAGTAGTGGAACTATAGGGGTCTCTGCAGTCGCACTTGCCACTGGGCCCTGATGTTCTGCCCTTGTGGGGGGGCCCCAAGACCCGGCATCTCCCCCTGCACCCCTGGCTGTCTGTTTAACATGCAGGGGGGAGGTGGAAGGCATTGATCAGCAGCTCTATGGTGCCCACGAGCCACGGGATCTCCGTAGGGCTTGTAGTTCTCTCTCTGAATGTATACAGTGGAGAGGGGAGGGGCCTCTGATCCGGGCATGTATCGGCTTTACTCTTCAGTGAGTCGCTCTGCTTCATCACTCTTGATGATAAATGCCCATGTCAGAGGCCCCTCCCCTCTCCAGTTGATACAGTCAGAGAGAGAACTACAAGCCCCAAGGAGATCCTTCGGCCAGTGGACACCATAGAGATGCCGATCGCCGCCTCCCACCTCCATCCAGATGGGGGAGTACAGAGATGTGCTGGGGGTCCAAGGTGCATAGCGGAGACCAGCCAGGTACAGGGGAACCTCTGGAAGGGGGGGGTGACTGTCTGGGGACCCTGATGTAAGTGGGGGCTCTCTGGAGACCCTAATGTAAGGAAGGGGATCTCTGGGGACCCTGAGGTAAGGAAGGGGCTTTCTGGGGATCCTGATGTAAGGGGGGACTCTCTGGGGATCCTTAGGTAAGTAGGGAGGCTCTCTGATGATCCTGATGTTAGGGAAGGCTCTCTGAGGACCCTGATGTACGGGGGGCTCTCTGGGGACCCTGATGTAAGGGGGGAGACTCTCTGCGGACCCTGATGTAAGGAGGGCTCTCTGGGGACCCTGATGAAGGGAAGGGGCTCTCTGGGGACCCTGATGAAGGGAAGGGGCTCTCTGGGGACCCTGATGAAGGGAAGGGGCTCTCTGGGGACCCTGATGTAAGGGGGGCTCTCTGGGGACCATGATGTAAGGAAGGGGCTCTCTGGGGACCCTGATGTAAGGGGGGGCTCTCTCTGGGGACCCTGATGTAATGGGGGCCCTCTGGGGACCCTGATGTAAGGAGGGGCTCTCTGGGGACCCTGATGTAAGGAAGGGGATCTCCGGGGACCCTGATGTAAAGAGGGAGCTCTCTGGAGACCCTGATATAAGGAGGAGCTCTCTGAGGACCCTGATGTATGGGGGGCTCTCTGGGGACCCTGATGTAAAGGGGGAGACTCTCTGGGGATCCTAATGTAAGTAGGGAGCCTCTCTGGGGACCCTGATGTAAGGAAGGGGCTCTCTGGGGACCCTGATGTAAGGAAGGGGCTCTCTGGGGACCCTGATGTAAGGCGGGCTCTCTGGGGACCCTGATGTAAGGAAGGGGCTCTCTGGGGACCCTGATGTAAGGGGGGCCCTCTGGGACCCTGATGTAAGGGGGGGCTCTATGGGGACCCTGAAGTAATGAAGGGGCTCTCTGGGGACCCTGATGTAAGGGGGGGCTCTATGGGGACCATGAAGTAATGAAGGGGCTCTCTGGGGACCCTGATGTAAGGGGGGAGACTCTCTGGGGATCCTAATGTAAGTAGGGAGGCTCAGATCCTAATGTTAGGGGAGGCTCTCTGAGGACCCTGATGTTAGGGGAGGTTCTCTGGGGACCCTGATGTAAAGGGGGGGGCTCTCTGGGGACCCAGATGTAAGGGGGGGGCTCTGGGGATCCTAATGTAAGTAGGGGATGAGGATCTCTGAGGATCTTGATGTTAGGGGAGGCTCTCTGGGGACCCTACAAAAATAACAAGGAAAAAGAGATTCCCCAAAGGAAGGCAAAACCCAAACTCAATCTGTCAAAAAACAATATATTTATTAGGCTATAAACACCACACAAAGATACAAAAATTGGCAATTATGGGCAAATCAGGGAAGAATTCAAATGACTAAATAAAATTGATAACGTTATCAATTTTATTTAGTCATTTGAATTCTTCCCTGATTTGCCCATAATTGCCAATTTTTGTATCTTTGTGTGGTGTTTATAGCCTAATAAATATATTGTTTTTTGACAGATTGAGTTTGGGTTTTGCCTTCCTTTGGGGAATCTCTTTTTCCTTGTTATTTTTGTATGCCTTATAAGGCGACCCAAACTGCACCCATCATTATTATTATTATTTTTTGGATGAATATCTGCTCATACTCAATTAATTGATATAACCTGGTGGTTGATCCGGGCTAAAATCACTTTTTCCTCTCTGGGGACCCTGATGTAAAGGGGGATCCGCACTATGTAACAATATTTTATATATTATTATTATAATTATATATATATATATATATATATATATACCCTGTTTCCCCGAAAATAAGACCTAGCGTGACTGTCGGTGATGGCTGCAATATAAGCCCTACCCCCCAAATAATTAAAGTCCTTGTAGGTCTTATTTTTAGGGTAGGGCTTATCTTCGGGGAAACAGGGTAGGGCTTATTTGGGGGGTAGGGCTTATATTGCAGCCATCACCGACAATCACGCTAGTTCTTATTTTCAGGGAAACAGGGTATATATATATATATATTTATATATATATATATATATATATATATACACACACACACATATGTATATTATATACATGTGTATGCCCGCCCACGCGTATGACTTTCTTTACTTTGCTGCTATGGGCTCTAGCCCGATATCTTTTGTAGACCTAGCAAAGCCCCTGGTGGGGGCCCTTCATGGTTTCTTGCACCGGGGCCCTGAAGATTCTAGTTATGTCTCTGCCTCTGTTGTAACCTTTTGCTTACTTTGAGTGGTGATAGGTTGTATGACTGCTTATTATGCTGCCAAAATTGTTATATTTGAATGCACAGGGGCTAAATTCCTAAATAAGAGAACATGCAATTCAAATCATCCCTGACCATATAATTTGCTGTAAGCACCACATCTGTGCCCTGCTGAGCAAACATACTGTAAAGGCAGATATGCTGGTTTTGAAATTGATTTCATATCAAGTGAAACAAACCTGATACTCTTCTGGCCTATAGACTTAAAAAACACCACATGTGGTTTTAAATCTATTCTGTTAAATGTTAAAAATGTTGGCCAACCCTGGAAAAATAGTGCATGAATTCCACACTCTTTTTTTCACACTTTTTATGGTTCTACCTCCTCTGACTTGTGCCCCGACGCATTATCCCTCTTCTCACATATCTGCCTTCCCAGTCTTTCCACAGACCTCTAATATTGGAGGTCCAAAGAGAAATTACATTTACATACAAGGAATTACATACAAGGCTATCCCCCCTTCAGTCTATTATGAATGCTGCTGCTAGACTAATACACGTCACTAATCGATCCGTGACTGCTGCTCCTCTCTGCCAATCCCTTCACTGGCTTCCCCTACCCCACCGTATAAAATTCAAAATGCTAACCATAACATACAACACCATCCACAACATCGCCCCCAACCTCATCTGCAGATATCGCCCAAATCGCCCCCTCCGCTCCTCCCAGGACCTCCTGCTCTCTGGCTCCCTTGTTACCTCCTCCCATGCTCGCCTTCAGGACTTCTCCAGAGCCTCTCCCATCCTCTGGAACTCCCTGCCCCAGTATGTCCGATCAGCCCCTACCCTGTCCACCTTTAGGAGATCCTTGAAAACTCATTTATTCAGGGAAGCCTATCCCACACCCACATAACTGTCCCTGAGCCACCCCCATCAAATCATTCTTTGCAGCTATTACCTTTTGTACCACCACCCCCTCCCTTTAGAATGTAAGCTCTATGAGCAGGGCCCTCCTGTACCTTTTGTATTGGACTGTACTGTCCCCCTTATACATTGTAAAGGGCTGAGTAAACAGTTGGCGCTATTTAAATCTCGTATTATAATAATAATAATAATAATAATAATAATAATTTCTGAACTTTAACAAGCAGCCTGGTCCAGATGGATTCACTGTGTGCTATTATTAACAAATTATATATACTCATTACCCCAACATTGCTTTTTTAACAAGCTGTTTTTAACAAGCTGAGTGAACTGCGAGCGCCCAGCATGGCACTCGCTGTTCACCTTTTTGATGCCTATTAGAGCCTTTGGCTCTAATCAGGTGCTTCAAAAAAAAAATACCCCGCCACTGTAATTCAGGCGCCCGGCGCTCGAAAAGGGGCCGGGTGCCTGAATAGGGGGTGTCAGCGGCAGCCATAGATATATAGATTCATGCAATGCATGAATCTATCTATTGGTGATAGAGGGGGTGGATGGAGAGAGGGGGGCGGCGCTCGTGCGCCCTTATGGACTGTAAAGCACTGTTGGCTCCAGCTGTCCAATAAAAATGCGGCAGCGGAGGCTGTCCCCTCACTGCAGTGTCATAGAAAGGGGCGTGTCTAAAATACAAATGCTCCCTTCCAGTCCAGCCTTCTTAACTAGAAGGAAAAAACGTGTTTATGGGTATAAGATTTACCCACAATCCCATGTTTTTCTCACACAGTTAAGAGGGAGAATGAGAATCGGCTGCTGCTGAAAAGGTACAAGATAAATCATATATTATTATGCTATATGTTATAAGACAATCATTTATTATTTATCTATTTACTGTGAAATTACTGGTTGGAAGTTATAACTTCAAACTTCAGTAATTTGTCCATTAACCACTTGCTGACCACCTAACGCAGATATACGTCGGCAGAATGGCTTGGCTGGGCAAAGCAACAGACCTGTATGTTGCTTTGAAAATCCCGCCGTGCGGGCGCCCGCCGCAAGCTCAGTGACCATGCCCGATTGTGTCACGGAGCGGCAGAATGGGGAGATGCCTTTGTAAACAAGGCATTTCCCTGTTCTGCCTAGTGACAGGACAGGGATCTACTGCTCCCTGTGATCGGGAGCAGCAACCAGTGTCGTGTCACTGGTAGCCCATCCCCTACACAGTAATGCCCCGTACACACGGTCGGATTTTCCGACGGAAAATGTGTGAAAGGACCTTGTTGTCGGAAATTCCGACCGTGTGTGGGCTCCATCACACATTTTCCATCGGATTTTCCGACACACAAAGTTTGAGAGCAGGCTATAAAATTTTCCAACAACAAAATCCGCTGTTGGAAATTCCGATCGTGTGTACACAAATCCGACGGACAAAGTGCCACGCATGCTCAGAATAAATAAAGAGATGAAAGCTATTGGCCACTGCCCCGTTTATAGTCCCGACGTACGTGTTTTACGTCACCGCGTTCAGAATGATCGGATTTTCCCACAACTTTGTGTGACCGTGTGTATGCAAGACAAGTTTGAGCCAACACCCGTTGGAAAAAATCCTAGGATTTTGTTGACAGAATGTCCGAACAAAGTCCGACCGTGTGTACGGGGCATTAGAATCACTCCCTAGGACACACTTAACCCCTTCCTCGCCCCCTAGTGGTTAACCTTTTTTTTTATAGTTATTATTTTTATAGCTCTGATCGCTGTATAAATGACAATGGTCCCAAAATAGTGTCAAAAGTGTCCGCTGTGTCCGCCATAATGTCACGATAAAAAACGCTGATCGCCGCCATTACTAATAAAAAAAAATAATAATAATAAAAATGCCATAAATCTATCCCCTATTTTGTAGACGCTATTACACAAACTAATCATTAAACACTTATTGCGTTTTTTTTACCTAAAATATGTAGAAGAATACATATCGGGCCTAAACTGAGAAAGAAATTTGTCTTTTATATATTTTTTGGGGATATTTATTATAGCAAAAAGTAAAAAATATTGCTTTTTTTTCAAAATTGTCGCTCTTTTTTTGTTTAAAGCGCAAAAAATAAAAACTGCAGAGGTGATCAAATACCACCAAAAAAAAGCTCTATTTGTGGGGGAAAAAGGACGTCAATTTTGTTTGTGTACAACGTCGCACGACTGCACTATTGTCAGTTAAAGCGACGCAGTCCTCTATCGCAAAAAGTGCTCTGGTCAGGAAGGGGGTAAAATCCTCCGGGGTTGAAGTGGTTAAGCCACCTGCTTGAGTACAGATTTTGAAAATATAGTAAATTACCTTAAAAACAATATATAATAATTATTTGTATATTACTTATGGTAATTAACTCCTTGCCACCCAGGCCAATTCTGACTTTTCTCTCCTACATGTAAAAATCATCATTTCTTTGCTAGAAAATTACTCAGAACCCCCAAACATTATATATATATATATATATTATTTTAGAAGACACCCTAGGGAATAAAATGGCGGTTGTTGCAACTTTTTATGTCACACGGTATTTGCACAGCAACTGAAAGAAACTGTTTCGTGAATAAAAAAAAGCAAAAAAAAAACCCCACAAAAGTTAGCCCGATTTTTTTGTATACTATGAAAGATGATGTTACACCGAGTAAATAGATACCTAACATGTCACGCTTTAAAATTGTGAACACTTGTGGAATGGCGCCCAACTTCAGTACTTAAAAATCTCCATAGGCGACACTTTTTCACCGTATGTAACCTGTGTGTATCCGGCTCTGATACTAGCCAGTGCCTCACCAGCCACTCATCTCACCGCACGTCCCTGTGTGCTGGCTACTAGATTGAGGGACTGCTACTACCAGTGAATCGTGTTCTGTGTTGCTGAGAGCCTATAGAGCCCAGTGTACCTGCTGTGTCCAGTCTGCTGTGATGGATCCAGGTCCTGTGGTTCGAGAGGAAGTTGTTTTTAGATTCCAGGTTTTCTGGGCATGCCGTTCCAGATGTGGCTCAGGACCAGCTACCTGCAAGAAAAGGGCTTGTATCTTCCATAACTTAAAAAGGCCCCTAGAGAACTCAATGGACAACAGCAGCCACCCTGAAGATGATGGGACCTTTGAGAAGCCTCTAGGTTGCAGGCTTCCTTCACTGCCTGTTCCTTTGGACAGTACTTCCCTTTTAGGATTACAAATTGATTTGAGCACTCCAATGCAGGACTTTGAGCCCCAGAGCATGTCAATGTATGTCAATGTATGTCAATGTGAGTGCTACATACAGACAGGACAGGGGAATAATTTTGTAACCCCTTCGTAACACAAAGTACCCAGACAAGGATCTTTATATCAGTATCTCACCAGTAGAGATGGGTCAAACACCACCCTGTTCGTTCTGCATGGGTCGGTGACATCACAAGAGGGGCCGTAATGCACTTACAAGAAAGAAGACATCAAAAGCATATCTGCGGTATGGAAGGTCCTCCTTGAGGGGTGCCTGTGCAGGATGCTGAATCTAAGACAAGGAAGTGAGGAGAATCCAGGGAGCCTGGCGTGGACCCCACAAAAGGAAATTATATCACCCGGTGGGCAGGCCTCGGTGTAGGAAGGACAGGAAGCTTCTGATGTCTTCTTTCTTGTAAGTGCATTACTTTGCACTATTAAAATATCTTTACTACACTTGGGTGCGCCTCCCTCCTTTTCTCTTTTGCATTTCTCACAGAGTACTCTGGATACGCTCTGGGGATGGCTGGCACCTGAACTTTCTTAAGTATATATGGACTAACTCCAATCATATTAAGGACAATACCACCCACATATATAAATTTGAATTACTATGCAAGCTTTCTCATTGTTATGCGCTGGGTAACCTTTTCTCTTTGTTGCATTCTGTTTGATGCTCTGGAATGGCAGGTCAGCAACCCAGACCGAGATCTATCAGTCACCTGTCCATGATCTACTGGTCTAAAGGTTCTAAAGATACACTATTGCCTGGTTTCCACTGAGCGGATCGGTTCGGGTCGGTACAGTTTGGAAGGCCTATTCAGGTGAGCATTTCCACTGCAGGGGACTGACAGGGGCCATACGTGGGTTTAGAAAAAATGCCTAGCATGGCGTCACATGTCCACCAATCAGTGGAATGTATCGTAGCTCCGCCCTAACCAAACCGTACCATTTTCTATGGCCCCACATCTGAAGCAGGACCCTGAATGGTTTGGTTCGGTTGTATGGGCCGCTTTCATAATGGAAACACTCAAAATAGTATACCGTACCGAACAGAACCGATTCGCTCAGTGGAAACGAGGCATAATTTGTCAGACAAATGTTCCCTGTTATCTGTCAATTAAGGCCTGAGAGGATAGAAACTGTTATCTACTGTACCCCAACAATCACCCAACTGTAGGAGGTACAAGATGGAGCCAACAAGGAAACTAAAGTCTTTCCCCTGCACTGCCCCCTAGTGGCAGAAATGCATACTTCTCTTGTTTGAAAACTGCATTGAGAAGGACAGTGCTACTTGAATTGTATTCCAGGATTTGCTTGTCTTTAGCAGAGAGAACTTGCAATAATTTAAGACTTTACGTAAAGTTCCAGAAATCTTTTATTAAGGTTGTTGTTATATAGTCTGAATACCATGTATAGATATGTTATTTATCATTGTAGAAGAACATATTACACTTTTCTTTTTTTTTTCAGAAAAAAAATGAAAAAATGGCTTTGAAAAAAAAATTTTTTTTCCCATTTTTTCCCCAGGCCTTCCCTTCTCTAGATATGGATGTAAGATTTAAATCTGATAATTGACTAATGACTTGCAAATGTTGGGGTTAGCACTGTGTGCAACACAACTGTCTTATTCTCCTCATTCATCACACCCAATGTCATCATAGAGAGAGAATAAGCTCCCAGCCGCCAATGTGGCCAAAAACAGTTCTTCTGTTCTAGCATGTCATTTAATAACCAAGGAAGGAAAGGGATAGCATTGTGGGGTGGTGATGATGCCCTAGACTGTGCGGCTCTGCATTGAAGCGACTGCCAGGCAGAGCTACAGCTGTATGTAGACAAGTGAGGACGCACTCATCATATATTTGTCATCTCTGTTTATTACAATAAACCACTTTGCTTGGATTAAGGATCATCCTTCTGACTTGAATAAACACAGTGGACTAACACCAGCAGATGACATGGCTACCCAAATCATCACTGACTGTGGAGACTTCACACTGGACCTCATGCAATTTGGATTCTGTGCCTCAGCACTCTTCCTCCAAACTCCGGGGCTTTGATTTCCAAATGAAATGCAAAATTTTCCACAGTCTGTGACAATTTGGGGAGCCATGTCATCTGCAGGTGTTGGTCCACTGTGTTTTATTAAGTCCAATATCAACGCTGCCCTCTACCATGAAATTTTAGAGCACTTCATGCCGACCAGCTTTATGGAGATGCTGATTACATTTTCCATCAGGGCATTTTCACCTGCCCACACTGCCAACAGTACCAATACCTGGTCACATGATCATAGTATCACTGTATTATCAAGAGGAAGATGAGAAACCGCCTCCATACCCTGCCGCATTGATGCAGTAATTCACGCAAAAGGAGCCCCAACCAAGTATTGAGTACAGAGTTTCCCCTTACCCCCTCCTGTGTTGTGTTGGCTGTGTGTGTAGGATGGTTCTAATGTTGGAAGGTGAATCTTCAGCCCAGTCTGAGGTTCTGAGTGCTGTGAAACAGGTTTTCATTGAGAATATCTCTGTAGTTTGCTCCATTCAGCTTTGCCTCAACCCTGACCAGTCTCCCAGTCCTTGCTGCAAAACACCCCCCCCCCCCACAGCATGATGTTGCCACCACAATGATTCACTGTTGGGATGGTATTGGGCAGGTGATGAGTGGTGCCTGGTTTCTTCCAGACAGAATGTTTAGATTTGAGGCCAAACAGTTCAATCTTGGTTGCATCAGGCCAGTGAATCATGTTCCTCACAGTCTGAGAGTCCTTCAGGTACTTTTATGCAAACTTTTATGCAAACGCCAAGCGGGCTTTCATGTGTTTTGCACTGAGGAGAGGCTTCTGTGTATATTTTTAAAAAATAATAATTTGTTATATTTAAACATTCCACATGCTCCAAGCATTGAACCAATCCCACCCTTCCTGCCTGTGATGTCACCAGACTCTGGGAGGAGTTCTCACATCTCTTAAGTCCCTCCACATATCTTTATACAACCTATACATACACATAACACAGCATGGAGGGGCTCAGTGAAGGTGGTGGTGAAGGTGTGGAGGTGTCGGATCGGGTCACACAGATCATACAAGGAGATCCGCCCGGCCTCATAATCCAGATATATCCTGACTCTGTTACTGGAGATATTTGTAGATAAGGGGGCTTCTGTACTGTTATGTCTCACAAAATACCGATTTCTAGACCTGATCAAACCCCAGGACTTGTTATTCTTTCCTATTCCTGCCTGCAAATCTTTCCTGTCCATACTGGGGTAACACATCCCAACCCTCCAGAATAGTGATCCCCCGACATCCACTTCCCAGTAATGTCTCCCTGAGGAGAAACTCTGACTGCTCAACACCTGAGGATAATCTGTAAATCTCTCTGGTGTGTCTGGGCGCTTCTGGTTCCTATCTGACCAGGATAACATTTTCCTGTCATCTGATATATGCAGCTTATTACCAGCTGTGTTTACATTCAGTAATATGTCTGCGGCTTCCTGTATATAGAAGTATACATTTACCTCTGTTATTATATCAGATAAACCTGTGTGTAAGACCCCCGCCACATCCAGACCCCCTCCATCATGGAGGAGTTCCTCATGTCTCTCTCTGTCCTCATTATCTCCATCCTCAGTATCACACAAGTCACCTGTGTCTGATTCCTGTAAGACAGTCAGTGGATCCGTCATGGTACACAGCTTCTCGATGTGACGCATCTTCCTGGACAGCTCCTCCTTCTTTATTTCCAGATCCCGGGTGAAGACGGAGACCCGCTCTGCCTGCCCCGAGATCTCCTTCAGGACTCTCTTCTCCAGGTCTTCCAGACGTCTCCTGAGATCTCTAAACAGGGCAGTGACTCTCTCTGTGTCACCAGCTGCTTTTTCTTCTACTTTCCTCCTGTGTTCCTGCAGACTCTGGACTCTTCCCTCCATCTCCTCTTTCATTGTCAAAAGTTTCTGCAGAACATTCCTCAGTGTCTCCTTCTTCTTCTCAGAAGCCTCATCCAACATTTCCACCTGATGTCCTTGATGTTCTCCATCCAAACGGCAGCTCACACAGATACAGGTATCATCCTCAGTGCAGTAATAATCCAGGATCTTCTTATGGACGGAGCATTTCCTGCTCTCCATGGACAATGTGGGGTCACATAAGATGTGTTCTGGGGACTTTTTGTGGACTTTCAGGTGTTTATCACACAAAGAAACCTCACAGTGCAGACAGGATCTAACAGCAGGTACAGGAGAGTCCACACAGTAAGTACAGAAGACCCCGGACTCCTCCTGATCTGGATGAGCAGACAGGAAATTCTCCACTATGTTACGCAGTGTTATGTTCCTGTGTAGTACAGGACGGCTCCTGAACCTTTTTCTGCACAAAGGACAGAAGTAATTTCCAGACCCCTCCTGTGTATCCAGCACATGATTAATACAGACCCAGCAGAAGTTGTGTCCACATTTCAGGTTTACAGGATCCGTATAAATGTTCAGACAGACGGAACATTCCAGCTCAGCTCTCAGATCACCAGATGCCATCACTGACAGCAGAAGAATAAATGTCTTTGATATTCTCTGAGGTTACCTCTTGAGTTGTTTCAAGGACTTTTGGACATTGCTATAAATGACAAAAACATTAATAGTTGGCTGTTATTAAAGAACATAAAGATCATAAACTTGACATTTCTTTCTACAGTAAGGTGTCAGCTGATCACACATTTGTGCCTCATGTCGTACTCACTGAGTCATCACTTGCAATGAGCTTCTGGTTCAGAACAAACTTTGCTTGTTGGGAAGCAAACCAGAGTTTTAGCCTAATCAGCAGAAGCCAGCTTCCTTCCCCCATGATTTATACCAAGCTCTTCAGGTCTGGTATGAGCGTTAATGGGAACCCCATCCCAAAAAAAAGCAAACAAACAGCATGGGGTCCCCCTCCAATTTTATACCAGACTTTGTGTCCAGAAATGGATCTTATAGGACACAGGGCGCCAGACGTATGGATTTTAATGTTTTTTTTTTAAGCACATGATTGGAGCCCGAGGCTCTAATTGGCTTCAAAAAGTGTGTGCTCGGGGCACAAAGCACTGCGCCCTGAGCCCACCCAGTTTGTGACATTAGCAAATTTATATTCCCTAATGTCTTCCTGCTTCTCCTCCAAGCCAATCAGGAAGCGGGTCCTGAACACGATTGTCCGGGAGTCCTAAGACCCAGTTGGCTGTGAGTCCTAAGTCCCAATTGGCCGGGAGGAGAAGCGACCGCAGGGACTCGGCAGGAGACGCAGGGGGGGAGCCGCAGCTAAAGCCACGACCTGGATGAGGTAAGTGCGGGGCTGGTGGTTGATTGATCGAGCGGGGTTATGGGTGGGTGGCTGGGGAGGGGGATTGCATGGCTGGCTGGGTGGGGGTTGCAGGCTGCCCCCTCAAGAAAATTGAGTACCAGCCGCCACTGGGGAAAACCCCAAGCAAAATTAAGAAGAAAGATTGTGGATACCCCCCAAAAATTTACATCAAACTGTTATCCAAGCTTTCAGCCTGGCAAGCCAGTAAAGTGGCTTGCCAGCCCCCCTCATTACATCACGGTTCCCAGAGAGCCTCCCCTTAAATCAGGGTCCCCAGAGAGCCTCCCTACTCACATTAGGTCCCCAGAGCCCCCTCATTACATCAGGGTCCCCAAAAAGCCTCCCCTTACATCAGGGTCCCCAGAGAGCCCCTCCTTACATTAGGGTCCCCAGAGAGCCCCTCCTTACATCAGGGTCCCCAGAGAGCCTCCCCTTACATAAGGGTCCCCAGAGAGCCTCCCCTTACATAAGGGTCCCCAGAGAGCCCCTCTTTACATCAGGGTCCCCAGAGAACCCCCCCTTACATCAGGGTCCCCAGAGAACCCCCCCTTACATCAGTGTCCCCAGACAGCCCCCCCTTACATCAGTGTCCTCAGAGAGCCCCTCCTTACATCAGGGTCCCCAGAGAGTGCCCCCTTACATCAGAGTCCCCGGAGAGCCTCCCCTTATATCAGGGTCCCCGGAGAGCCTCCCCTTACATTAGGGTCCCCAGAGGGTCCCTCCTTACATCACTGTCCCCAGAGAGCCCCCCCTTACATAAGGGTTCCCAGAGAGCCCCTCTTTACATCAGGGTCCCCAGAGAGCCTCCCCTTACATAAGGGTCCCCAGAGAGCCCCTCTTTACATCAGGGTCCCCAGAGAGCCTCCCCTTACATAAGGGTTCCCAGAGAGCCCCTCTTTACATCAGGGTCCCCAGAGGCCCCCCCTTACATCAGGGTCCCCAGAGAACCCCCCCTTACATCAGTGTCCCCAGACAGCCCCCCCTTACATCAGTGTCCCCAGAGAGCCCCCCCTTACATAAGGGTTCCCAGAGAGCCCCTCTTTACATCAGGGTCCCCAGAGGCCCCCCCTTACATCAGGGTCCCCAGAGAACCCCCCCTTACATCAGTGTCCCCAGACAGCCCCCCCTTACATCAGTGTCCCCAGAGAGCCCCCCCTTACATAAGGGTTCCCAGAGAGCCCCTCTTTACATCAGGGTCCCCAGAGGCCCCCCTTACATCAGGGTCCCCAGAGAACCCCCCCTTACATCAGTGTCCCCAGACAGCCCCCCCTTACATCAGTGTCCCCAGAGAGCCCCCCCTTACATAAGGGTTCCCAGAGAGCCCCTCTTTACATCAGGGTCCCCAGAGGCCCCCCCTTACATCAGGGTCCCCAGAGAACCCCCCCTTACATCAGTGTCCCCAGACAGCCCCCCCTTACATCAGTGTCCCCAGAGAGCCCCCCCTTACATAAGGGTTCCCAGAGAGCCCCTCTTTACATCAGGGTCCCCAGAGGCCCCCCCTTACATCAGGGTCCCCAGAGAACCCCCCCTTACATCAGTGTCCCCAGACAGCCCCCCCTTACATCAGTGTCCCCAGAGAGCCCCCCCTTACATAAGGGTTCCCAGAGAGCCCCTCTTTACATCAGGGTCCCCAGAGGCCCCCCCTTACATCAGGGTCCCCAGAGAACCCCCCCTTACATCAGTGTCCCCAGACAGCCCCCCCTTACATCAGTGTCCCCAGAGAGCCCCCCCTTACATAAGGGTTCCCAGAGAGCCCCTCTTTACATCAGGGTCCCCAGAGGCCCCCCCTTACATCAGGGTCCCCAGAGAACCCCCCCTTACATCAGTGTCCCCAGACAGCCCCCCCTTACATCAGTGTCCCCAGAGAGCCCCCACTTACATAAGGGTTCCCAGAGAGCCCCTCTTTACATCAGGGTCCCCAGAGAGCCCCCCCTTACATAAGGGTTCCCAGAGAGCCCCTCTTTACATCAGGGTCCCCAGAGAGCCTCCCCTTACATAAGGGTCCCCAGAGAGCCCCTCTTTACATCAGGGTCCCCAGAGGCCCCCCCTTACATCAGGGTCCCCAGAGAACCCCCCCTTACATCAGTGTCCCCAGACAGCCCCCCCTTACATCAGTGTCCTCAGAGAGCCCCTCCTTACATCAGGGTCCCCAGAGAGTGCCCCCTTACATCAGGGTCCCCAGAAAGCCTCCCCTTACATTAGAGTCCCCGGAGAGCCTCCCCTTATATCAGGGTCCCCGGAGAGCCTCCCCTTACATTAGGGTCCCCAGAGGGTCCCTCCTTACATCACTGTCTCCAGAGAGCCCCCCCTTACATCAGTGTCCCCAGAGAGGCCCCCCTCACATCAGTGTCCCCAAGAGCCCCCCTTACATCAGGGTCCCAAGAGAGCTCCCCTTTACATCAGTGTCCCCAGAGGGCCCCTTCCTTACATCAGGGTCCCCAGAAAGCCCCTCTTACATTAGTGTCCCCAGAGAGCCCCTTCCTTACATCAGGGTCCCCAGAAAGCTCCCCTTACATAAGTGTCCCCAGGGGGCCCCTTCCTTACATCAGTGTCCCCAGAAAGCCCCCTTTACATCAGGGTCCCCAGAGAGCCACATCCTTACATCAGGGTCCCCAGAAAGCCCCCCTTACATTAGTGTCCCCAAAGGGCCTCTTCCTTATATCAGTGTCCCCAGAAAGCCCCCCCTTACATAAGGGTCCCCAGAGGGCCCCTTCCTTACATCAGTGTCCCAAGAGGCCCCCCCTTACATCAGGGTCCCCAGAGAACCCCTCCTTACATCGGTGTCCCCAGAGAGCCCCCCCTTACATCAGTGTCCCCAGACCGCCCCCCTTACATCAGTGTCCTCAGACAGCCCCTCCTTACATCAGGGTCCCCAGAGAGTGCCCCCTTACATCAGGGTCCACAGAAAGCCTCCCCTTACATCAGAGTCCCCGGAGAGCCTCCCCTTATATCAGGGTCCCCGGAGAGCCTCCCCTTACATTAGGGTCCCCAGAGGGCCCCCCTTACATCAGGGTCCCCAGAGAGCCCTTCCTTACATCAGTGTCCTCAGAGAGCCCCCCTTACATCAGTGTCCCCAGAGAGCCCCCCTTACATCAGGGTCCCACGAGAGCTCCCCTTTACATCAGTGTCCCTAGAAGGCCCCTTCCTTACATCAGGGTCCCCAGAAAGCCCCCCTTACATTAGTGTCCCCAAAGGGCCTCTTCCTTATATCAGTGTCCCCAGAAAGCCCCCTTTACATCAGGGTCCCCAGAGGGCCTCTTCCCTACATCAGTGTCCTCAGACAGTGCCCCCCCCCCTTCCAGAGGTTCCCCTGTACCTGGCTGGTCTCCGCTGTGCACCTCCAACCCCCAACACATCTCTGTACCTCCCACCTAGGATGAGGTGTGAAGGGGCAATTGGCAGCTCTATGGTATCCATGGGCGGCGGGATTTCCCTGGGGCTAGTAGTTCTCTTCCCCAATGTATACAGTGGAGAGGGAAGGGGCCTCTGATCCGGGCACCCAAACCTTTACCCCAATACCTTAACATGCATCCCTCTATCCCTCTACCCCCAGGAAACCTATTACATTCCCCCTTATTACTATCTTATCTATAGGGATCCCCTATTACCTTATCCCACTGATATTAATTCAGGGTAAGCCTGAGCAAGCTGCCCGTCCAGGTATCTGGGTGGATCCTGACTTTTGAGTGACATCAGCCAACAGCAGGCTTTATCCCTCTGTTGGCTGAAAACAGGTCACAGGAGTACAAAACCAAATGCACTCCTGTGATTCATAGGAGAAGGCCACATTCCTCCTTTTAAACTGGGTGACTAAACACTAACATAAAAAGGCACATTAACAAGAAAAGAAATGGTTCTTTAATAAATATAAGACTCAAAGATCAATATCAGCATACCAAAACTACAAAGAATGCAATGAACAATGCAAGAGCGAGATCAGGGCAGATGGAACCAAAGACTCAACCAAGGCTTGTCATTTCTTGAATGTAAAGCAGAACAATTTCATGAGTTGAATGGTGTAAGCCCCAACTAGAAATATTATGTTTGCCATACATTATAGGTAAAATGGATTATTAGTATTCTCCTGCTAATCTTCCTGCCCAGGCCATTTTTCAGCTTTCAGCGCTGTCACACTTTGAATTTTTACTAAAAAAAAAAAAAAGGACCAAAAAATGTGAATATATTCTTTATTTTTATATTTTTTTTACTTTGTTTTTGTCAGTAAATTTTGTAATTAAGTAATTATTATTATTATAATACAGGATTTATATAGCACCGACAGTTTACGCAGTGCTTTGCAACATTAGGGCAGACAGAACAATTACAATACAATTCAATACAGGAGGAATCAGAGAGCCCTGCTCGTTAGAGCTTACAATCTAGGAGGGAGGGTCAAGGTATACAAAAGGGTAATAGATGTGGGAGATGAGCTAATGGAGAAAATAGTGCAGTTGTTAGATGGAGGCAGGATAGACTTCTCTGAAGAGGAAAGTTTTCAGGGATCGCCTAAAAGTGGATACATTTGGAGACAGTCTGACAGATTGGGGTAGGGAATTCCAGAGGATGGGCGAGGCTCGGGAGAAGTCCTGGAGGTGGATATGGGAGGAGGTGATGAGGGAGCTAGAGAGCAGGAGGTCCTGGGAGGAACAGAGAGGGCAATTAGGTTGGTATTTTGAGACTAGGTTAGTGATGTAACTGGGCACAGAGTTGTGGATGGCTTTGTAACTTATTGTTAGTATTTTGAATTTAATTTGTTGGGTGACTGGCAGCCAATGGAGGGATTGACAGAGAGGGGTAGCAATATTAGTAATATTGCTCCTTCAGTAATATAAGTAATATTTCTCCTTCACTGATGTGCGCTGATGAGGTGGCACTGATGGGCACTGATAGGCTGAACTGGCGGGCATTGATGAGGTGGCACTTATGGACACTGATGAGGCAGCACTTATGGGCACTGATTAGGTGGCACTGATGAGAAGGCACTAATATGCTGCACTTATGGGCACTGATAGGTGGCACTGATAGGTGGCACTGATGAGCAATGATAGGGGGTACGGATGGGCACTGTTAGGTGGCATTGATTGGCACTGATAGGCAGCACTGGTGGGCACTAATAGGAGGCACTGCTGGGCACTGATGGTGGGCACAGATGGGCATTGATGGGTGGCACTGATAGGAGACACTGATGAGCATTGATGGACAGCAGTGATGGGCATTGATGGGCAGCACTGATAGGCGGGACTGATAGCCAGCACGGACTGGCATCACTAATGGGCACTAATTGGTGGCACTTGTGGGCAGTGGTGGGCACTCATCGCTGGCACTGATTTGTGGCACTGGTGAAGCTATTGTAATCAGGGCACTGATGATCAGTGCCCTGATTACATGTGTAGATGTCTCCTGTGAGGAGATGCCGCTGATTGGCTCTCCTCGCCACACACTCTGACAGTGTGAGGCGAGGAGCGCAGCTCTTTACAGAGATTGCGGTAGCGCCGTGTCCTAGCACCATGCCGCGTGCCCCCGCAGGTGCGCAAGAGCGGCCGTTCTGGGATGCCATCATATGACGGTGGGCGGGTGGCAACTAGTTAAATATAGAGCTGAAAGACCAACATCAGCATGCCAAAACTACAAAGAACGGAATAAACAATGCAAGGGCGAGATGAGGGCAGCTCAAATACATTATGTGAGACACATAGTGGAGGAGAGTAAAAAAATCTCCATAATGATTTCAAAAATTTTAACAGTAAAAAGGCGAGGTCAGAACATATTAGCCCCATAAAAGATGATCAGGGGAAATTGATCACAAGTGACCAGGAGATGGCAGCTGCAGTAAATACATTCTTCTCAGATATATGAATGAAAAGGATGGTTATAAAAAAACAACGAAAGTTTGGCCCGAACTTATGCTCGGGCCGAACCGTTCGCCCAACCCTAGTAAGGACTCCTCTTGCATAGGGACAGGCCCAGGATTCATTGCAACTTGAGCACATGGAGTAGGCCTCAGTGCCTATGGAGAGCCTCCACCTTCGTCTCCCCACCACCCACTGCATGGTGGTTGGGGGAGAAGCCTGCAGGACAGGCCCAGGCTTGATGTTTCCTCCAACTGAGAGCAAAGCAGAGTGAGCCAACAGCACCTTGCAAAACAGCACCACCTGGTGGAGAAGCTCCTCTGGTGCAGCGACTGATGTAACTGGCTCAGTGTTCTCTGCACAGCGCTGCGGTATATGTCAGAGCTATATAAATGTATAATAATAATAGTGTGTGACTCTGGGGGGAGGGGACATTAGAGTGTAAGCTCCTCTGATACAGAGACTGATGTGACTGGCTCAGTGATCTCTGTACAGCACTATGGGAAGACTACTCCATGTATTGGGGGAGTCAGAAGAAAGATTTCTGCCTATAACAGATAGGTAAAGATGGGATACACAGTATACTCTCGTTCTTCATACCTGTCCTCTGGGCTCGGTGATATCTCGCTGTGTGATATGGAAGTCGCCTATAACACGTCTTCATTGTTTAGTTTCGTTTCCCAGCTCTGCTCTTAAATCACCCCTCCCCCTCCTGTTTCCTCCATCGTGTAGTGTGCTCAGACTTGGCTCTGTGTTCTGGGACGCTATGAGGTAGATGAGGTTTAATGATAAATGTAAAGTTCTGCACTTGGGGGCTAAGACTATGCATCATACATACTAGGGGGAGTACAACTGGGGGGGGGATTCGTAGTGGAGAAGGATCTGAGGGTCTTGGTAGATCATAAGCTCAATAATAGCATGCAAGCTGCAGTTTCCAAAGCGAGCAAAGTCCTTTCTTGTATAAGAGAGGTCTCCAGAGAGAGAGAGATATCATTTTGCCCCCCTGTACAAATCATTAGTAAGTAAAAAAATGTTTACCCTGTGAGGGGTCCCCCACTGATTGTCGGTCAGTAAAAAATATATACAGTATCTCACAAAAGTGAGTACACCCCTCACATTTTTGTAAATATTTTCTTCTATCTTTTCATGTGACAACACTGAAGAAATGACACTTTGCTACAATGTAAAGTAGTGAGTGTACAGCTTGTATAACAGTGTAAATTTGCTGTCCCCTCAAAATAACTCAACACACAGCCATTAATGCCTAAACCGCTGGCAACAAAAGTGACTATGAAATGTCCAAATTGGGCCCAATTAGCCATTTTCCCTCCCCAGGATCATGTGACTCGTTACAAGGTCTCAGGTGTGAATGGGGAGCAGGTGTGTTACATTTGGTGTTATCGCTCTCACTCTCTCATACTGCTCACTGGAAGTTCAACATGGCACCTCATGGTAAAGAACTCTCTGAGGATCTGAAAAAAAGAATTGTTGTTCTACATAAAGATGGCCTAGGCTATAAGAAGATTGCCAAGACCCTGAAACTGAGCTGCAGCACGATGGCCAAGACCATACAGCGGTTTAACAGGACAGGTTCCACTCAGAACAGGCCTCGCCATGGTCCACCAAAGAAGTTGAGTGCACGTGCTCAGCGTCATATCCAGAGGTTGTCTTTGGGAAATAGACGTATGAGTGTTGCCAGCATTGCTGCAGAGGTTGAAGGGGTGGGGGGGTCAGCCTGTCAGTGCTCAGACCATACGCCGCACACTGCATCAAATTGGTCTGCATGGCTGTTGTCTCAGAAGGAAACCACTTCTAAAGATAATGCACAAGAAAGTCCACAAACAGTTTCCTGAAGACAAGCAGACTAAGGACATGGATTACTGGAACCATGTCCTGTGTAGGGATGAGCTTCGAGTTCGAGTTGAACTTATGTTCGACTCGAACATTGGCTGTTCGCAAGTTCGCCAAACAGCAAACAATTTGGGGGGTTCGCGGCAAATTCGAAAGCCGTGGAACACCCTTTAAAAGTCTATGGGAGAAATCAAAAGTGCTCATTTTAAAGGCTTATATGCAAGTTTTTGTCATAAAAAGTGTTTGGGGACCCGGGTCCTGCCCCAGGGGACATGGATCAATGCATAAAGAAGTTTTAAGAAAGGCAGTTTTTTCGGGAGCAGTGATTTTAATAATGCTTAAAGTGAAACAATAAAAGTGTAATATTCCTTTAAATGTTGTACCTGGGGGGTGTCTATAGTATGCCTGTAAAGGGGCGCATGTTTCCCGTGTTTAGAACAGTCTGACAGCAAAATGACATTTCAAAGGAAAAAAAGTAATTTAAAAATACTCGCAGCTATTAATGAATTGCCGGCCCCACAATACACATAAAAGTTCATTGACAAAAACAGCATGGGATTTCCCCACAGGGTAACACCGAACCAAAATTTAAAAAAAAATGCGTGGGGGTCCCCCTAAATTCCATACCAGGCCCTTTAGGTCTGGTATGGATATTAAGGGGAACCCCGCACCAAAATTAAAAAAAAATGGCGTGGGGTCCCCCCAAAAATCCATACCAGACCCTTATCCAAGCACGCAACGTGGCAGGCCGCAGGAAAGGAGGAGGAGACAAGAGAGCACCCCCCCCGAACCGTACCAGGCCACATGCCCTCAACATTGGCAGGGTGCTTTGAGGTAGCCCCCCCAAAGCACCTTGTCCCCATCTTGATGGGGAGAAGAGCCTCATCCCCACAACCCTTGCACGGTGGTTGTGGGGGTCTGCGGGCGGGGGGCTTATCGGAATCTGGAAGCCCCATTTAACAAGGGGACCCTCAGATCCCGGCCCCACCCTGTGTGAATTGGTAATGGGTACAAATGTACCCCTACCATTTCACAAAAAAAATGTCAAAAGGTTAAAAAAACACAAGAGATGGTTTTTGACAAGTCATTTATTAATTTCTTCTTCCTTCATCTTCTTTCTTCTGGTCTTCCTTCGGTGTTCTTCTTTTTCCTCAATCTTCTTCCCTGAAAAACAACCCCACACCATAATCCCCCCTCCACCAAATGATTGGGACCAGTGCACAAAGCAAGGTCCATAAAGACATGGATGAGCGAGTTTGGGGTGGAGGAGCTTGACTGGCCTGCACAGAGTCCTAACCTCAACCCGATAGAACACCTTTGGGGTGAAGTAGAGTGGAGACTGTGACTTCTATGACCATTTCATGTCAGCCACCAGTCAAAACTCACTCACCGGACTCACTGTGACCCCTTATAATTAAAAAGGTTTGTTTGCCTGTGTATATCCTCCTGCTTTCCACTGGTTCTATAACTGAGCCAGCCTTCAGCTGTCTCCATGCCACCATATAAAATAAATAAATAATAATACCACTTTTTATTAAAAATTTGAATCACAATGCTTAAAACTGCTCTCACATTCAATACAAAAAATGGGTGCTATGTACAACCAAACTGTGCCACTGATCCCAATCCAAGATTGTTGTGCGCTCCAATTACCGAAAGTGACATCATGGATGTAGGCCTCTCCAACGCGTTTCATCTATTGGACGTCTTCAGGGATCTGTGCTGCACGCCGCCACTCCTTTACTTTTAAAATTATTTCAAAATATAAAAAGGCGCCAACCCTATGTAAATGCGTGTGACAGCTGCCCCTTTAAGTGTGAATCACACTAATAAATGAAATAAAAAATATAAAGTAGGCGCTAGTTAAACTATATACATCCTAAAATTAACTTTTGCAAAGTATTGATAGTTTTTCTGTTTTCGGTATTGTACAATAGTGATTATTACAGTGGGTGTAATCTTCATTACTTAGCATGCCAACCAGCCGCCGCAGTTATACGGTTGGCATGGCTACGCAAATCGCTGTAGCTATACGTCGGCTCTTTAAGATGATATAGCAGGTACCTGCGCACCCGCAGCGTGTCCCCAAAGCCGACCTGCGATCGTTAATGACAGAACAATAACGGGGATGAGTGTGTGTAAACACACAAATCCCGGTTCGCACAGGGGAGTAGAGACAGATCGCGTGTTCCTACTAAGTAGGAACAAAGATCTGTCTCCTCCCCCCATCAGTCCCATCCCCCACAGTTATAACAGACCCAGGGAACACATTTAATCCCTTGATCGCCCCCTAGTGTTAACCCCTTCCTTTCCAGTGACATTTATACAGTAATCAGTGGCTATTTTTTTTAGCTCTGATCGTTGTATAGATGTCAGTGATCCCAAAAAATGTGTCAAAAGTGTCCGATGCAGTGTCGCAGTCCCAATAAAAATCTCAAATCACTGCAATTACTAGCAAAGAAGATAATAATAAAAATGCCATAAATCTATCCCATATTTTGTAGACGCTATAACTTTTGTGCAAACCAATCAATATACACTTATTGCGATTTTTTTTTTTTTAACAAAAATATGTAGAAGAATATATATCGGCATAAACTGAGGAAGAACTTTGTTTTTGTTTTGTTTTTTGGGATATTTATTATAGCAAAAAGTACAAAATATTGCTTTTTTTCCCAAAATTGTAGCTCTTTTTTGTTTATAGCGCAAAAAAAACTAAAAAAATAAAAAACGCAGAGGTGATCAAATACCACCAAAAGAAAGCTCTATTTGTGGGGAAAAAATGACGTCAATTTTGTTTGGGTACAGCGCCACACGGCCGCGCAATTGTCAGTTAAGGCGACGCAGCGCCGAATCGCAAAGAATGGTCTGGTCAGGAAGGGGGCACATTTTTTTTCTGGGGGCTGAGGTGGTTAATCCATGCAAGCAAAAAAAATAATAGGAAGGACAGTGGAAAGGAGGAAATTGAAACTGCAAGAGGTGGAATTGAAAATGCAGCTGGTTAACCAGTTCCCACCCGGGGCCAATTCTGTCATTTCTCTCCTAAATGTAAAAATCTGTATTTCTCAGAACCCTCAGACATTATATATATATTTTTTTAGCAGAGACCCTAAAGAATAAAAAAGGCGGTGGTTGCAATATTTTATGTCACATCGGTATTTGCGCAGTGATTTTTTTTTTAAATACACTTTCATGAATTTTTATACAAAAAACACAATCTATAATGCCATTTTTTGGCATAATATAAAAGATGATGTTACGCCGAGAAAATAGATACCTAACATGTCAGGCTTTAAAATTGTACACGTCTGTGGAATGGCGCCAAACTACGGTACTTAACAATTTCCATAGACGGCGTTTTAAATGTTTTTCCAGGTTACCAGTTTAGCATTACAGAGGAGGTCTGATACTCGAATTATTGTTCTCACTATAACATTCACAGTGATACTGCACGTGTGGTGCAAAGAATGTTTAAATTTCGGGCGCAACCTACATATGGGTTCCCTACTGCGTGTGAGTACGAGGGCGATTTACTTTTATTATTTTTACACTGTCTCTTTCATTTTTTAATTTTTATTCCTATCACAAGGAATGTATTCCGTTCTAAGAGGCGGGGTCACCCTGCGATGTCACCTGGTGTCACCAGTCAACCCTGTGACATCATCATTCGGTGCATACTGGGCTGCCGATGTCACAGGAGGGAAGTGCCACCAGGTGATGTAGCCAGGTGGCCCTGCCCCTAACTATTTAAGAACTGTTAGATGACGGAGCAGGCAGACAGCGGGAGCCTTTGGCGCAAACTGAGCTTTTTTTTTTTTGGGCCCAGCGAAGACTCATCGGAGGGCATTGTTTTTTTTTTTTTTTAATAAAGGACTGATCAAAAACCTTGTGTAAAGACTCTTTAATCACTTTTTACCCTTTTTTGGTGAATGGGTACTTATTCACATATGGGGATCGGGATTTGTGGGGCCCCCTTGTTAAATGAGGGCTTCCAGTTTCTGATAAGCCCCCTACTTGCAGATCCCCACAACCACCAGCCAGGGTTGTAGGAAAGAGACCCTTGTCCCCATCAACATGGGTACAAGGTTCTTTGGGTTGGGGGGTAAGAGCCAAAGAACCCCCCTATGTTGAGGTCACGTGGCCAGGTATGGTTCAGGAGATGGGGGGACACTTGTCCCCACCATTTCCTGACCTGCCGCTGAGCTGCATGCTCGGATAAGGGCCTGGTATGAATTGGGGGGGGGGCACACCATTTTTTTTTTTTACATTTTTGTATTGCTGGTACTGTTTTGTAGAGCGGACGATCGGCTTTCCTGGTATAACAACCGATGCGGCTTAAAGCCGCACGGCTGTTATACCGGGAGGAGCGGGAGGGGACATCCCCCCACTCCTGCCGCCTCCCGCCGCTCTTACCGGGCCTCCCGTTCGATCGGGAGGCCCAGTGACCAAGCGGCTGCCTCCGGCGGCCAGGGGAGGGCTGGAACAAAGTGGTGGGCAGCTTCGTTCTAGCCTCCTAATCGTAAACGCGAAAGCGACGTCATGACGTCACTTCCCGTTTACTCGGCTGCCAATGGCGCCGGTTTAAAAAAAAATACACAGTATTCAGAATTGCCGTTTTCGGCGATCTGAATACTTTGAAGTCCCTCCATAAAGAGTACCTGTCACCACCTATTAATGTCACAAGGGAGGTTTACATTCCTTGTGACAGCAATTTGGGGTGGTCGCGGCAAATTCGAAAGCCGCAGAACACCCCTTAAAAAAAAAGTCTATGGGAGCAATCAAAAGTGCTAATTTTAAAGACTTATATGCAAGTTGTCATAAAAAGTGTTTGGGGACCTGGGTCTTGCTCCAGGGGACATGGGTCAATGCAAAAAAAAGTTATAAAAAAGGCATTTTTTCGGGAGCAGTGATTTTAATAATGCTTAAAGTGAAACAATAAAAGTGTAATATCCCTTTAAATTTCATACCTGGGGGGTTTCTATAGTGTGCCTGTAAAGGGGCGCATGTTTCCCGTGTTTAGAACAATCTGACAGCAAAATGACATTTCAAAAGGAAAAAAAAAGCCATTTAAAACTACTCGCGGCTAATAATGAATTGCCGGTCCGACAATACACATAAAAGTTCATTGATAAAAACGGCAGGGGAACCCCGAACCAAAATTTAAAAAAAACGTGGGGGTCCCCCTAAATTCCATACCAGGCCCTTCAGGTCTGGTATGGATATTAAAGGGAACCCCCTCCAAAATTAAAAAAAAAAATGGCGTGAGTTCCCCCAAAAAAACCTATACCAGACCCTTATCCGAGCACACAACCTGGCAGGCCGCAGGAAAAGAGGGGGGGGGCGAGAGAGCGCCCCCCCTCTTGAACTGTACCAGGCCACATGCCCTCAACATTGGAAGGGTACTTTGGGTAGCCCCCCAAAACACCTTGTCCCCATGTTGATGGGGACAAGGGCCTCATCCCCACAACCCTTGCCCGGTGGTTGTGGGGGTCTGCGGGCGGGGGGGGGCTTATCGGAATCTGGAAGCCCCCTTTAACAAGGGGACCCCCAGATCCCGGCCCTCCCCCCTGTGTGAAATGGTAAGGGGGTACAAGAGTACCCCTGCCATTTCACAAAAAGGCTGTCAAAAATGTTAAAAATGACAAGAGACAGTTTTTGACAATTACTTTATTTAAATGCATCTTCTATCTTCCTTCGGTTTCTTCCTCCATCTTCTTCTTCTGGTTCTTCCTCCGGTGTTCTCGTTCAGCATCTCCTCCTCTTCATCTTCTTCTCCCGCTCCGCATCCATGATGGCACGGAGGGAGGCTCCCGCTGTGTGACGCTTCTCCTCTTCTGACTGTTCTTAACGGAGGGCGGGGCCACACGGTGACCCCGCCCCCTCTGACGTCACGGGGAATGCCACAGGGAAGTCCACGTGCGTCAGAGTGAGGCGGAGTCACTGGGTGGCCCCCGCCCTCCGTTATATAAGAACCGCCAGAAGAGGAGAAGCGTCACACAGCGGGAGCCTCCCTCCGTGCCATCATGGATGCGGAGCGGCCGGGAGAAGAATATGGAGAAGAAGACGCCGTGGAGGAGATGCCGGAGGAGAACACCAGAGGAAGAACCAGAAGAACAAGAAGATGGAGGAAGAAACCGATAGAAGAAAGAAGAAGCATTTAAATAAAAGGAATTGTCAAAAACTGTCTCTTGTCATTTTTAACATTTTTGACCCCCTCTTTTCCTGCAGCCTGCCAGGTTGCGTGCTCGGATAAGGGTCTGGTATGGATTTTTAGGGGGACCCCAAACCAATTTTTTTTTAAATTTTGGCGCGGGATTCCCCTTAAAATCCATACCAGACCTGAAGGGGGGACCCCACGCCATTTTTTTTTTTTTTTGGCTGGGGTTCCCTTTAATATCCATACCAGACCTGAAGGGCCTGATATGGAATTTAGGGGGACTCCCCACATCATTTTTTTTTTATTTTGGTTCGGGGTTCCCCTCTGGGGAATTCCCATGCCGTTTTTAATCAATGAACTTTTATGTGTATTGTCGGACCGGCAATTCATTAATAGCCGTGAGTAGTTTTAAATGACTTTTTTTCCTTTGAAATGTCATTTTGCTGTCAGACTGTTCTAAACACGGGAAACATGCGCCCCTTTACAGGCATAATATAGACACCCCCCAGGTACGAAATTTAAAGGAATATTACACTTTTATTGTTTCACTTTAATAATTAATAAAATCACTGCTCTCAAAAAAACTTTTTAAAACTTTTTTTTGCATTGATACATGTCCCCTGGGGCAGGACCCGGGTCCCCAAACATTTTTTATGACAATAACTTGCATATAAGCCTTTAAAATTAGCACTTTTGATTATTCATGTTCGTGTCCCATAGACCAACGGTGTTCGAGCAAATTTTTTGCCTGTTCGCAAGTTCTGGTGTGAACCAAACAGGGGGGTGTTCGGCTCATCCCTAGTCACCAGTACGGTGTTTATTGAAATCATATCCCCTCTAAAGCGTCTCTTCTCCAGAGAGAATAAGTTCGGTGCTCACAACCTTTCCTTTTAACTAATATCCTCCAGACCCTTTATTAGCTTTGTTGCCCTTCTTTGTACTCGCTCCATTTCCAGTACATCCCTCCTGAGGACTGGTGCCCAGAACTGGACAGCATACTCCACGTGCGGCCGAACCAGAGTCTTGTAGAGCGGGAGAATTATCATTTTATCTCTGGAGTTGATCCCCTTTTTAAGGACAATATTCTGTTTGCTTTGGTAGCAACAGCTTGGCATTGCATGTCATTGCTGAGCCCATCTACTAGGACCCCCAGGTCCATTTCCATCCCAGATTCCGCCAGACGTTCTCCCCCCCCAGTGCGAATGAATATTTGCTGTTGCAACACTGATCCTCCTCCCGGCCAATCGGGAAGCGGGTCTGATACCCATCACCCGATTGGCTGAAAAGACAGGCACTCTTACTGGATGCTTAGGAGGAAGGGAGGAAACGGGGGAGCGAGGAGGAGAAGACACAGGAGCTGCTACCCGATGCCTGCCACAGCCTGATGTCTGCCGATGCCCCGATCCCCGCCGCTCCTTGATGTCCTCCGCTGCCCGATCCCCGCTGCCTAGATGGGGTAAGTAGACCGACAGGCAGACAGCGAGCGGAGCTTTATGGTGCTGCAGGGGGGGGGGGGGGTTTGTTTGCCGCCAATGCTGTGTACCCCTGACAATCACACCTATAGGAGCTTGGCAATGAGTATGAAGCTGCAATAGTCAAAGAGCAGCTCCTGCCTTAGTCCTCATTTGTACTCAGCATTTATCCCCGATGCAGGAGGATGGTTTGGGTACACCGTCCAACCCCGTCACCAGCAGCCTGTCAAACTCTGTGAGAGGCTAATACAGTAACTACTGTGGCTGGATGGTACACCGAGTGGTACTACTGTTTAGTTCAGTATGTGCCCAGGGATGAATGGGGGGACCCCGACTGCTTGCATCCTGAGAAATCATCCCTGGGTATATATCGCAGCAAACGTTAGTACAGTGGAACCTTGGATTGTGAGTAACGCAGTTAACGAGCATTTTGCAATACAAGCTATTTTTTTTTTTTTTTAAATCCTGACCCGGTTTGCGAAGTTTCTCACAAAACGAACAGGATTCAAGCCTCTGCAGTGTGCAGTACCGCATCTGGCCAGAGGTGCGGGGGCGCCGGTGACACTCAGAGCCACTCGGAAATACTCCGTTCCTGAGTGTTTCCGAGCCTTTCTGAGTGCATCTCAAGCGGTCTGAGTATTTCCTAGTCTCTCCGGCGCCCCCCACCTCTGACCAGATGCGGTATTGCATGCAACAGAAGTCAATGTGGAACGAATTATCTTTATTTTCATTGACTTCTATGGGGAAACTTGCTTTGATATGCGAGTGCTTTGGATTACAAGCATTCTCCTGGAACGGATTATGCTCGTAATACAAGGTTCCACTTAGTGCACCCTCCAGCCCCATCCAGTCACAGCAACTGTCAGCCTCTCAGAGTTTGACAGGATCCAGTTTGGAGCTGGATGGTGTACCTTCTACTGTCATCTAAACACTGGAGCCTCATGCACCAGACCAAACAATCACTATGCGTGAGGCATTAGGCTCCTCGCAGGTTTTTCATTCATGGGAGGTTCTCTTTGACTGCCTCATGTTAGGCGATTTGTGACATGTGTAAAAGGGGAGCTGTCAGAATGGAGATTAGGGATCTGAAATTTTTACAGCCTCCTGGGGACATCACCGGGATTCTAGTTTTCCTACCTTGTGAGCCACCGACCTACCACAAGGATGGAGGACAGAATTCAGATATTCTGGAAATTGGTCAAAGGTTCCTTCACCCATTTTTTTTTTTCAGTTACAGGAATGCATGACTTTTATTAGAGATAAATATAGATTTTTTTTTTTTAATTTAATCCTCACTTGTTTATTTTATTTTTAACCATATTAAAAGAAAAGCAGACCAAATATTTTGCAAAAAAATAAAATCCTGTTTTCCTTAGTGTCTTTTACATGCGCACGGGGTGTGCCTAATCACCCAATGCGGCGTCAATTCCCCCTGCTTCCCGTTCCCCCCCCCCCCCCCCCCCGCAGTGCTGCCAGCTTCCCTCTTGGGCAAGGAAGGGGCAGGCATATATTATTTTAACCACTTCAGCCCCAGAGGATTTGGCTGCCCAATCACCGGGCCATTTTTTGTGGTTCGGCACTGCGTCGTTTTAACTGACAATTGCGTGGCCGTGCGACACTGCACCCAAACTTTATTGACATCCCTTTTTTTCCCCCACAAATAGAGCTTTCTTTAAGTGGTATTTGATCACCTCTGTGGTTTTTATTTTTTGCGCTTTAAACAAAAAAAAAAAAAAGCTATATTTTTTGCTATAATAAAATATCCCCCCAAAAAATATATATATATATATATATATATATATATATATATATATATATATATATATATATATATATATATATATATATATATATATATATATATATATATATATATATATATATATATATATATAAAAATATTTTTTTTTCCCTCAGTTTAGGCCGATATGTATTCTGGTTTGCGCAAAAGTTATAGCGTCTCCAAAATAGGGGACAGATTTATGGCATTTTTAATAATTATTTTTTTACTAGTAATGGCGGCGATCTGCGGTTTTTATCGTGACTGCGACATTACGGCAGGCACATCAGACACTTTTGACACTATTTTAGGACCATTGTCCTTTATACAGCAATCAGTGCTATAAAAATTTACGGATTACTGTGTACATGACACTGGAAGAGAAGGGGTTAAACACTAGGGGGGTGATCAAGGGGTTAAGTGTGTCCTAGGGAGCGATTCTAACTGGAGGGGGGGTGGGCTACAAGTGACACGACAGCGATCACTGCTCCAGATGACAGGGAGCAGTAGATCAGTGTCCTGTCACTAGGCAGAACAGGGAAATTCCTTGTTTGCATAGGCATCTTCCCGTTCTGCCTCTCCATGGCGCGATGGCCGGGACATCAAGTCCACGGGTATGCTCACCTAGCACGCGGCAGTGGCGGGCGCACCCACACATTCAAAGGGATGTACAGGTACGTCCCTATGAGCAGCCATGTCATTCTGCCGACATAAATTTACATGCGGCAGTCGGCAAGTGGTTAACTGGCCTTCCTTTTCTGAATGAACACAGCGAGTGATCTGCACTGTTCGCTCCTGTCTTCAGACCGCCCGCCCTTGTTATACGTTGGTCCTTTGAAGAAGGGTATCGCTCTTCTTCAGCGGGCCGTCCGCTTTCAGATAAAAGTGGTCTCTGCAGTGGATTTGCCGCGAGATCACTTTTCAGTGGCGGGAGAGGGGCTCCCGCCGCTCTCCAGAGCCAATCGGTAGTGGCGGAGGCGATCGCGTCCATCTTCATATATCACTGCAGGGTGGAAGGGACGTCAAAACATCACTTCCGCCCATAGATCTTAAAAGGGGCATTTAAAAAAAAAAAAAAATTTACATTTTTTTTTTATTGCATTTTAGTGTAAATATGAGGTCTTTTTGACCCCAGATCTCATATTTAAGAGGTCCTGTCCTGCGTTTTTCTCCCCTTTTACAAGTGATGTTTACATTCCTTTTAATAGTAATAAAAGCAACACTTTTTTTTATTTTTTTTTTTAAAGAGCAGTGAAAAAAAAAAAAAAAAAAAAAAAAAAAAAAAAAAAAAAAGTAAAATTTAAATGCGCCCCGTCCCACTCACATGCGTGAGTAGCGCCCGCATATGAAATCAGTATTCATACCACACATGTGAGGTACTGCCGTGATCGGCAGAGCGAGAGCAACAATTCTAGCCCTAGACCTCCTCTGTAACTCTAAACATGCAACCTGTAGAAGAAGTTTTTAAACATCGCCTATGGAGAGTAAGGGTAAAAGTTTGACACCATTTCACGAGCGTGCACAATTTGAGCGTGACATTACATTATCAATTATTACAATTATCATTGTGAAAGAGAAAAGGGGCGCTTGCAAAACCGCTGAGAGAAAAAAAAAAATAAATAAAAAAATTAAAAAAAAGGAAGAAGAAGAGGAGAAAAAAAAAAAAAAGAGAGAGAAAAGAGAAAGGGACGCTTGCAAGACCGCTGAGAGAAAAAGAGAAAGGGGCGCTTGCAAGACCGCTGAGAGAAAAAGAGAAAGGGGCGCTTGCAAGACCGCTGAGAAAAGAGAAAAAAAAAGAGAAAAGAGAAAAGAGAAAAAAAAAGAAGAAGGAGAAAAGAGAAAAAAAAAAAGAGAAAGAAAAAAAAAAAAAAAAAAAAAAAAAGAGAGAAAAGAGAAAGGGGCGCTTGCAAGACCGCTGAGAGAAAAAGAGAAAGGGGCGCTTGCAAAACCGCTAAGAGAAAAAAAAAAAAAAAAAAAAAAAAAGGAGAAAAGAAGAGAAAAAAAAAAAAAGAGAAAGGGGCGCTTGCAAGACCACCAAGAGGAAAGGGGAAAGAGGAAAGAGGAAAGAGAGAGAAGAGAGAAAGAGAAAAAGAAAAAAAAAAAAAAGAGAAAAAAAAAAAAGAAAGAAAAGAATGTTTGGTGGGTTGTAAGTAATTTTCTAGCAAAAAAAAAAAAATTATTAACTTGTAAAAATAACAAGTTTGAAAGAATAGGCCCGGTCCTTAAGTGGCCAACTGAAGCATAGTAAACTGTTTGCTGGAGAGAAAGACTGGGGAATCTCTGTCCTTAGTTTCTTTGTCCTTTCAAAAGTGATACATCAGGGGTCTGTTTAGAACCTTGATTTTTCACCAAAGCCCCATAACAGGGCTCCTTTTGTAAAAGATAAACAAACAATAGTGTAAAAAAAAAAAAAATACTGCCCCGCTGACACCAATCTGCTGTAATGACACCGTCCACTGCTATACAAACATGTGCGTTTGTGCTCTGGGGTGCACACCCAAATGCAATAGGCTGCACACACCTATGGTCTTTAATAAAACTTTGCAAATTCCTAGACAATTCAAACTCGGAACATTCGCCGGGTTTCCAGTGGACATCAGGTCCACCTGACCCGCTGATTGGCTCCCGCTATGTCCATGTGCACCCCCAGACCTAATGCACAAAATGACGTACATGTATGCGATTTCACGCAATAGAGCCGCCGCCCCGCAGTACATGTACGTGGGGCGGACGGTAAGCGGTTAATGTTGCTCTTTAGGCCACCTGAAAAGATCCTATCCCCTGAGAAAGATCTTTTTTTTTCTCATATCATAGTGACCACAACACAACCCAATCTGAGGAAATGCTTCATCTCCATTATAAAGAAATCACTTCCAATACAATTCCATACAATCACTTCTAATTACTAGACATGATTGGGACAGAAAAGATCTGAACATTTTTTTTGACAGAACTGATCACATGACTCCAGTGATAGAGATAGAAAATGACCAATAGAAACATGAACATTCCTAAATCAGGTCCTCTGGTGGACAGCAGGATGACTAACAGATGATAGATGTCTCTGGGGTTATTATAGGGGACATCTGACGTGGATTGTCAGCTCTTCTGCGAAAAAAGAAAAAAAGAAAAAAAGAAAAAAAAGAAAAAAAAAAGAAGAAGAAGACACTGATATATTTATGAATTATTACCAATTTTTATATCAAAGATTGATATCATGAAGACATTTCCAGGACTGCAAACTGCCGACCTGAACTGAAACAGGAAAATGAAAAAAACAAAAAAAAAAAAACAACCCCACACAACATAACCAATCACCGTTTTAGATAACAATAATAGACATATATTCAAACTGACTTAAATTAGCAATATTTCTAAATCCTGGGACTGTCCGTGGAATCCACACACACACCTGCCAGTTATACGGTCTCGGTCTTTGACTCAAAACACATATAGAGATAAAGAATTGACACTTTACTGATTCTTCTTCACAGCATGCTGGTTTCTGGTTGGAGACTTAAAGCACGATTAAACTCCAAAACAAAAATTATATAAATCTTTATTAGAGATTACCAATCCTTAGATGTGCTGGCTGCATTTGTTTTCTGGGGTTGTTTTACCTTTATTTCCACCTGGCGATCCTGCCAGTAATACGCTTTCCGTCTTGGGGTGGCTTCCCCATCTATGGAGGAGCAGTGGAGACACTCTTGGACAAGAGCATTGTCTGGAGAGGGGGGGGAGGTAACACTTTATAGGTGCATTTTTGTTCCCTTTTGTGATAAAGGACTTACACAAATGAATAAAAACCTTGGTCAGTGGCTAATGGTTTGTCCCAACCTTGGGACAACAAGAGTTGAGAAGAGACGGAAGGAAGAGACGGAAGGAAGAGACGGAAGGAAGAGACGGAAGGAAGAGACGGAAGGAAGAGACGGAAGGAAGAGACGGAAGGAAGAGACGGAAGGAAGAGACGGAAGGAAGAGACGGAAGGAAGAGACGGAAGGAAGGGACGGAAGGAAGGGACGGAAGGAAGGGACGGAAGGAAGAGACGGAGGGAAGAGACGGAGGGAAGAGACGGAGGGAAGAGACGGAGGGAAGAGACGGAGGGAAGAGACGGAGGGAAGGGACGGAGGGAAGGGACGGAGGGAAGGGACGGAGGGAAGGGACGGAGGGAAGGGACGGAGGGAAGGGACGGAGGGAAGGGACGGAGGGAAGGGACGGAAGGAAGGGACGGAAGGAAGGGACGGAAGGAAGGGACGGACGGACGGGACGGACGGAGAAAAAAAAAAAAAAAAAAAAACACACACAAAAACACACACGACGACAACTACCAAGTTACAGGGAGAGTCAAAAAGAAAGTCATCTCTGTAATTTTTCATTTTGTTTTTAGCACCACTTTACCGGTTTTACGTTAGACACAGTCAGGTAAGAAAGTCTGCAAGGACAGCCCTTATACTTTTCCCAGGAACCACCACTTCCTAAAAGCATTGGTTGAACAATAAACCAATCCCACCGCCTGTCCCTGTGATGTCACCAGACTCTGGGTGGAGTTATCACAACTCATAATTCCTCCCCACATATCTTTAAATAGCCATCCCACACACCTAATATAGCATGGAGGGGCTCAGTGAAGATGGCGAAGGTGTGGAGGGGTCGGATCGGGTCACACAGATCATAAAAGGAGATCCGCCCGCCCTCATAATCCAGCTCTACCCTGACTCTGTTACTGGAGAAGGCAGGTATAGGGATCTCATCAATGTTATGTACCACATAATACCGATCCTCTTCCCTGTACAAACCCCAGGACCTGGTATCCTCTCCAATCTGTGTGTGACATCTGTTACCCCTGCCTATACTGGGGTAACATATCCCGACTGCCCAACTCTCTGATCCTCCAATTTCCACTTCCCAGTAATGTCTCCCCGAGAAGAAACTCTGGATGCTCATCACCTGAGCACTATGCTCAAATCTCTGCGGTCTTTCTGGGCGATTTTGGTATCTAACTGACATGGATACAGTTTTCCTGTCATCTGATATCTGTAGGTAATTATAAGCTGTGTTTACATCCAGTAATATGTCTGCCTCCTGTATAGGGAAGCATACATTTACCTCTGTTACTATATCTGCTATAATCGTGTGAAAGACTCCTGAACATTCCAGACCCCCTCTACAATGGAGGAGTTTCTCATATCTCTCTCTGTCCTCATTATCTCCATCCTCAGTATCACACAAGTCACCTGTATCTGATTCTTGTAAGACAGTCAGTGGATCCGTCATGTTACACAGCTCCTCAATGTGACGCATCTTCCTGGACAGCTCCTCCTTCTTTATTTCCATATCCTGGATGGAGATGGAGATCCACTCTGCCCACCGGAAGATGTGCCTCTCCAGGTCTCCCAGACGTCTCCTGAGAGCTCTAAACAGGGCAATGACTCTCTCGATGTTACCAGCTGCTGTTTCTTCTACTTTCCTCCTGTGTTCCTGCAGACTCTGGACTCTTTTTTTAATCTCCTTTTTCTTTGTCAGAACTTTCTTCAGAACATTCCTCAGCAGGTCCTTCTTTCCATAATCCTCATTCACTGACACCACATTATGTCCTTTATGTCTTCCAGTACAGCAGTGTTCACAGACACAGGTCTCATCATCAGTGCAGTAATACTCCAGGATCTTCTTATGGACGGGGCATTTCCTGCTCTCCATGAACAAGGTGGGGTCACATAAGATGTGTTCTGGGGACTTGTTGTGGACTCTCAGGTGTTTATCACACAGAGAAACGAAACAGAGCAGACAGGATCTAACAGCAGGTACAGGAGAGTTCACACAGTAATTACAGAAGACTCTGAACTCCTCCTGATTTGGCTGAGCAGACAGGAAGTGCACCGCTATGTTACGAAGGGTTATGTTCCTCTGCAGTGCAGGACGACTCCTGAACCCTTTTCTACATACAGGACAGACGTAATATCTAGACTCCTCCTGTGCATTTAGCACACGATCAATACAGACCCGGCAGAAGTTGTGTCCACATGGCAACATTATAGGATCGGTAAAAATGTTTAGACAGATGCCACATTTCAGCTCAGCTCTCAGATCAGCAGACGCCATCGCTGACAGCAGAATATAAATGAAAGTCTTTGATTCTCTCTAGGTTGTTACACGGACCTTTGAAGATAGCTATAAAATTAAAAAAAAAAAAAAAAAAATTCAAGTTAGACTTACCGGTAACTTGTTTTCCCAGGAGTCTTTCAGGACAGCACATGAAAGAGTGGCTCCACCCACTAGGAAACACAAACGCCACCACATTTTAAAAGGAGGCTTCTCCTCTCAGTTGTAGTAAAGTACCTCCGGCCCAAGCTGGAACACATAATCATAATATGGCTAACCACAGCGCATTGCTATCTATCTACAATAATTATATATAGATATATCTCTATCTATATACATACACATATATACATATATACACATACTGTATATACACACACGAAGGGCAGGTAGTTTGCTGTCCTGAAAGACTCCTGGAAAACAAGTTACCGGTAAGTCTAACTTGAATTTTCCCTTCTCGTCTTTCAGGACAGCACATGGGAGGGACAACAGCCCGCAGGACCTTTCTGCCAAATGCCTGATCACCAGCTGACAGAAGATCCAGTCTGTAATGACGAACAAACATTGGATAACTTGACGACGTAGCCGCCTTACAAATTTGATCTGGGGTGGCACCAGCTTTTTCTGCCCATGTAGTGGCTAGAGCTCTTACTAGAGAGTGTGGTCGAATTCCCGGAGGAGACAAACCCATCTGGAAATAAGCTTCTGAAATAGTCACTCTTAGCCATCTGGCAATTGATCCCTTTGATGCTTGGCGCCCCCTTCTGGTGCCAGGAAAAAGGACAAATAGAGTCTGAAGACCTAAAGTCTTTTGTTATTTCCATGTAATGTAATAAAAATATTCTTACATCTAAATTATGGAATAATTCTTCTTTACATCCTGAAGGATTTGAACAAAAAGTTGGCAGGATGATTTCCTGCGATCTGTTATGAACTGTCGCCACCTTTGGTAAAAACCCCGACTCTGTTTTAAGTACAATCCTGTCTGGGTAAAACATATGCCTCTTAGGGCTCTTTAACAAAGAGCATGTAGTTCACCAATTCAAGTCTTAAGAGTCAAGCACCTTAATGAGATTGTATAACGATTCAAAAGGATCTTTTGTGAGTGCTTGCAAAACTACTGACAGGTCCCATTTTGGAAAAGGTTTAGTAGGAACTGGTCTGGACCTAAAAAAAAAAAAAAAAAAAAAAAAATCTAACCAAGGGAACTGAGGAAATAGGTTGTTCCAGGTATACTCCCAGGGCAGCCACTTGCACTTTAAGAGTGCTAATTGCAAGACCTTTGTCCTCCCAATTTTGCAGAAATTCCAGAATCGACACAATGTCCTCCAAGGTTCGGTTTGCCGGACACCAAAAGTTGTAAATTCTACAAACTTTAGCGTAGATATCTCTAGTTACTTTCATTCTACTGGCGAGTAGAGTGGACACTAGAGGCTCTGACAAACCTTTGTTTTTTTAACAGCTGCTCCTCAGATACCAAGCAGTGAGACTTATGCTGGCCATACACTATACAGAAAAATCGGCCGAACCCATTTTCGAAAAACGAACGTTCGACCGTGACCGCAAACGATCGTACCATCATGTAATGACCGATAAATTGTTCAGTGGACATGAATAAATAATTTTTTGTTCGTTTTTTTTACATATACCTAGTGCAGACAGTTCGGACGGGAAACACATTAACCTTTCAATTTATCGTACGTTCGGCAGAAATTTTCCAAACTTCCCGTTCGTTTTTTTCCCACAAAAACGTCACAAACGATTATCGATTTGTGCCCATTAACTTGCCGAAAAACGAACGAAGTGTCTATACGAACGATTTTTCGGCCGATTTTTCCTATAGTGTATGGCCAGCATTATTCTGGCTACATCCGGATGATATACTGGGCCTTGAAGTAGTAAGTCCTGTCTGTAGGGAAGCTGTCAGAATGGTTTGATCGATATTTGTAGGATGGAGGAAAACCGGCCCCGTTTTGGCCAGAACGGAGTGACCAAGATTACTGACACACTTTTGCATTTTCCTCAATACCAGAGGAATTAGCTGAAAGGGGGGGGGGGGGGAGCATAGCCCAGGTGAAAGTTCCAGGGATGTGCAAGGGCATCTATCCCTATCGATCCGCTGTCTCGGAGCAGAGAGAAAAAAAAAAAAAAAAAAAAAAAAAAAAAAACTGAGGGAGCTGAGCATTTTCTTTTGATGCAAACAAATCCACTTGCAGGCACCTCCACATCCGGGTGATTAAAGTGAATATTTCCGGATTCAGGCTCCACTCTGCTTTCTGAATCTTGTCTGCTTAAGAAGTCTGCTACTCCGTTTAGTGTGCCCTTGAGATGTATTGCTGATAGGGAGAGTAGATGCCTCTCTGCCCATTCTAGGATTTCTGATAGAAATAGAAGAGTCCCGCTCCTTGTGCCCCCCCGTTTGTTCAGGTATGCCACCGTGGTGGCATTGTCTGACAGAATCTGCACATGGGACCCTTGAAGGTCTGGAGAGAATGCAGCTAAGGCTAGAGTGACAGCTTTTAACTCCCTCCAGTTTGATGACCTTCCTGCTTCTGCTTGGGACCAAACTCCCCGTGCTATGTTTTGACCCCAGTGGGCTCCCCATCCCCAACTGCTGGCATCTGTCATGACCCTTCTCTGTTGGGAAGGACCAGAGTAAGCCCTTTGACAGAACTGCTTGATTTTTCCACCACCGTGTCCTCTTTACTCTGGTGTGAAGCTTTACTCTTGAGTCTAAGGTTTCTGGACTGCGATTCCAAACTCTTAAGAGAAGGGGCCTGAAATGGAGTCTTGCCCATTGAATGGCCATCTTAGTTGAGGTCAAGGTCCCCAGAACTGACATAATCCTTCCGATTGATACCCCTTGGTTTGTCTGAAGGCTGGATACTACACCTAATACTTTTTCCTTTCTTCTCTTCTGGAAGAAATATCCTTTGCTCTACAGAGTCTATCAGATAAACTGGAAACTGAACTCTTTGTGCTGGATTGAAATTAGATTTTTGAATGTTTACAATCCAGCCCAAGGCCTCCAGATGACTGCAAGCCTTGACCAAGTCCACTTGTAGGATAATGAGTAGCAGCGCTAAGCCTATTATTGAATAGAAAATACCAACAGTGTTTTACAATGTGCAATATCAAAACATAGATGTGAAAAACTATATAAAATAAAAGTCCATCTATATGGGATAGGCAGTGTTCAAATTATCCGGAAAGTGAGTGTAGTTCAATTAGTTGGATACATCCTCAACTGCAACCCCAGTGATACACCACACAAAATGCTTGCTTACCAGACAGCAAGCTCTATAAGCCTGCGACCCATACCCGGCCAGGGCCTTTATCCAAAAGAGGACCAAGAGGGCAATATCCAGGCAAACCCCACAGGGTGGTCAGCATTCAGAGCAGAACCCGCCAAACTCGCCAGTCACGGATCAAATATGTGGGCCGATTGTGGTACCATTCAGATGTTTCCCAGAACGAGAAAGGATCACCATAGCATAATACTGATAGATATTTATTGAGTAAAAAGAATGTCAATTACAATAATTCGGAATTATAAAAGCAAACAGCTGGCCGGCTAATGCGGACACCCATCCCACGAACGGCACACGCGAGACGTCAGCTCCTCTCGACGTGCGTTTCATCATACGATGACGAGGTCATCAGCTCCTCCTGACGCGCATTGTCATACGATGGCGAGGTAATCGTATGACGAAACATGCATCGGGAGGAGCTGACGTCTCGCGTGTGCCGTTCGTGGGACGGGTGTCCGCATTAGCCGGCCGGCTGTTTGCTTTTATAATTCCGAATTATTGTAAGTGACATTCTTTTTACTCAATAAATATTGATTATCAGTATTATGCTATGGTGATATAGACTTATTTTATATAGTTTTTCACATCTATGTTTTGATATTGCACATTGTAAAACACGGTTGGTATTTTCTATTCAATAATAGGCTTAACGCTGCTACTCATTATCCTATTTACGTTTGTGTGCATCTCACTTTTAGCAGCTGATTTTTTAGTTTTTCTTATTATACATTATATGTAAAATTTTGCATTTCATTATTTTTCTCACTTCAAGTTTTAAGAATATTTCATCTACAGCGTGGTATTTTTTACATAATTAAGTCCACTTGTAACTTCTCTCTAGAAGGGGCAAAGAATAGAAGATCGTCCAGATAAGGGACGACCGCAATTCCCTGTAGCCGGAGAGGAGCTAGGGCTTCCGCCATAATTTTGGTAAATATACGGGGGGGCGGAAAAAAAAGACCAAACGGGAGGGCCCTGAATTGAAGATGCAGCACCTCCCTCCCCATATTTACTGCCAGCCTGAGGTATTTCTGACACTGAGCAGCTATAGGTACATGTAGGTACGCATCTCATAAGTCGATCGCTGCCATGAAGCATCCCTTGACTAAGATTTACCTTACCGAAAAGATGGAGTCCATGTGGAATCGCCTGTATTGGACTGATCTGTTTAACGGTTTTAAATTGAGGATGAGACAAAAGCTTCCTGACGGTTTCCTTACCAGGAAAATATGGGAATAGAAATCGTGGTAACGTTCCTCTGGAGACACCTCAATCACAACATCCTGTTTTATCAGATCCCCCAACAGGTTCTTCATGGCTAGGGATTTTGTTGTGTCCTTTGGCAGGTCTGTTAGACGTTCCTCCAGAGAGATACTGTGTAACAGCTCTATTTTGTATCCCTGGGCCAGCAAGTCCAAAATAAAAGGGTTTTTTGTCACGTTTGCCCAAAGAGGAAGGAATTTTTGAAGCCTTCCTCCCACAGGCAAAACCAAGTCATTGTGTTTTATTAGCTGGCGTAGGAGGATTGAAAAGGACATTCCCTCTGCCTTTGCGCCGACCAATTCCTTCTTTTTTTCTTGGGGCCCGTTACCCTGCTCCTGATTTTTTTGAGGTCAAAAAAAAAAAAAAAAAAAAAAAAAAAAAAAAAAAAAAAAAAAAAAATCGCTTAACCGGCTGTTTTTTCTTTTTTATAGGAAAGGATTTCTATCAGCTGTTCTATCGAAAACAGACTCCAAATCAGGACCGAATAAGATCTCCCAAAAAAGGAACACCACACAATTTATTTTTGGAAGCTGCATCTCCAGACCATGTTTTCAGCCATAGAGCTCTCCTAGCTGAGTTAGTCAAGGCCCCTGATCTGGCTGACATCCCTATTGATTCTGCAGAGGCATCAGAAATAAGCTACAGCTGCTGTTAGAGTTGGAAAGGAATCGAGAATCTCCTGCTTGGGTGAATCAGCTATGTGTGCCTTTAGCTGATTCAGCCAGAACTCCATATTTCTAGAGACACAGGTGGTAGCCATAGCTGGTTTAAGATTCCCCATAATGGATTGCCAGGCTTTTTTAAGTTGCTGATCCATCCTCTTGTCCATAGGATCCTTCAGAATACCCATGTCCTCAAATGCCAAATCCGTTGATCTGGACACTTGGGAAAAAGCTGCATCCAACTTCGGAACTTTGATCCAAAGTGACTCTGGGTCTATAATAAATGGAAAACGCCTCTTAAGGCGCTCTTGGGAAAAAGGGTTTTTTCTCTGGATCAGCCCATTCCTTCTTAATGGTCTCCAAGATTACCGAATGTAAAGGGAAAGTGCCACTTCTTGCTTCACTAAGCCCTGTATACATTCGATAATGCAGCGAATTCTCTTTTTTCTTCCTCTAATCCCAACGTGGCATATATTGCTTTCAACAGACTGTCTACTTGCTCTAAGGACAGTTTGTATCTTGAAGGTGCATCCTCTGCTTCTTCCTCTTCCTCCTCCTCCTCCTCTTCCCTGGAGTGTGAGGGGGAACATTCCCTTTGGGTAGGAAGCCAGCCTCGGCCTCTACCGTTGGGATTAACTGAGTCCTTAGAGGGGTCTGAGGTAGTTGTCTGACTCGGTGCTGGTGTTACAAGAGAAGAGCGAAAAGCTTGTATGGTAGCATCTAGCTCCTTAACTGATGCGATTATGTCGCTCCATGCAGAAGAAGCCTCTTCCTTGACTAAGGAGTCAATGCAAACTTGGCATAAAGTCTTCTTCCAGCCCTCTAGCAATTTCATCTTACATGAAGGGCATCTCTGTTTGATAGCTGGTTCAGAGCTCTTAGTCTGCCAGAAAAAAAAAAATAAAAAAAAAAAAAAAAGGACAAAAAAGAGAACACCAGCATCCCAGTGAGTCAAAGCTTCCTCCTAACGGGCTCACCACAGGTGCACAGGTAGAACACCAGCTAACTCCCTGTGCCCAGACAGGCCCCAGCCACCAAGGGGGGAAAAACAGTGTGAGAGAGGCACCATAGTGCATAGGGTAGACTCCCCATCCCCTGTTATTTGGGCCTTGCTGGTGCCTGTCCCACTCGCGGCTGCCACAGAAACCATAGTGGTGCCGCTTTACTTTCGGTGGCTTCCAAACGCCGGTTCCAGAGTCCAAAGACCTGGCTGCGCCAGACCGGAATATAGGCACCAGGACCGCTCCTCCCTTCTTCCCCTGCACCATTTCCGCCAGAAATTACGATGTGCCTGTTCCTAGGGCCGCCCCCTTGCCGGTTAAATCACTTCTGGCTGTCCGAGTCTCTACTCTGCCTCTACCAAGATGACGGCTGCTAGTAACGCCGTCATGCGGTTAAAAAAAAAAAAAAAAACCCAGTGAACGGCAGCCACCATCTAAGGAGCGGCTCTAGGAACAGTCCTGCTCGCTTCTGAGCAGGAAAGGAAAAACAAAAAAGGAGCCCACTTACCAGCTACCCTCTGGTGCGGTGTGGAAGGAACAGACTCTGGAGGAAATAAGGTATGGTGGGGTAGGCAGCACCATAAGAGACCCTGGCGCCTACTAGGTGTTCCCTTGCCGGAGGTAACACAAAAACTGATGAGCTGTGGGGAGAAGCCTCCTTTTAAAACGGGGTGGAGTTTGTTTCCTGTTTCCTAGTGGGTGGAGCCACTCTCTCATGTGCTGTCCTGAAAGACGATCAGGGAAAAAAAGATTAACTCATGGTTGGTTGTTCTTACAGGACAAATAACATGACATTTTTCTATAGTAAGGTCTGTTGCTCACACTTTTTGTCCTCCATGTTTTACTGACTCATCACTCTACTAAGCAGCTGTCTGGTCAGTTTAGGGGAACCTGTCCTTTGGCCATTCCGGGTGAAATCAACAGTTTAACCTCCCTCCCCAGTATCACATTGTAATATTGGGTTCATCTCTATTAATTATTTTTTGATGACAGGTTACTCTGCTTTAACTTTTCAGATACTTGTATGCAGTGCGCTAATTTAACTCACGCAAAGTATATTAAAAGACAATTATCGCATTTATCGGCGAACAACATGCACCCCAAGTTTAGGAAGGAATTTTGAGAAAAAAAAAAAAAAACAAAACAAACACTTACATTTAAATGCCCATCAATGCAGCCTTATCAGTGTCCATCTGCAGTGGGGATGAGCTTTCTGTTAGAGTCGAACAGGAGTTCGACTCGAACATCGGCTGATCGATGAAGGTTGAACATTATGGGGCGTTCATGCCAAATTCGAGCGGCTCGTCATGCCCCATAATGCACTGCGTCATTGCAGTGCATTGCTGGCTGAGGATTGGCCAAGCATAGCGCCGTCAGCAAAGAGCCATAATTAGCCAAAGGCAGGGTGCCTTTGGCCAATTATGGCTCAGGGGGTTAAGTCCACGCCCCACACTATATAAGGCCGCATGCACGTCGGCCCTGTGTAGTGTGTTGCTGGAGATAGATAGATCCATACATTTTCTAAATCCAATTGTCATTGGGACAGAAAGTGAGGTGAAATCTTCTGAAGAGGAGCACAGACAGCAAAACAAATGTTACAGGCGTGATAACCCTTCCCTATGTTTTCCAAAAAGCTTAAAAGATATTTTTTTTGGCTGGAGCTACACTTACAAAATGTAAATGTTCCAAATTACAAACAGATTCAACTTAAGAACAAACCTACAGTCCCTGTCTTGTTTGGACCGCCTGTATACTGCTATTCAGTGTATATAGGGCCTGGGGGCCCCATGCCTTTTCCTTTTTTTAATTCGGGTGCGGGGTTCCCCTTAATATCCATACAAGACCCAAAGGGCCTGGTAATGGACTGGGGGGTACCCATGCCATTTGTCTCACTGATTTTCATCCATATTGCCAGGACCCGACATTACATTAAAGCCGCAAGCAGTTTTAAATGACGACTTTTTTTCCTTTAAAAATGACATTTGGTGCAGGGACTGTTCTAAACACGGGAAACATGCGCCACTTTACAGGCATACTATAGACACCCCCCAGGTACGATATTTAAAGAAATATTACACTTTTATTTTTTCACTTTAAGCATCATTAAAATCACTGCTCCCGAAAAAACAACCGTTTTTAAAACCTTTTTTTGCATTGATACATGTCCCCTGGGGCATGACCCGGGTCCCCAAACACTTTTTAGGACAAAAGGAGGGGGCTGAACCGCGCTAGACAAGATTGGCGATAATATACATCATCGCCAAACCAAATAAATGAGTGAAAGGATTCCCATCAGTGTAATAACATGAAAATTCAAAACATATTAGTAGTCACTCAAAAACAATGAAACCAAAAATAATTATGAAAAAGTCCATGTGTTAAATTTGTGAATCACCCCAATGATATAAATATGTGTAAGACTCAAAAAGTTCCAAAAAACAGATTCTTGCTGTGAAGAGAAAAACAGTGCTTGTTCCACCACCGTGAAAAAGGACTGGCCGCTTACCAGAAACTCATGATCCCCTGTTACAGAGGATCAGAGAAAGCTGTTTGTCAATAATGAACCGAGCCACGACCAATGGACCAGAAAAAATACACCGAGATGGAGGATCAGGAACCTTGATGTCCTACTAAGGATGTTCTCACTGATAGGTGCTCAGACAACAGCTCATAGCGTAGCGGATATAGCATGAAAGAAAAGAATACTCCATATAGTGTAAAATCGTTAATTTTAATAAAAGAAATAAGAGTAAAAATCACATATTGGTAGACAATAGGAGGTGTTTTGTATGGTCTAGAGCTCCGGCCGAGAGCTCCCAGACAGCCCGTCCTACTGGAAACAACAGCAGCAATAGGAGGTGACGAACACACGCCGCTCTGCCCTACGCAGTGTTTCGTGATAGAGTCATGTCATCCAGGGGCCTTTTTAGGACGATAACTTGCATATTAGCCTTTAAAATGAGCACTTTTGATTTCTCACGTTCGAGTCCCATAGACTTTAGCGGTTGTTGAATGTTCTGGATGCAAACCCAACCAGGGGGTGTTCGGCTCATCCCTAATATGCAGCCTTGCCCAGTCTCATTGTAGCCTTGCTTGTTTAAAATTAGCGCCGCCGAGATACAAAGAGCCGGATGTCCTGTGTACTAGGCTCTTCTCGCATTCCCGCTCAGTCCCGCCCCTTGGCCCAGCTCCTATGATGGACATAACGGGTCCAATGGCGGGACTGGGCATGACTGCGAGCGGAGCACACAGAACACTCGGCTATGTGTATTTCGGCGGCGCTTGCTCCTCTCCCCCTCACAGTCAGCGGGATCGGCGTATAACATAAACCCATGATTTTCCCCTGATTTTAAAGGGGAAAAAAAGTGCGGGTTATATGCCGATAAATACGGTACTTAGCTTGTGTAGCCCTCTTTTGGGGGTCATGGGAAATGGTCCTGCCCAAAAAGGCTGTGATGCGAAACCTGTAGGTATTTAGAAGGACCAGAGCCTTCACAAAGTGGGGGGTTATGAAAATGGCCCTCTCCAAAACAGGCTGTGGTGCCAAACCTGTAGGTAACTAGAAGGTCCAGAACCTTCACCAAGTGGAAGAGTGAGTTTGATAATAAAGTTGGTAGGGCCTCTCAGCAGAGGGGGTTCCCTTTCTAGGAACTTAACCAGTAATCTAAATAATTTGAGAAAGTTCAAGGAAGAAAAATGCTGCTCCAGGCGAGCAATCATTACAGTCCAGATGCACTGGGTGCAAGCCACGGCTCGCCACTGATGATCAATGAGAAGAAAAAAAAAAAAACCCAAAAAAACAGCAAATGCCAACCAAGACAGAGGGCCCAAATCCAGGAGGTGACACATTACACACTGAACTCTGCTTCTTCAAACGAGGTTTGAAGAAGCACAGGGTTCAGTGTTGAACACGTCACCTCCTGGGTTCGGGCCCTCTGTCTTGGTGGCTGTCATTTGCCATTTTGGAATAAATACGTTGGAGCGTTCCTTTGGTGTGCAGCCGGTTTTTTCTTCTCAAAGTAATTTGAGAGCCAAGGAACTACTTCAACCAGCATATAACCAATAGGTATATAGGAACACACCAGTATGGAATTAGTACAAACTTCATATGATAAATTATTAATAGCAAGTCATCCCCTATACAAACATACATCAGCAAATAAACCCAAAAGAAACCCTGGGGAGGAGTTGTGCATATATACAGTTATTTAACAAAGACATCACCTGACAATAGTTAAAGCAAGGTCCACTTGCAGGAGCTTCTAGGGAAGATTATAGGTATGGAGCTCAGTTCATTAAGTGGTATCTACCGCTTGGAGAAGAACTGCAGAAAATACCTCTTAGCGGTTTTCACAAATATGTTTGCAATTCACTTAAGAAAATGCTGCTAAAATACAGCATGAGCTATTTTATGAAGTGATGCAGTATTTTAGTAGTGAAAGCTAGCACTATTTGAAGAAGCTGGCAGCAGCCAGCATCCTTAACCAGTATACATGGTTGTTAAGGAGAGGGCAACCGCCGCATCCTTAACAACCAGTACATACCATGGTTGCTAAGGAATAGGCGGCCGACAATGTCCTTAACAATCATGACTCATCTGCTGTCAGCAGGGTTCCCCACTGACAGCAGATTGTAGACAATAGAGCCAGCATTGGGTGTTTTTTAATACGGTTCAGTGGACCGGCGTTCATCGTGATTGATGATGGAGCTTCACCGGATGACTTTTTAAATTATTTCTTTTAAATAAAGAACTTGTCAAAAAATGTCTCCTATATTCATTAACAATGCTCTTTTTTTGTGAATGAGTAGGGGTACAATGTATTGCATGATCATTCTCGTGGGGGGGTGGGGGGGGGGTTATACGTGTTGAAAGGGGCTACCAGATTACAATAACTCACACCCCACATACACTGAGTCATAGTTGTTGGGAAGAGGCCTGTGTCCTCACTAACATGGGTACAAGGTGCTTGGTATGGATCAGAGGGGCTAGTACAAATTAAACTATACATTTGCTGCTGACATCCATAGTGCTTCTCCCCACACCATACAATTAGTTATCATATACTAACAGGCACCATTGCTTTGTGCACTGGTGCGCAGTCATGTTTGAACAGGAAGGGGCCATCCCCAAACTTCCCACAAAAGTTGGGAGCATGAAATTGTCCAAAATGTCTTGGTATGCTGACGCTTTAAGCGTTCCCTTTACTGGAACTAAGAGGCCAAACCCGACCCCTGAAAAACAAGCCCAACACCATAATCCCCCCTCCATCAAATGATTGGGACCAGTGCACAAAGCAAGATCCATAAAGACAAGGGGGAGCAGGTTTGGGGTGGAGGAACTTGACTGGCCTGCACAGAGTCCTGACCTCAACCTGATAGAACACCTTTTGGGATGAATTAAAGCGAGGCCTTCTCGTCCGACATCAGTGCCTGACATCACAAATGTGCTTCTGGAAGAATGGTCAAACATTCCCATAGACACACTCCTAAACCTTGTGGACAGCCTTCCCAGAAGAGTTGAAGCTGTTATAGCTGCAAAGGGTGGGCCAACTCAATATTGAACAGTGGCGGTGGTTTTTTTTTTTTTTTGGAGAGGGGGTGGCGAACAATCCACCCGGCCAGAGCCCCAGGACTTGTAATCATCTCCAATACCAGAGTTAAATCCTTCCTCCATGCTATTCCGGGGGAGGGTGCCAGACCCCCGGTCTACTAGTCAGTCGGGGCCCTGCACTTACCCCATTTCGCGGGCGGCTGTTGTCTCCTCCTGGCGGTCAATCTGATTGGATCTCCAATCGGGTGACGAGTCTCATGACCCGCTTCCTGATTGGCTGGGAGGAGAATCAGTGTTACAATAGCGAATATTCATTCGCTATTGTCACACAACTGGGTGGGTTTCGGGTGCAGTGATATATGACCCGAGCCCACCCCTTTTTTGAAGCCTATTAGAGTCTCTGGCTCTAATCACGTGCTTCTAAAAAAAATTTAAATTAAAACACCACCCCTGATTGGAATCCATGCGTCCAGTGCCCTGCATTTAGATTTGGGGCCGGATACATGAATAGATGGGGGGGGGGGCGCAGTGCCTGTGTGCCCGTAATGGGTGGGCCGCCACTGATATAGGACACTACAGACTAAGACTGGGATGCCATTAAAGTTTATGTGCGTGTAATGGCAGGCGTCCCAATACTTTTTGGCCATTTAGTGAATGTTAAAAGGTCCACTTATCAAGGTGAGCATATAGACTGCACTGAGTGGTTGGAGTGTCAGCAAGAATCAAATACACAGAATATTTCACATGCGTTATTTATGAAAAATGTGTCAGATCACCCATGGTGTCCATGGTGTCTGTTCTGGTTATGAAAAGCTGAATCAATAGTGATATGGAGATCCTAATTTATCATCCTGAGAAGCTTCTTACTGAAGAAGACATCAGTGGTGTGACACTGGAACCCAATGTCAACCTGTCTACTCAACTTCTCAGTCCCTCACTAGTAGGGATGAGCCGAACACCCCCCGGTTCGGTTCGCACCAGAACCTGCGAACGGACCAAAAATTTGCACGAACGTTAGAACCCCATTGACGTCTATGAGACTCAAACGTTCGAAATCAAAAGTGCTCATTTTAAAGGCTAATTTGCATAGTATTGTCCTAAAAAGGGTTTGGGGACCCGGGTCCTGCCCCAGGGGACATGCATCAATGCAAAAAAAAAAAAAAATTAAAGTAATATATTCCTTTAAATATCGTACCTGGGGCGTGTATAGTATGCCTGTAAAGTGGCGCGTGTTTCCCGTGCTTAGAACAGTCCCTGCACAAAATGACATTTTTAAAAGGAAAAAAAAAGTCATCTAAAACTGCTTGCGGCTTTAATGTAATGTCGGGTCCTGGCAATATGGATGAAAATCAGTGAGACAAACAGCATGGGTACCCCCCAGTCCATTACCAGGCCCTTTGGGTCTTGTATGGATATTAAGGAGAACCCCGCACCCAAATTAAAAAAAAGGAAAGGCGTGGTGCCCCCAGGCCCTATATACTCTGAACAGCAGTATACAGGCGGTGCAAATAAGACAGGGACTGTAGGATTGTTGTTAAGTAGAATCTGTTTGTAATTTTGAACTGGTACATTTTTAAAGTGTAGCTCCAGCCAAAAAATCTATTTTAAGCTTTTTGGAAAACATAGGGAAGAGTTATCACCCCTGTGACATTTGTTTTGCTGTCTGTGCTCCTCTTCAGAAGATTTAACCTCACTTTTTGTCCCAATGACAAATGTTTTTTGAAAATTTGGGTTTTTAGTGAAACAAGGATTGGTGATAAAGCATCAGTGGAAAGGAGAAAAGTTTTTCCCATAGTAACTCTTACAGGAGAGAATTTCCCTTCCTAGGGGTAGATTTCATCTCGCTTCCTGTTGTCTCCTTCCGTTTGCAAGTAGGAGTCGTTTGTAAGTTGGATGTTTGAAAGTAGGGGCCTGCCCTATATACTCAGCAGAAATTGGGGGCCTTAAGTGTTGTTGTGGCCTCAACACTGTAAGCCCTCAAAGGGCCCTGCTGTGAAATATTAGATCAAGAATTGTAATTACATGCCCCTGTTGAACAGGGGCTGAAAAATTGGGCCCTTAGGCACTGGTGCCACAACACTGCAACCACTCACAGATACTCTAGTTGGAACGCAGGAACGAGCCCTGCTGCAAAGAATTGCATCAAAAATTGTAATTACATGCCCCTGTTAAATAGGGGCTTAAACATTGGGCCTTAGGCACTGGTTGCGGCGCCCAGAACCAAAAATGTCACTAAGGGACGACATGGTCCGCAGCTACCTCCTCCCAGCCACGTACAAGTCCATGTGTTTCTTGGGACTGATACCTTAAAGACTGCTACTGATGCTGAGTGCTAGGCTCCACCTCCATACTGACACAATCCTCCTCCTCCTGTGTGATCGGCAGGCACGCAGGAACACTGTCTGGATAAAGGGGGCCTTGAGAACTAAGGAAGTCCTCTTCTTCCTGCCTCAAGTGCCCTGTCCATTATTCCACGCAGCGTATGCTCTAACAGGTGGACAAGGGGGACAGTGTCCTCGTAGCCTCCTCAAATGGTGACAGGACAGTGCATGCATCCCTGATCATAGCGCACTGGCGTGGGAAAAAAGCAAGCTCCCCCTGACCCTGTCCTGGTGCCATAGTCACACAGGTACTCATTGATGGCCCTCTGCTGCGTGTGCAGCCGCTGCAGCATGGCCAATGTTGAGTTCCACCTGGTGACGTCACAGATTTGGCAGTTCATGGGCAGGTTAAACTCCTTTTGGAGGTCTGCCAGCCGAGCACTGGCATTATATGACCGGCGGAAATGCACACAGACTTTCCTGGCCTGCCTCAGGACATCCTGTAAGCCCGGGTACCTGCCCAAGAACCGCTGCACCACCAAGTTAAGGACGTGAGCCAAACAGGGCACATGGGTCAGTTGTCCCTGTCGGAGGAGGAGAGGAGGTTAGTGCCATTGTCGCAAACCACCATTCCCGCCTTAAGTTGGCGTGGTGTCAACCACCTCTAAATCTGCCCCTGTAGAGCTGACAACCTCTGCCCCAGTGTGGCTCCTGTCCCAAGCACACCAGCTCAAGCACCGCATGGCATCTTTTGGCCTGCGTACTTGCGTAGCCCCTTGAACACCTACGAAGCACCGCTGGTTCCGAGGACAAAGCAAAGGAAGAGGCCATGGAGGAAGAAGAAGAAGAGGAGGGGGATGGAGGAGAGAGGTGTGTCACAATCAGTAGTGGCATTTGAGGCGTGGTGGCGGAACCACCTCCAACACTACTGCACCTTGTCCTGCATCCTTCCCAGCTGCCAGCAGAGTGACCCAATGCGCTGTGAAACGTAGGTAATGTCCCTGTCCATGCCTGCTGGACCATGACTCAGCGGTAATATGCACCTTACCGCTGACCGCCCTGTCCAGCGAGGCCAAGACATTGCCTTTCACATGCCGGTAGAGAGCCAGAATCGCCTTCCATGAGAAAAAGTGGCGTTTGGGTACCTGCCACTGACATTCCACACTAACTCACAGAAGGGGGCAGAGTCTACCAACTGAAAAGGCAGCAGTTGAAGTGCTAGCAATTTTGCCAAGCTAGCATTCAACCGCTGGGAGCGAACTTCTTTCGGCGGTGCAGCAGCTGGGGCAGGGAAATTTGCCTGGTACAATCTGACGTTGGTGTACCGAAAGCAGATTGCCCACAAGTACTTGGCTGTGACACACCTAATTCTACACCTTCATTCCGCTCAGTTCAGGTCTCAGAGGACTGAAGGTATAGTGGGGTTGGAGATCTCAGCTGATGAGGAACAAGGAGAGGTCCTCTTTGTTCTTTGGTGTGGGTCTTTTAGATACGCTTGCCAACAAACTGCATGGCAGGTCAACATATGTCTGGTCAAACATGTGGTGCCCAAGCGGGAGAGGTTTTGGCCACGCGAGATACGCTTGAGACATATGTTGCAAATAGCAGCGGTGCGATCTGATGCACTAGTCTCAAAAAAGGCCCACACCAAAGAACTTTTAGAATAAACGCGCAGAGACAGCAGCGCCCTGCACATGCGGAGCTTTGCGGTGTGATGCAGTCAGTGTGCTGCCCTTAGGCTGGCCCCTGGAGGGCATCCTGCCAAGTTGGTGATGTCCCTCCTCCTCTCTCCTATCAGGCACCCACGTTGAGTCAGTGACCTCATCATACCCTCCCTCCTCATCACTGGAGCAAAACCTGGCAGTATGCTGCAGCAGGGGGAGCATGACTGCCAGATTGCTGTCCTTCTTGGGCGCCCCCTCTGTCCGTGCTCATGTTACTGCCTTTATCTAACGCAATATCAGAGCCTTCTAAACGCTGGGCATCCTCCTGGAGCATGTACCCAACACTGTGGTCAAACAGTTCGAGGGACACCTCAGGAGGCCATGGTGGGGCTAGGGAAGGAGTCACTGATGCCATTGAGCTGAGGGAAGAGGCCGCGTTGGCAGCTGCTTTGCCAGACAAAGTACCCCGAGCATGGGTGAGAGGATGAGGAGGAAGAGGACGGCTTGGTCATCCACT